>NW_006292604.1:3126615-3144004 GCF_000327345.1 Myotis davidii | reverse complement strand
AGTAGCTATGGAGAGATCTGCAGATTCCTCTTCTTTGTTTGTGGGTTGGAGGTGCCCAGATGAGGCCCAGCTGAGAAGCAATGCAAGCTTCTGTGTGGCTTTGGGCCTTCTTTTGGAAGTTCTGGGTCTCTCTGACCCAGCTGCAGTTTGTTAGGTAATTTTCAGATTGCCAAGGGCCAGGTCATTCATATGCAAAAGCCTCTGTGCACAGCTTGGGGGGGGCAGGGGGAGGTTCTCAGGGAATCAACAGAGCAGAGCAAATAGCTATGGCTGATCCTCAGTCCTACCCTAAGAGGCCCCGGGTCTCAGTGTCCCAGTAATCGCTGCAAGCACCTCTGAGAGAAAGCCACCCTCAAGTTCCGACCAATGCCAGACAGTCTAGTTTCTCCCTGTATGAGTCTGGGTCCCCAGAGCCTCACCAGGAACTGGAGTTCAGAGCAGTCATGAGCTTGAGACTCCCTCCCAATTGAAAAAGACAACTGCATCCTCAGTTTCCCTTTCCACATGCACCTCTGTACCTCTGCACTTTACTTCCGTACCTCCTCTGAGTCTCAGTGTGCTTTTCTCTTTCCTTCTAGTTGTAAAATTTCCCCTCAGCCAGCCTTCCTGTGGTTCTGGATGATGTCTGTTTTGTCTTTTAGTTGTATTTTTGAAGTGGTTGTGCGAGGCAGCAATTTCCTGTGTTTACCTATGCTGCCATCTTGGTTTCTCCCTGATGATTCTTTTTTAAGTAATAAATTTTAGTTCTTTGCCTTTGACTTGATAAGAATTAGAGAAGGTATGACAGAATTATTTGTGCATATTGAAAATGTTAATACACACAAAAATGCCATTACTCCCATGAGCTTTATTTTTGCAACTGAATGAAATTAAAATCTTCTTTCAAAGACATTTAGATAATGTCTTCTTGTTTGACAGGCTCTGAGTTGTTAAAAGCTCTTCTCTCTGCCATCTAATTGTCATAAAATATTTCTATTTAAATTACTTTTCCTGGAAATCCATGGCCTTGTTCCAAGGCCATGGGAAAGTCAGCTTCTTCAATGATAAAAACATATATATGTATATTGCAAACCACATGGCAGATTTTTAAAAATATAGCTTCATCTATTTCTGTGAATGCATTTTTTTCCTTATTCTCCCTTTAAGTTAATAAGTAGATTCTCTCTAATTTTTTTTAAAAAAGAAAAGAAATAGGAAAACAACAAGAATGGAAGAAGGAATGTTCAAGCTCTCTGTGTTGTCCACTATCTGGGTAGCAAAATCTAAATTATTAGAACACAAGTGATAAAAGAACATCTCAGAAATCAGAGGTTCTTTGAACACCAGCCAGAGTTTTTATTATTCTTTTAAATTAGACTAAGTCCAATCCTATATAATAAAAGGGTAATATGCAAATTGACCCTAATGGCAGAACAACTGGGAATGACCAGTCACTATGACACACACTGACCATCAGGGGGCAGATGCTCAACTCAGGAGCTTCCCCCTGGTAGTTAGTGCGCTCCCACAGGTGGAGCTCCACTCAGCCACAAGCAGGGTCGATGGCTGCAAGAGCAGCGGCTGTGGTGGAAGCCTCTCCCACCTCCTCAGCAGTGCTAAGGATGTCCAACTGCAGCCTAAGCCGTCAGTCAGATATCCCCAGAAGGCTCCTGGGCTGCCAGAGGGATATCTGACTGCCAGGTGGACATCCCCCAAGGGGTCTCAGACTGCAAGAAGATGCAGGCCGGGCTGAGGGATCTTCCCCTCCCCCCCAATGCAAAATTTTGCTTTGAGAAGTCAAAATATTAAAGAATCAATAAGCTTAGCTAAGTTATGCAGCAATAGCAAATGAGTCCTTTGTCTTAGGAGCACATGACAACAAAAGTTTATTTCTTGATCATGTTATATATTCTTGAAAGCTCATGATCCAATCTACTACAGGTCTTTCTTTTGTCCTGAGACATAGGCTAGTGGAGAAACCATTTTCTAAGATGGGAGGAGTACAGTGGGGAAGGAGGGTAGGGATTCCCCTTGAATGAATAGCTTTTCATTTCTACTCATATGTTCTTTTACAAAGCAAGGAAGGTGGCCAAATCTGATATAATGAAGCAAAGAAGTGTAATCCTGCCATAGGGAAGCAATGAATATTTGAGAACAATAATACAATCTATCATATTTCTCCCTTTTGGTCCTAAGTGTATATTTCCCTCCTTCCATGTGAAAAACACATTCATCTCTTCTCTCGGGAGAGACAAACCAACATGACATCAAGGTCAAAGTCCAGAATCTTGTGAACATGTCCACGTGAACAAATGTGGCTCCTTTTCATTTGGAGGAACTACATTTTAATTACCTGACCCACACATGGTCAATATACAATGGGTAAAATTCAGCCAGAATAGTAGCCATTAAGTTCTTGTTTGAAAAGAAGACTAATGAAAAGAAGGCAGTAGACTGTCCATAGCAACTCTGACATCCTTCTGGGCATATTCTGCAACTGGTAAATTTTCCTTGATTGAGTGCCAGTTCAGCATAAATAGCTGATAAGTCGATTGCTCATAAGTCCATTGTCCATTATTCTTCATGGCTCTTGGTTGGCTTCACTCTGAAATGTCCTTTCATTTTCTATATCTTCCTTGATCACATCTGAAGAGATCGTTGGGGAAATGCCCTCCTTAGAGTGTAAGCAGATTTTTTCAGCATATTTCCACCTTGGAGATCAGGGACCCAACAATCATTTTACATCTTCACCGGTTAGGGTTTTGTTTATTTGCCTGTTTAGTTGTGTGTTTGCGTGTGTGCACGTGTGTGTGTGTGTGTGTGTGTGTGTGTTGTTGTTGTTGTTGTTGTTTAGTTCACGTGGCTGATACTTTGGAACCAAAAGCGTGGGCTTGTATAGTTGTGATCTTAGGAGAATTAAGGGAGCAAGGAGAAAATAATCCAACTTCCTACTAATTCTCTTGCCAGTCTAACTCAGGCATCCAAAGATAAGATGTTCTTTGGTAACTCTTTGGAGTATAGGACAACATTCCAACCAACTGAGCCACACCAGCCAGTTCTATCTTACAATTTCATAAAACATAACTGCATGTTTTCGAAGGCACTCTAATTCAGGCCAAAACTGTTTTCAATAGGTTCAACAAATGTGATGCTTACCAAATTATGATTAAAGATGATTATTTAGAAGCACATTGCATATGAAGAATAATATTAATTATAAAAAGTTTAGCTGTCAACTAGAACAAAACCTGTTCTGTGTAATGTTTATCTAGAGCACCTATTTCTAAGAAAGTATTCTTACTTAGAAAGTATTTCTAAGAAAGTATTGCATTTCTTTTAAAACATTTTGTAACTCACAGTGTCTTCTGTTTTAATCTGATTCTTTCCCCATCATTTTTTTTAATCAATGAGATTTTACAGCATTTGTTCAGTGCATATTTTTCTGTGATTGCCTATTTCCATTAGGAACACTTGAAGGATATCTTGAGGTCTATTTAACTTACTCTTTATATTGACTAATCGAATTGTAGCTTAATATATGTTGTGGGTAACAATTAAAGTGAGTACCGAGATTAAAGTGACTAAGTTAAGTTACCCAAATATATATGTAATCAATCCCCAGTCTTTGTTGTCTAATGTCTCTCCTGTCCATTCCTTGGCATTTCCTCCTTTACACCCCTAACCGAGGCTCCCATTAGTTCTACCAGACTTAGTGCCAGGTCACTTTGCATGAACCCTAAGCCATCCTGCACATCATTCTAGGATCAGCATAAATCTATGTTGTAAAATTAACTTTCTCTATATAATTCCACTTTATAGTAATCTTCACTGGCTCCTTATGGCTTACAGGATAAATTCAGGCTCTTGAGTCTGCCATTCGCAATCCTCAATTATTGATACCCCAATCTACTGTCCTACCTATTCTCACACCTACAGCTAAGACTTCCCTAATTCTCCTGTTCCTGAGTCTGGATATTCCACTGTCCCCCAAACAAATCACAGAAGTGACTCAGTTGCTTCCAGGCTAAACACATTGTGGATCAAATAGATCAAGAGCACCGCCTGCAAAAACATGTCAGCCCTCCTTCCTACTCTGGTCTTATGAATGATCCAGATTTTTTGGTTCAAAGGTGGTGGAGCACAGGTGAGTAGAATTGACCCACATGTAATTTGTGCTCCTACCTGCATCCCTGGTATCTTCGTGGTTCAGATGTTACATTCATTAGCTTTCTAGATTGTACTCCACAGTCACTCACCTCCTACATGGTGAAACTTTCCAAACTACCCCACCATGTTGCCAGCTAAACCCACAGCCCACTTTCTATGCAGACACCCCACATTTGAGATTAACCTGCTCTTGGCCACCAATAACACTGTGGCATCAGGTATCTCCACTACATCGCCCTAGAGCAGCAGTTCTCAACCTGTGGGTCACGACCCCTTTGGTGGTTGAACGACCCTTTCACAGGGGTCGCCTAAGACCATCCTGCATATCAGATATTTACATTATGATTCATAACAGTAGCAACATTACAGTTATGAAGTAGCAACGAAAATAATTTTATGGTTGGGTCACAACATGAGGAACTGTTTTTAAAGGGCCAGAAGGTTGAGAACCACTGCCCTAGAGCTTCTCAGTGTCCCTGCATATGTGTCTCTGATCAGGAGAAAAGCTCCTCGCCCTCCATACATCCCACCCTTTCAATGTCAAGCAAAGAGGAGAGAATTCCCAGCAGAATTGTTAGATGGTGCATTTTGTTCAGTTTTACAGTGCTATCCAGGGAATACAGGAACATAGGAATGAGTATCAGAGTAGGATCAAGTACAAACTCAAGTTATGGCCTGAATGACTTGCCGGTCTCCTTTGCTATGATTATTTTCTCTCATGAGCCATACAATCCCTCCCTCCTGTTTGGCTGGCTTCCTCTTGGGTCCATCAGTCCATGCAATACTTTTGTCATTAAATTAATAAATTGCTAAATTCTACATTTCTAATTTAAAATGGTATAACAACTCAATAAGCAAAATGGAAAAATCTAAAGACATTCCTCAGTTCTATTATACAATAAATTAGAAGTCCCAACACAATTCTGTAGATGTTTGCTTTGCTTTGCTATCATTTATGGCCTTAGTTACAAGAAACAAACTTGCTCAAATGTCAGAAAACTAGACCTCAGGAAGAATACGATAGGATGGTGGGGTGGTTCCGTACTCAAGGTGGCTCAAAAGAGCATTAGCAATAGCTACTCATGAATCTTCATGAAAATTCATCCATTAATATGCCAGGCGATTTCTTCTTCCTATACCATGACCCACCACTTTAGTCTAGTGCTGTGGTCAGCAAACTGCGGCTCACCAGCCACATGCAGCTTTTGGGCCCCTTGAGTGTGGCTCTTCCTAAGCCTAAGGAGTACCCTAATTAAGTTAATAAAAATGTACCTACCTGTATAGTTTAAGTTTAAGAAATTTGGCTCTCAAAAGAAATTTCAATCATTGTACTGTTGTATTTGGCTCATAACAGTAGGCAGACAAGCACTGACGCTCACACCACACTTTCAGCAGCACTGCATCTGCTTTCCCTTAGTTCCTGATCCCTCATATTGTTGGATTCCAAGTGGCCCACCATGCTCTCCCCACCCTTTCTTACATTCCAACTTCTACATTATGCTCCTCCCCTCTTGTTAACTGCCCCCTCTCTCACAGTTGATGTTCTAGAGAAAGGAAATTGTATCGCCCTGTGTCAGCTTTCCTGCTGTGCCAATGGCTGTTCTGGGTCCCCTTGCCTACCTTTATCCAATAGTCTCTGTGTGGACAGTTGTATGACATTGTATGGCCCCTTGAGTGTGGCTCTTCCTAAGCCTTAGGAGTACCCTAATTAAGTTATAACAATGTACCTACCTATATAGTTTAAGTTTAAGAAATTTGGCTCTCAAAAGAAATTTCAATCATTGTACTGTTGATATTTCTATGACATTGTATGACACATGGATGACTCAGGAGCACCCTTTGGAGACTACAGTTACGGTATAAATACTCTGATCGGCTTATCACTTCCAGAGTTTTTTTAATTAGTTCTGTTTGTTATAAGAGGGCAATAAAGAGTAATTTAAATTATCTGCATTTCCAGACTGAGTCCTGGTTAAGTAATAAATGTGATTTCTGCTCATTTGATAGAGCTGACTGTTGAGTGCCTTTCTTGGGCAAGCTGGAGACACTGAGATGCCATGGTCATAATTGTCAGAGCAATGCTTCACACAAAATTCCTAGCACTCATATTAATTAGATGTGCCATTAATCTTAGTTCACTAATATGACCTAAATTCAGGAATGAGTAAACCTATTCTTCCCAGAGGGCACAATAAATTTTTAATCTACTCTCGATGGTAGATCATGGTTTCAAAGAGGCTGTTTTATTTATTTAGTTTTTAAATCTTTATTGTTGAAAGTATTACATAGGTCCTCTCTTTTTCCTTCATTAACCTCTTCCAGCCCTCCCGTCCTCCCTGCTCCAGTCCCCTCCACACCCCAAGGTCCTCACCACCCCATTGTCTGTGTCCACGGGTTATGCATATATGCATACAAGTTCATTGGTTGACCTCTCCCCACCCATCCTCCCCTGTCTTCCCTTTGAGATTCAATAGTCTGTTCATGTGTCTATGACTCTGGGTCTATTTTAGATCACCAGTTTTATTTTGTTCATTAGATTCCACATACCAAAGAGGCTGTTTTAGAATTAAGTTTCTCTTAAGGGAAAAATAAGCAAAACCAGCCCTCAAGAATTTTACCCTTACTCCTGCCCCCTTCTAGTTTGTATAGAAAGGAAAGAGAAAGGGTAGCCAGAGGGCTCAGAAAAAGCAATGAATTATGCCTACTTTGGACAAAACACAAATACCCAGAATTTAGATACTCACAGTAAACTATTGGCTCCAAGGCATAAAAGACATGAGACAGTGCAAAGGACTTCAGGAAGATTCCAGTGATTAGCAAGCAAGCTGCTCATGAGAATCACTGTGAGCCTCTGCATCGCCCCCAGACCCCCCAACCCCAGACCAATTAAGTCAGAATGCCCAGAAATGTGTAGAGAGAAAACACTTGCTAATTCCCTAGGAAAGGTCCCATTTGACACCTTTTATGGAACAACTAGAGGCCCGATGCACGAAATTCGTGCAAGAGTAGGTCTTTGCAGCCATGGCAGCTGCCTGGATCCTGGGGCTGCAGCCCCAGCTTCATCCAGAAGGTCATCCATCCGGAAGGACATCCGGTCTAATTAGCATATTACGCTTTTATTATTATAGATTAGTCCCATTTTATGCTTTCATGATCCTAGTTTAGATGGCAAATTATATGGTCATCCTGGTGTGAGCTGTATTTTTCTGGATTCTTGCAGGTCATCTTACTGTGCACCCAGGATTACAGATCAGGATTTACTTCAACTTTCTTATCTAATTGAAGTAAAAAGCAAGGCCCTCAGGTTTTTAAAATCTGACAGTCTCCAGGTAGGTAGCAGTTCACACTCTAATATGACACTTACCCTTCTACTGATAAATCCTTGGAAGCAAAGAAAGAAAAAATCTCTGTTACCTTCCTTCCTCACCTCTCCTCTCTGTCTAGGTATAAACCTAGCTGGCCAGTTCCAGGGCAGCTGCTAATAAAGAGGTGAAAGGAAACTAATATTTATTGACTATGTCTATGTGCCAGGCACTAGTCACCTTAAACATACATGGGTGAGGCCAAGATCGGGGTATCTCTCCACCATCACACATTTTCCCCCCATTTACCCCTCTCTAATTTTCATTGATATACTAGGGCCAAGCAGCCTCCAATAAAAAGAGTTAGTAAAGCAGTCCAATGTGTTTGAAGTGCAACAGAGACAAAGAGAGAGAGAACAACCCAATTGGAAGGGGAGGTGGGCTTCCAAAAGAATTAACACTTGGGGAGAAAAGGAATCAGGCGAATAAGTAGGGCTCCACGTGGGGAGTGGGTGTGGAAAGAAGGAGTTGAGTGAGATACTACATGGTGCGTGCTTCAGACCTGAGCTCACCAACCTGCGACACAGCTTTCCTAACCCTGGATTTGTGTCCATTCTTGTGAGGCTCTAGCACTGCCCACCCACACGTGTACCCCCACTACAGGAGTACTCGAATCAGAAATGGCTTGACTCTCTCTGGCGTGGCATTCACAAAGGATCAAACACCTTGGCCTCATGAGATTACTCCTCACATGTTTGGCATCACTGCCAGAGCGCACCCTTTGCCAGAAAAACTGGATGAGGGTCTTTTCAGCCCGTGGCACACACTGGGCGGCATTGCTGCCACTGTGCTAGGCCACCAGCTCGGTCTCCCCTGACCTTAGGAAAGTTCCCTTCCAAGTATCTTTATTTGCAAAAAGGTGTCGTTTGGGATCATTTTAACACGTTGTTCAGGCTTTAATTATGTGGAAAGTTCCAATAAAAAGCTTTGGAGAATCTTAATTCTTATCCTCTCAGGAGACTCCTAGGTCAATGCAAACTTGGCCACTTAGTAGCCCGCTGCCTTCCCTGATACACAGGAGGTCCTGAGGGGGGTGACCTTTGACAAGACACAAAAAATTCCTATGAAGACTCTCAGCCCAGGGTGCTGAGTTCATATTCCCTTTTTCCTTCACATTTGATTATCCGAAGGTGGTCAACCAAAAAACCAGCATCAACAAATGTTAATAGCAAAATTCCAGCCTACTTTAGGGGGTTGCTCCCTCCACTAAAGTTCTAACTAAAGAATGGGTTGCCAGGTAAAATACAGGAACCCAGTTAAAGTTGACATGCAGATAAATAGCTAAAATTTTTAGTGCAGTATTTTGGGACATACTCATTCTAAACAGAGTTATCTGTTGTTTCTCTGAAATTCAAACAGAACTTGGTGTTCCATATTTTTATTTACTAAATGTGGAAACCATAAACAAACTAACATCTCTACGGCCAATACACTTCCCATCTCCACCAGGTCACCTTGGTCTGTCACACCCCAGAGGAGGAGTAGAACTGGAATCTAAACAAGCTCAAACTCATAGCAGAAATGTCCCACTCTGGCTCTGGATTGCTGTAGGCAGACTTTTGTTATGAAGAAAATGAACAGGACCATATGGTGAAAAAGACAAGGAGTATCACTTAGAGAGTTCTGCATGGATGAATCAGCAACCCCCCGCCCCCCAAATTCATGCAATCCCCACCCTGACTTCTACCCTTGGCTTGCCCACAGTAACTTCCCATTGAAATCCTCCCCACTGTGGGACAGCCTCTATTGAAGAATTACTACATTTACCAACCTAGTGCCAATCTCTACCTAGGCAAAAACACAAAGATAAAAAGAAAAAGAAAAGGCAGGCTAAATGAATCTAGTCATATTTCATAAACCTCAATTTAAATTTTTAAGAATTTTATGCCATCTAAGGTTATGGTCTTGCCCCATCCCCAGTGGCCCACCTTGATCATCAAGACAAATGCTGACAGTGAGACATCCTAGGAAAGAGTCTTCCTAGCATCGTGGCACTCTGGATCCCATTATCCAACCAAAAGGTTGGTCATCAATGCATCCTTTGGATTGATTTATGACCAAAAGGTGGATGTGTGGACGAAAGGGGCCACATGCTGACCTGACAAGCTCAGGGGAGGCCTGCACGGCGGTCTTGCAAACTCAAAGACCTAAAGTAACCACAAAGGATGGTCTGAAATTAAACTTTTAACTAAAAGCAGTTGTGGTGGGTAGTCACCTCGTTATGGTCTTGCCCCATCCCCAGTGGTCCACCTTGTTCATCAAGACAAATGTTGACAGTGAGACATCCTAGAAAAGAGTCTTCCTAGCATCGTGGCACTCTGGACCCCATTATCCAACCAAAAGGTTGGTCATCAATGCATCCTTTGGATTGATTTATGACCAAAAGGGGGATGTGTGGATTAAAGAGGCCACATGCTGACCTGACAAGCTCAGGGAAAGCCTGCATGGCGGTCTTGCAAACTCAAAGACGTGTCTATCATTTTACTTTTTAATCCAATCCCAGAGGTTTCCCGGCTATGCTTTCTCCCACTTCTCTAATCTATCACCAATGGATTTCATGTAACACACCTGTTCCCTCCTTTGATTGCAATGTATAAAAATAGATGAGAAACAGCCATTCTTTGGAGCATTAACCCAACCCATTGAGATACTGCTTCCCGGCAATTGTCGACTGTTTGACTCAAATAAACACACAAAAATTCACACACACACACAACACACACACACACAAACAAATACCATTTTGAAGGATGTGAAACCTCATGAAGAAATAGCTAAGATAAAGTATTAATAGTTACAGTATTTGAAATTTTAACTTAAACAATGCAACTTCATGCTACTCTCTGTTTTTGTGTGAAGGCACATGTGTCACACCCACACTAACACATCACTGCTGTTACTGATCATTGCAACCCTAAAGCCAGATCTCCAGGTGTCACTCGAATGGGGAATCTCATACCATGCCTTGTTCAACGGGTATCTTTATAAAGTGGCAAAATCAGGATGTGAATTCTTCTAGAACACAGACAGCGTGTGAGCAGCGTTGACTTGCCGCCTGCCATTACTCAGGATCATGTTGGATCACGTCCCAGACTCTGGCCTGTGCCTTGATGGATGCGCTGATTCTAATGGCAGAACATAACGTCATCTCCAGCCCATTCCACTAACTCATCACCTCCATGTGTTCTTAGGTGCCTGTCACAAAGTGGGAAAAGTACTCAGACTCGCAGTCCCAAGACTTTATGAGTACAAGTCTTTCGCACCACGAGAAGCCTTTCAAAAATATTTCTATGATTTAATAACAAGTAGCACTTACCACTTGTGGTAAGCTTTTCAGTTCACTACAGAATATTCTGCTGAAAATCCGGGGAAATGTAGGTATGCAGGAACTCCTAGGATTGGGACAGAGTTGGGCACAGAGAACTCATGGTTGGTGATCCATATCTAAAGCCAATATTTCACATCCCTAACTCAGATCCACTGTGCTGCAAGCGCCTCCCTTCTATCATCTGACATCCTCACTCCCAGGCAAAAGGAGCTGGGCATGTAACCATCATAATTTTCATCAGCTAAGCACTGACTGCATGTTCCTAAAGCATCCAAACAATTTCCTGTTCCTGTATATGTTCCTGAACTATAACCCAATGACAACTGTCCTTTCATCCCCTTTCAGCTGCGCTCAAAGAGCCTCCTCAAATTGCCATGAAATTAATTCACCATGCAGAGACTCGAGTTGGATAAGGATGAGAATGTGTCTGTTTTGTTGTCACTGCTTCACTACCATTTAATACAGTTCATGGCACATATGTGCTCCGGGAACACTCAAGTGAAGAAATATACATTTGGACCCTACACACATACATTCAAGTAAAACAAATTACCATATTAATTCTAATAGTTAACTCTTATTATGCTCTTCAGATAATCTTCAAAGTCGATTCTGATATTATCAATTCTGCAGAATTTATAGTAAAAGGTTTTTTATTCTCTCCTTTATTTTCCATACTCTGTTATTCATTTAATATTTATTGAGTATTTATAATTTGTAAGAAAAGCTGTACTAGGGGCTGTGGATGGCTAAGGTTAGTGAATTTCCCAAACATACCAGTAAAGTTTCTCTCTTTCCTTTGAGCAAATGCGTTAAACTACCCCTAAGAAAGTCAGTCAATAATGTTTACATGGTTTTAATCTTTTCAGCTGCTAAGTATTCCTAAGTCATGGAAATTAGTTTTCTACAGAAAAAGGTATTTTTTTCTATTATAAGAAATTTAAGAGATTTTAGGGGGTGACTATAAAGATATAGTTTATATCAAAGAAAGTTATATGTCTTTCATTTTGGTTGATGTTATATCTTTTGACCAAATTCCTGGTCTAAAAAACAGGAATATGGTAATTAGTTTCTAGGACATATTCCCCAAATAGTTTACATAGAGGTGCATCTGATCCTAATTACAGTTCTACAAAGTAGGTGGGTGGTATTAATAGATCACTGGGGTATGGAATCCATGATGCAGATGTATTAAATGGTTTCTCTACCATTAACAGAGAAGTAATGACACAGCCTCTTTGGAAGGGAGCCCAGTACAGTAAAATAAGAATGGATTTGAGAGTCATAAAACCTGAGTTTGAAACTGCATGATTTGGGAAAATTACTTCATATCTCTACATACCAGCTTTTTCACTCCATAAAAAGAAAATATTAGGTTGAACCATTTGAAATTGCCAAGATGCAGTCATTTTTTTACCCACAAAAATGGCCATTTCATTTGGCTTTACCTTCTAAAATGTTAAATTAAAAAACTTAGCAGAGTCATTCTATGTATTAAATACTCTACTCTACTTAAAGCACCTGCACGGAGCCTGCACTGGAGAAGTGCTAGGTAAATGTTAGCTCTCTGCACCCTCCCAGTGCCCAGCCAACAACCTCAGCACAATTCTCTCACTTACATACCAGCCATTCATTTCACCACAAGTTTCCTCCAGCCCTTTTTTATATTTTAGACAAAGTAAAATACATCATCTAAGTGTGTTTTATAGCACATTAGCTAAAATGTTAATACATTTTGACATTTCAGAAGACAAAAAACAAACAGGATTATAATTACCACCGATTCTCCAGCTCAATTCGGCAGCATACAGGTTTCCCTTCCCACTTCCAAGTAAATGCCTTACATTCCCCATAATGAGCACTTACAGATACTAGGAAAAGGGCCGCATCTGTCTTGAACGTACATATTCACAGTCCTGTCAACAATAACATTATAAACCAGGAGAACCCAGGTTTTCCTTGGATTGCAACTCAGTATTAGTGTAGATTGATAGCCAAGCATTCGTTTGAAACATTTAATGAGAACTAGGAAATACAGTGGGGCCTTGACCTACAAATGTCCCGACTAATGAGTTTTTTGAGATACGAGCTGTCTCTCAGCCGATTTTTTGCATTGAGTTGACAGAGTAATTTGAGTTAACGAGCTCGATCTCGGAACGAATTAAACTCGTAAGTCAAGGCCCCACTGTACTGAGTCTCTGGGTCATCCAGGAAGCTGACAGTTTTAGAAAAGCAGCAAAGAGTGAGGAAATAAAACAATGTAAGAAGCTGATGCACACTGGACCAATCCAAGCCCCAAATTTTCCCAGTCACTGTTTCTGCGGTCTCCACACCTGTGCCCTTAGAGTCCTCAGGGGCACTGAATGATCCTGAGAGGGACCCTTCCTGTCTGATAAAGACACATTTTTCATCTGTGAAACCAGCTTCCAGAAGATATTTAGATCAACGAGGGGGAAAGAGACTATCCAGCGAAATCAACCAAATGAATCCTGATGATCAATAGGGTGACAAACGTTGCAGCCATTCATGTCCATAAAAGTAATCAGGAGTCTTGAGCATTTGAAAATGTCACAGCATTTTTTAAGGCTTTGTGCAAGAATTTCCATATGAATTCAACTAAAGCCCAGACCCCATTTTTCATTTGAATTATTTTCATTCTTCTTTTAATTTTACCTCCTCTCTTAACGACCATTCATTCCTAACGATCTTCTCCAGTGTAAGACTCAGAGCCATTTCATCATTGAATTAACTACCTACTGAGCACGTCTCACATGTACTCAGGACTAGATCGGAGGCCAGGTAAACATTAACAAAAGCTTGTCTAATGCTGCCGGAAGGCTTTTTATTCGATTGTTTCATCTCAGTGTTTTACAAACTTGCAATGTCCTCTAACAATTCTTGCGTAATCTGTTGCCAGATCAGAGCTTGATGAAAATACAGAAAGGTGCAAAATAGAATATACACAGGCTATGTGAGCAGTGAGAAGGCCCAGACACCACTGTCCCCTTTCAAAAATGAAAAGCCTGAAAACAAAAGGTTCATCAATAATGCAAAAACCGTCAGAGCAGGGGAAAATGGGGGGTAAAAGAATGCAGACTGTTAAAACAACAAACACTAGAATGATACACACTCCAAGAAATTAGAGAGTTTAGACTCTGCACTATGACAAAAAATTAAGAAAATTATCTATGAAATAAGATGTCAGAGAGGAGATCAAATAATAGAATAAAAATGTCAAAGGAAGGGGTACAAAAAAAGGGTGAAGACCACAGACAACTAAAAATAAATAAATAAATGATCCTAATACAAATAAGTCAGACCTTGTCTCTTCTCTGTTCAAACCCAGCTGCTCTCTGTACATCTCATTCTGATGAAGACCAAACTCCTGAAATAACCTACAAAGCCCAGCCTGATCTTGACCACAGTGTTCTGACCTCAGTCCTCTATTCTTCACCTCCAGTTAAACAGGCCTCTTTGCTCTCCCTCAAATATACCAGACACAACTCACATCAGGACCTTTGCACTTGCTGCTTACCTTGCTTAGAATGCTCTTGACACAAGTATGTGTAAGTCGTATTTACTCATCTCCTTCAAATGTCGCCTTCTCATGGAGTCATTTCCTGGTTACCCCCTTTTAAAGATAACCCTCCCTCTGGTATTCCATATACCCCCTTTTCTGGTTTACTGATACTTACTTATTTATCTGTACTATGTAGATAATTATTACTTATTCACTTTGTTTATTGTCGATGTCCTCCCACTAGAATTTAAGCTCCAGGGGAGCAGAGGTATTTGCCTAGATGTTGCTTCTTTCTATACTCTTAGTACCTGGCATAGTGCGGTCACATGGTAGAAGCTTCATAAATATAAATGTTGGATAAATGAGGGGGAAAATCATCATTTACAAAGCTCTCTATAGGATCATTCAATTCCAAAAGTTATTAGATAAATAAGAGGAAACATGTGACCCAATAATTTATTCTCAGCTCATTCATGTATAAAAGCAACAAGACAACAGGATGGATAGATCCTATCTGATCTCAGAAAACGCAGCACCCATGACTATGTTTTGCAAACTTAATAGCAAAATTTTATCCAACTAAAATGTAGTTCAAAACATGCATGATTAGGAATGGGGAGGCTGCTTTATGAAAAGACGAATTAAGTAACATTAATTCCTTTTTAATTCTGGCCAAGGCAAAAAAAGAACTATTAAAGTTGCTTTAATTAAAGTTAAAAATTAAAGTTATAAAAAAGAATGTAAATGTTATAACTCTAAGAAAAACGATACAAAAGGAAAAGCAATGAACATAATAAACTTACTTAGTCTGTAGTCCTAGAAGATAAGAGCAGAAGTCGAAAGAAAGAGACAAGGGTCATGGAAGTAAGTGGTGCTGTGCAGCTGATCTTTCACACTGGGAGACTGAATTCTGTTGCCAAAATCCTCTTACAAACCATTTGTAGTGGCATAAAAAAAATAGTTAAGTCCTGTAGGAAGGCAATTTGGCAATCTAAATATGTGTGGAAATTGCCTGCACAAATGATCCTAATTTTTCCCAGCTCTGCTAATGCTCCCACGCATCTGGACTTGGCCACATAGCTCGCTTTGGCCAATGGGATAGTAGCAAACTTGACACAAGAGACATGAAGAAATGCTTGCATGTTTCCGCTTCCTCTCATTGAGCTCTGTCTTGCCATGAGAACACACTCAGGAGAATATTCTAGGAGAAATGCTGAGGTTACGTAGACCAGCCAAGAATTAGTTAACTCTCTTTCATGTGGGAGAGCCCCACCAAGACCACCAAGACCAACAGGACTGCCCAGGGTGTCATCTACCACTAAGCCAGGGCGTCACCTGGTGAATAATAATGAATGATGGTCTTAAACTGCTGTACAAAACTAACTAATGCATGGAATTACCCTTTGAAAGCAATTCTTTTTTTTTTTTAGCATTATGGGAATTTTATTCGGAAGTGAACTTAACTATTATTAATACAAACGTCAAGATACTACACAAAACATCCACAGGAACTTTTTTCCCTTTTTTTTTTTTTTTGACTTGTTCACAAACATTTCCTACATAATCCGACATATAACAAAGAAATGGTACATCTTTTTCTTTTATTTTGCATACAATGGAAAAACAAGTATATATATTTTACAAAGTTTAACTAATAGACACTAAGCAGGCTGACAGTTTAAATTTGTTGATAAGAAATTATCTAATAAAAAATAACCAGAATTGCCGAAACCGGTTTGGCTCAGTGGATAGAGCATCGGCCTGCGGACTCAAGGGTCCTGGGTTCGATTCTGGTCAAGGGCATGTACCTGGGTTGCGGGCACATCCCCAGTGGGAGATGTGCAGGAGGCAGCTAATCGATTTTTCTCTCATCGATATAGCTACTTGTGTATGGCTGTTTGCTCCACACTAGTGGTTCTCAACCTTCCTAATGCCGCGCCCCTTTAATACAGCTCCTCATGTTGTGGTGACCCCCTAACCATAAAATTATTTTCGTTGCTACTTCATAACTGTAATTTTGCTACTGTTATGAATCGTAATGTAAATATCTGATATGCTATATGTATTTTCCAGTGGTCGCGACCCACAGGTTGAGAAACTTGCTACCAGGTTTCTGGTATACATTTATACCATTACTTAATTTTTAGTACTGCTCCCCACCTTGATTCTTCACAATTACTAACAAGGAAACTGTTGCAAAGTAGGGGCAAGCATTTACAAAAACAAAATCCCCAGCTTATTATAAACATGAGTGGGGTATGATGGAATTTCTTCCCAAGCAATGGACATTCAAACCATCCAGAAATCACCAGAACTGAATTTGCAAAGATTATTTTTTTTGCCCAAATCCAAGTCCAACAGAGGAGCTGAAAATCAAACTTAGTGTTTAGTTGGAGGTAGGTTGGGGAATTCAGCCATTTGAAAAATGACCATCTTAAAAAAAATGACCACCAAAAATAGGTTTACTAAATTTATTTTAAAAATTGGGGACATATGGACTAGTATTACTTTTCTTCCCTGTCCCACCCCACTCCCCAAATGTTACAGTGACCACAAAGCAAAGTGTTCACAATAATTACATAGGGGGAATTTTCTAACCACCAACAATGAACAAAAATTAAAATTCACTCACTCTGCTGCTGTTTCAAAATTTCAATGTTAGTTTTTGCACACCCTCCCCCCCACCCCTCACCCCCATTTGTAAGGAACTAAAACATCACATCTGGTGACCAGCAAAGATTCACTACACCTCAAATGCAGAACATCTATGAAGCAGAGGAATGTGGCTTTTTAAACAGAAGCAGATAAAAAAAAAAAAAAAAAGATGCAGGACTCCTTCAGATCCATTGAGCTCCACCAGCAGAAGGTCTGTGAGGAATTCCCACACTCTCCATGCCCCGGGATATGCTTGTAGGATGTCAGGTAGCGGTGGTCTCTGCACCCCAAGACCCTGGCAGGGACAGCAACGACACATGCTCACTACTTACCTATTAGCTTCGGCTAGAGGGGAAAAGTGTCTCTGAGAAAGGACAG
>NW_006292604.1:3103853-3126458 GCF_000327345.1 Myotis davidii | reverse complement strand
AATTTGTTTAAGCCTCTGACCACCTTTGCCAATTATAGATCCAGCCAAATCTTTGGGAATAGTTACTTGTGTTGTAATAATAGGTCCACCAAGATCACCATATGAGCCACGACCCCCTGCACAGGAATAATCATATCCAGAGCCACTCTGTGGTTCATAAGCCATCTGCCATTCTGAAGGGCTCCATGTATCTATTGCAGAGTCCCAAGCTTCATCGGCACTGAAACCAACCATGCCATCCTAACGATCTCCAGGTCTTCCTCTCCTGTCATGGGCCATTAGATGCCCTCCTCTAGGTGGTGGTGGTGGAGGAAGAGGACTCGAGCTCTGCTTCCACCCCGGCCACCTCGTCCAGGAGGAGGGGGAGGAGGTCCTCGCCGAGGGCTCATGTCATCATAATCTCTTCTAGATGGAGGCATGGGGCGCCCACCCCGACCAGGAGGCATTCTATCAAAACCACCTCTTCCCCGCATGGGAAATCCCACAGGACAGCCACGGCGGTCATCAAACATCATTGTAAAGCCACCATAATCATAAGTTTCGTCATAAAATTTGGGATCATATGTGCACGTCCTTTGATGGGTGACTCTGATATACGATCAAGGACGATCTTTATGCACTCCACAGCCCTATCAGGTTTTCCTCCACTAGGAACGACTCTGTCAGTGGAATGAGGACAGCTTTCCTGGAAAAGCTTGATTGTTGTCTGCGTGTCCTCTCCAAGTTCTTTGATTTTAGCACCTTTGACCCCAATAATCCCTCCTGCCAGACTCTAATGAATCAACAGTCTCAATTCGCAGTCAAAGTCTTTTCCTTTGTAGTGTTGGTCATGTAAGCATTCCACGGTGTCAGGTTTGAGCAGGAGCTGGCTGGTTGCAGTGGGTGACGGCAACTGCAGGCCCTCCTCCAAGGCAGGGGTGATTTTCTTCAGAATATCTCCAATCGTTTCGGTATCAGCACTGATACTCAATACGCACTCGGGGCCACTGCTGTCTGGGACTGAAACACTGACATTGTAGTCTATACGTAGAGCCTTAATATTCTTGCCTCCTTTTCCAATCACTGCCCCAGCATTCTTGCTCCGAAGCAGAATGCGTAATTCAACCATCTCATCAGTGTTCCTAGATCTTTTAAAAGCTTGTTCCTCTTCCATATCTTCTGCAGGGCGTTTACCAAACTCACCGTTGGTTTCAGTGTTGGGGAAGGTTTCCTCTGGCTGTTCAGTTTCCATTTTCTTGGATTATATGGACACACCAATCGCGCGACGTCATCGTCCCTATGCCGCCGCGCCGCCTCAACCGGTCACAGCTACACAGAAAACTAGCGCAGGGGCCGCAGCTCTCCCCCACCTCCCGCGCTCTCCCGAAAGCAATTCTTCCTTTAGAAATTTATATTGAAGACACCCATACCTTCTCCAAGAAAAATTATAACATTTATTTTCTTGTGGCAAACTATGTCACAAGAATATTCATTATAGCAATTCTGCTCACAAAAATATTTATCATAGCAATGTTTGCAGTATGAAAAATACTTGGAAAATACATAAAGGATAATCAATAGGATAATCAAATCTTTTAGGCTAGAAAAAAAAAGCATGCAGCAATTATAAGCATGACTTAGATTTATATATTATATAACACCACAACATGTATTACTGACAAAAATGAGATGCACAGTGATCTATAGCCCTTTACATTTTATCCCATTTACACAAATTAAGTTATTACTACCAGAGAGTCAGAAAGGGGTAATGGTAAGAGTGACTTCCATATTTTAAATTTATAATTTTATGAAATGGTTTTGTCCTTTAAAACTATGACTTTTAAAATATAAGGAACATTTTTTCTTTTTCTTTTTTTTTTTTTGTTAATCCTCACTTGAGGATATTTTTCCATTGATTTTTCGAGAGAGTGGAAGGTAGGAGGAGAGACAGAAACATCGATTGGTTGCCTCACACACTCCTGGACCAGGGCTAGGGATGGAACCTGCCACGAGGAATGTGCCCTTGACTGGAATCAAACTGGACCCTTCCGTCCACAGGCTGATGCTCTACCCACTGAGTTAAACTGGCAAGGGCAAGAAGGAAATTTCTATGGAGCATACATTAGTCAATACCCAGCTAATGTTTAAAGCAGATCCACGTATAAAGCAGATCATTGGCATTGCTGCATCTACGTACAAGTTTTGACTCAGCAAATGTTTGCCCCAGTGAGAACCCACTTCTGGGACTGAGGCTGAGGAACCGTCATCACAATCTCCATAAAATTAGGTTTATTAAGTGCATCCATATTGTTTATGAGTCATAGAAAAGATGTTCATTTTCCTATCCGTGTTAAAAGCTGCTTGGAGGATTGATGGAGCATTACTTGGAAAACGTTCTGGAGTTCAGATGAAGATGTGTTAGGATAAATCATTACGCATTACCATACACTTATGTGTACTTAGAGGATAAAAATCAGAGCTGATTAAATGCACTGTCTCTTCCCTGATCCTTCTGTGGCAGCACCCGGACCAAAAGCTTCTGAGAGCTGGGCAGGGACCTGAGAGGAGGATGTCCCTTCTCTTGCAGATGCAGTCAGGTGACAGAGCAGGAGCTGGCTACGAAGGCGGCAGCTGGCGGCAGCGCTCACAGAGGGACCAGGAAGAACTGGGGGTGCAGAGCTTTATGTGAGATGCTGTGGGAAGGAAGAAAAGGCCTGGGCCATAAAGGGGTACTGACCTCAAGGACTGGCTGTTGGCAGTTAGGCTGCCTCTCAGTTGTATCCCGTGCTGCCCCGGGCTTACTGCATGGTGCACTTTTGCTCTTTCTGCCATATTGTTCCTGAGACTTCCTCTTACTGCAGGGTATTCTCTTCGTTTGGTAAATATAAGTTCTGTCTGCACACTGACTAGCCATGCATCATTTCAGAGCTCTGTGCTGATAGCTGAGCTCTGATGGAGGAAACAGAAATGGGGAAGGGTCTGAGCCTTTTAGATTACAATCTGCTCCTCAGTAGAAAGTACTTCAAATTCCACATGTCTCTCTGTGATTGACAGAGCACTTGGAAAATCTGAAATATCACAGTGCTTGGCTTGGTATCCAAAGCAAATATTCATTTTAAATTAATGCAATTTATATAGACAACAGGGGGGTGGGGCATAAAGGGGGGTGGGTAATAGGGGTAAGGACACATATGTAATACCTTAATCAATAAAGAATTTTTAAAAAATTAATGCAATTTCTCTTCTTGTTCCCAAGTTTATAGTTATAAGAGCAAACTTATCAGCTGGGAAGTTGTTTCCTACATGAGCAATTTGGGGCGAGTCCAGCAGTGATATGTGTGAGATGTGGTCTTGTGAGCTATTATATCATTGGGATTGCAGTAGTCATGGCAATGGAAGAGGACTAGTGTGCTGTGTTGACACACTCACCTCCACCTTTCTCAGGGGCATATTGAACCCTCAGTTGGTGAGTGGGCCCTTTAACAAGAGTTTGAAAGACCACAGAGCCTGAGTAGGAAACAAAAGTCTAAAAGTGAGGCAGAAAGAATGCGGATTCTTACTGAGGACTGGCATGAGGGCTTATGAAGCTGATAATGGATGTGCCAGAGTTAGCATCACATGACATGCAGTCCTCCCTCTGCATTAATTATTGGTATGTTACTTTTCAAGCCATTTACTTCTCCAGTGTCTCAACTTTTTTATTGGAAAAATGAATTCTAAAATCACAGCATTGGAAGCAAACTGAGGGGCAATTAGCCCAGTTGTCTTCCAGAGGTTTTCTACATGATTTCAAAGTTTTCTCTCAACTACAGCTTTCTGGAATTCCAGTATTCTTGTAGGAACGCAGGGAAGAACAAGAAAGTTGAAGGATAACTCGTGAGCAACCACTAGTGCTGACACCACATCTGTAGGGACCACTTCAAGCTGTCCTCAGAGGTCAGGAGGATGCTGGCAAGATCAGTGGCATGTGTCTCAGCCTCTGTACTAAGCTGTGACGGAGAGAAGAGAAAGGTGCCAGGCAGAGAGTTGGCAAGCAGCAGGTAATGCCATATTCTCTACACACAAGCTGCCACTCTTAGATCTCCCTTTTCCTGTCTTGCTTTAAGCTTCTCTCTAATTTTCCAAACCCTGCTGCTTTTATATCCTTGGGGGAAAAAATGGTCATAATAATCCCTCAAACACCCTTATCAGGCTGGGTTGAATGTATCAAGGCAAGTTCCTAAGGGGCCATTTCCAATGAGGGACAAATTCCGATAAAAAGAAGTAAAAAGATTAATATGGTTGATAAGAGTGAACTAAAAAAGCAGGAAAAAAAGGAAAGAAACACCTTTGGATCATGAAAACAAAGAAAAATAAAATTAGGCCTGGTCTATGCACCATTTCTTCTCATTATTTCTGTGAAATAATACAATTAGACAGGTGCTCAAAATTCTCTCTAGTTGAGGACTTCTACTGCTAGTTAGGATGCAAAATAATGTTCAGACCTCAATCCCATAGTTAACATAGAGATATAGATATTTATCAACATGCATCAAATTATATATTTAGTACATGTACATTTTACTACATAAAAAGTATATTTCAATAAAAAACCAGTAGGCATGAACAAAGTGATTATCGTTCTTTTTTACTTCTTCTAGAGTTTCAACTTAAAGAGCATATTAAGTAGTCAAATGAATTGTTGTTCTCCAGTGCCAGTTAACTAATCTCAAACAGACATATCTTTAGATAGTGTTAAGGTAAATCTTAATTTAAAATAATTTTATAAGACCTGGATCATGCCCACCTCTGCTTTAGAACAAGAGACGGTAAAGACTTTCGATCATACACCCTATCAGTCATTTTGCTGTATTGTTATCAAGCCTCTCTGTACCTACATTTCCTCTATGAGAGAGGATATAGCATGATGTTTGGGAGCCAGCACCGCATTTTCTCAGTGATAGTGGGCAACTGGCTGACTTCTCTGTGCCCCCATTTCCTCATCTTTAAATGGGTATTGTTACGAGTTGAAGTGTGTCTCCCAAATAGATATTGAAGTCCTAACCTCCTGTACTTGTGAAATAGGGTCTTCATAGATGGTCAGTTTAAGATGAGATGGATCCTGGTTCAATACGACTCATGTCCTTATAAAAATGGGAAATCTGACATAGAGTTAGACACATACAGAGGGGAAACAATATGACATAGGGAGAAGGCCGTCTACAAGTCCAGAATTGCCTAATGCTGCCAGAAGCTTAGAGAGAGTCCCAGAAGAGAGTCTTCTGTATGTCCTTCAGGAGGAACCAACCCTGCTAACACCTTAATTTTAGACTTCTCGCTACTGTGCTGTGAGACAACACATTTCTGTTGTTTAATCCACCCAGTTGGTGATATTCTGTTATGATAGCCCTAAAAACCTAAATCAGGGACCAATAACCAACTTTCCTCATGGAATTGTTATGAGGATCAAATGAGTTAATAAACATAAACATTTAGAACACTGCCTAGCATGTGGTAAGTAGTCAAAATATATTAGTATTAATTCTTCATTGAGCCCTATTCACTGTAATGTATATTCATATATAATGCCAAAGGCTGGGACCAGTAAAATGGGCATTTCTCTCAAACTGCTTTTCACTGTTTTTCTTTATTGGTATCCCTTACACCCAGTTCTGTAATTGAGAGTTTTTTCAACTTTTTTCTAAACCAAGTCTTATTCTCCAGACTGGAAAAATTATAATATGCATTTTCCCCCCATGAGATATCTCCTCTTTGCTGCCACTGCCCTCCTCTCACTTATACACCAATTCAAGGATTCAAACCCTTCAGATCTCCCTCTGTTCCCAAATCAAAACTTTCTCAGAAAGAGCTAAAACATGTTTGCCTGAGGTCATTTTCAATCACCAATAGTTTAAAGCGTTATTATTATCAACCAAGAGTACAGTTTGAACAAAAACCAATGTCTTAAACTCAAGAATGGGCTCTACTGTTGAAGTGATTGTTAACCATAAGCTAGTGGTTAACAGAATTTTAGAGGGCAAGGGTAGAGATGGCAGACATCAAGGTCTCCTCAGTCCTCTGAGAGCGACCTTTATCTCACAGGTCTAAACCAACACTGTTCATTTTGTTGCTTTGTCAATCAAACTTGATAATCCAGTCAAATGACAATGACTTGCTCTTTACTATAAAGTTTATAGTAGAAAGGCAGAAAACCTGTCACCGAGTAGAAATCCACTTGATAGAATTCAGAATCAAAGAATGCAACTGAGCCACCAATTATTATGATGCCAATGTAAGCAAATGGAATGTAAACTTCCAGTGCCACCCCCGTCTTGACTCTGCCTTCCGGTCCCGACTGCAATTCCCTCATCTACCGAAGGCTTAAAAATGGCTAAGTTCTGTCAATGGTCGGAACTTTGTGAAACCTTAAATAAAAATTAGTTTACAGACATCTCAAGGGGCATTACAAATTAAGTAAACTGAAAGTCATTCTATAGGTTATATATCCCTCATGGTCCCAACAGAAAACAGATGGCATGCTAAAATTGGACCATTTAAGGGGAGTTTAATTAAAGAACTGTTTACAAAGATGTGGGCATAGTATAGGGAAGCACAGGAATGATGTAGAACCCAGGGTTAGTAACTGTGTAGTGCCTCTACATTTATAATCTGAGGAGCAAGGAGAGGGAACACTTGTCAGAGCCCAGAGAGGGAGAATTTTGTGCAGAGGGCTTCCTGTCACTTCAAGGATGCAGCCAACTGATAGCAACCCTAAAGGAACCAGGAGGATAAATACCTTGACCTCACTCTCCTCCCTACTCTCTGGTCTCTAGGCAATGTCCTCATAGTTAGTCTAAACTAGAAGTCAGAACGAGAAATCTTATTCATATACTGTCCCTAACAATCAGCATCTAAGCTTTAGAGCAGAGTTGAGAATGTGGAAAGTGGATCAAAGAGAAGGTGTCCAACATAACATGTGACCTTTGATATGTCAGAACATCTTCAACCCTACATGAGGTTCTTACTGAGTGGAATTGAGTCTGAAAATAATAAATTTAAGATAGATGAGTTCCATAGTTCCTTTCAACTCTAACATTCTCTGATTACTACTGTGTTCAATGTCCACAAATATTATCCAATAATTGTAGCCTGATCATAATGAAGAGGTCACCATTGCTAAAGATGAATTTCATATTCTAATCTTTAACTCTATATTTTATCTCTCTTATGTAAAAATACATAAGTGGATTGTGCAAGTATTACTCAAAGAGATGTATAAAGAAAAGAAAGACCAAAAGATGCAAGTGGAGACATGAACACAAGATGATAAAGGAGGAAAGTCACTTGATTGCAAAAGTAGTCCCCTTAAGGACATCTTAGGCTTACACCTTAATATGAGATGGGACACATTTCTGCACATATTTCCACAATTTTCAGTGCCTCATTTCAGTAAATATTTAGAGTTCTGTTCTTAGAACTCAGGTTAGTTCTCACAAGTACATATTAAATTGAAATTTACTGCCAATATTTTATCAGAAATATTTGATTTTGCATTTAGGCATATCATTTGAAAAAGCTTGCTAGTTATTTTATTTTTCATCAATGTTTAACTAAGAAATTTGCAATGTATCCCTGAGCAGGGATTATATTTTTCCAGTAATAATTTCATTTCTCAATAATTATTATCCACATAGGTATGTATTGAATTGCTTGCAAAAATTAAGCCAGGAAGAGCCTTGTATTGCCTTTCAATTATTTATTTCAAAACCACTCTCTATTCCTAATGCTCCTTAATGGGTAGAAAAATAGTTTTTGAGTCATCCAACACATTTTGCAATCAGTTCTCCAACCCCATAAGTCTCAAATCGATACTTGCTGTTTATCTGTGGGAGCATACGTTCCTGAATTAACACTGTGAACTTTTCCTCAGTAAGTCCAATCACCTACTTTCCTGAGTTGTTTTATACTTAAGTGTTTTGTGAAAAAAAAAAATCTTTCTTGAAAACCCCTTCAGTGGCCTCACTGGTGTAGATCAATGATTGAGTGTTGACCTATGAACGAGGCGGTTAAGGTTCAATTCCCAGTCAGGGCGCATACCTGGGTTGTGGCCTCAACCCCTCCTAGTGTGGGGTCTGCAGGAGGCAGCTGATCAATGATTCTCTCTCATCATTGATGTTTCTCTCTCTCCCTCTCCCTCTTCTCTGAAAGCAATAAAAAAAATACATATTTTTAAAACCCTTCAAAGAGAGTAATTTTTATAGTTATTCCTGCCCTTGGTGGAAATATTGAACTAGATGATCTTTAGGGTTCCTTGTAGCTCTTGACTGCTGACAGTTTTCAGAATACTGATGCCTCAAACAGAGTGTCAAACTGCATCGGGAAGGCCGGGGAGGGTTCGGGGGCGGAAGGTAGGGGGGTAAGAGATCAACCAAAGGACTTGTATGCATGCATATAAGCATAACCAATGGACATAAGACACTGGGGAGTAGGGGAGGCTAAGGGACTGTCTAGGGCGGGGGGAAAAAATGGACACATATGTAATACCCTTTGTAATAAAAAATAAAATTAAAAAATAAATAAAAAAAAAACAAAGAGATCTCTAACTACTTTTCTGCTTTCATGTTTCCCTCTCCTACTCTTCATTCCATTTGATTCTTTATTCTTTACATACACTTTCTGCAGATTTCCAGAGCAGTACTTGAGAGCATAAAGGGTCATAGAATGAACTGATAAAACTGTCAGAATTTTTAAAGTTCTTCCAACACTTGCTTCCACTGAGCGCTCTTCCCGCCCTCTCTGTTTAAGTGCTCTTTCACAACGGGAAAACGATGTTGCCAGAAACCTAACCCGACTTCGCCTGGCTCCCTCTGCTATTTCAGTTGCACTGCTGGGATGAGGTCCCTGGAGCTCTGATTTGCAATGAAGTGATTTCATCTCAGTACTATCCTAAGAAACAGCACGTAAGGCCCATATTTCACTTAAATTTTATAATTTGAAAAGAATAGCACACCTGACATTCTTTCCATGAAACACTTGGCTTTGAAAAGACAGGGAGAGGATGTTCTAATCTGAATGAATGTGTTAGTAGCTCAGAGATGAGAGCTGATAAATTGTCCCCTGAAATCATTAAAAATGCTGTTAAAACGTATGTTTGACATCTTAATAGGAAAATGACAAAATAAAATGTCAGTATTCCTGCTCCCCTACCTAAGGCTCTATTAGACACACTCTAAATGCTGGAGACTAGCACCTGCTGTCAAGCATTGCCTCACACGCTATAAAAATAACTCTTCAAAATAATCCAGACAAAGAAGTGTGTGCCGGCCATCTGTCTCCTTTAATTAGTTTTTCATCAGAACCCTACCATTTCTTGATATATATTCTGGTTTTGTCTCTTTGTTTCCTTAAAATGACCTCGGGTAGATGGGGAGGACTGGCCGCCTGAACATGTATGGGTAGCAATGGCAGCAAGGCCCTGCCAGGTCCAAAGTTAATGCCCCTCTTGCATGCACAGGCAGAGTCCCCGCAGGCAGGCCCACACACATTGTGCTTTCCCAGGGTTCTGTGGAAGAACTGGGAAGGTCAACTAGCACTTGCTGACCCCTAACCCAGAGTCAGGCCCTCTGCTTGCATTTCCATGGTTGCCATCGCCCCCACCATAAATGGAAAGGGGAAGTTGAGCAGCAGAGTTCTGAGCCATGACAGCCAGGGGAACTAGAGGGGCAACTCATTGGAAGCATGAGGTAGCTCCCCAAATATGAGGTCTATTTTCCATGTCTACTCCTGGCTTTGCAACCTCTCCTACCCTTGGAACACAAAAGATCAAAAGATACTCTAGTTCAAAAGATACCTGGAAAGTGAAAAGAGATAGGAAAGAAAGGATGGAGTGAATGATCAGAAACTTAAAACTCTCCATGTTCAGTTATAAGGTCCCTGAAGTAAAACCATATCATGTGCGACAAGAATAGTGTGAAATATTGCAAAGATTCGCACCATTAAAAAGTAGGTCCTTAGCCAAACTGTTGAAAGAGGTGTTATCGCCACTTTCTTAGTGAGGTGGAATCAGAAACTGACATCTCAACCTACTGTGTTTCCTTTGTAGCTTGTCACATATAAGTGCCCCCAGATATTCATAGTTCTCTTGAAAGAATATAATTCCAATGGTCCCAGTAAGCCCTTTAGTGGTCCTCATGAAGTCCATTATGAAATATCCCTCTAGTATTGTTCTCTACAGATACTTGGTATTGATGGGTCTTACCTCAATATCTTATCTGAGTAGAAGACATAACATCAAGTGCTCAGGTCAGCAGCCTGCAAACTGTCTAGGTATGCTATACACCATGCTGCTGTACTCCAGGAAATCAAGGGTATAGCCAGGCCACTGTCGAGGCCAGCCGTGGGCAAACTATGGCTCGTGGGCCGGATCCGCCCCTTTGAAATGAATAAAACTATTGAAAAAAAGGTCCATACCCTTTTATGTAATGATGTTTACTTTGAATTTATATTAGTTCACACAAACACTCCATCCATGCTTTTGTTCCGGCCCTCCGGTCGTTTAAGAACCCATTGTGGCCCTCGAGTCAAAAAGTTTGCCCACCCCTGGTCTAGGCAGTGGCTTCTCTCTAGTCCCTTAAAGAGGCCACATCAGCACATCCGTAACTGCATAGTCACCTCACCATTCTGTGTCCTCCCCACCCCCTAGCCAAGAAACTGGTGAGATGGGACAGTGAAGAAGGGAGAGAATGAGAGAGAGAAACCAGAAGGGACCTAAAGGTGAGCAGTCTGGTCTGTGAGCAACAGTTGAAGATGATGAGAGTGGTTCATTTATGAAAAAGGAGATGAGGGGCATTATATGCTTTCAAGTGTTCGAATTTAAAGGAAAGGTGTTTGAGTGACACTGGTGGGGAGGGGTGAAGGGGTCTTTCAAGTATATTCCAAAGCTGAGTTTGTAATGCTCTGAGAGAAATTTTAGGCTGACTAGCAAGACAGAATTCATCCTTATAAAAGACTAGATGCCCGATACAAGAAATTTGTGCAAGAGTCAGGCCTCGCAGCCCCGGCTGCCTCGGCCCTCGCAGGCCACACACACACACACACACACACACACCGACCCCACCCCCGCCGCTGCCTTGGCTCTTGCAGCCTCAGCTTTGTCTGGAAGGTCATCCCCCTGTTCGGCCGTTTGGTCCATTATTATAGATTATACAGGGTGGGCAAAAGTAGGTTTACAGATGTATGTGAAACAGAGATAGTTAATAAATCTATTGTAATAATCGTAACCTGCATGTCTTTCTCCATATAAAAAATAGTAAACCTACTTCTGCCCACCCATGTATATTATATTTTAAAGTAGCTTGTCAAAGCCTACAAACTACTTGGTATGAGCAGAAAAATAGCCAGGTGGAAGAGAGATTATTTGAGCTTTAGTGACAGTGAAGGAGCTTGAAAATGATCTTCACCAACACATCAAATTCACTTTTCCTCCTGTGTTATACAGAGAATGGTGACATCCATCTATTGAAACACACTGGAGGTGTATAGAGCCAGAGAGGCCTGTGTTCAAAAATGGACTCCACCTCTTTTTAGCGATAAGCCATTGGACGGGTTACTTATCACCTGTAAACAAGAATGTCTACCTTCTGGGGAGGATGAACGCAGATCATTAATAATTGTGGAGGCACGTTCAATACACATTTACCCTTTTCCTTTTAATCTCAGAAATTCTTGAAGAAAAAAAATATTGACCAAGGAATAGGCAGTGCTTTATGTTTCTTACACTTCAATTCCCTAATTACTTACTGAGCTCTCGGGAGCTGCCATGCTATGAGACTCTGGGGCCTAAAGAGAAATCACTTAAGAATAACAGATATAGCAAAACATCCATTTTTCCTGATTGCTTATCTCTAGTCAAACAAACAAAAAAGAATAACAGATATAGAACATGTTACTCTAGCCTAGGTTACAAATAGGGTTAGTTTGAACCTATAAAACTACATTCACAGAAAGCCCAGTAACTTCCTCTGGAGAACTCTCCCAAGCACTGTGCCAAATTGTACAAAGATTTCACAAGGGGTTGGTTCACCTTCCAAATGTTCAGCAGAGAGAGACACTGGGAGGCCTGATCAGGCCAGTGGCCCTACTGGTTACTGGCTCTACCAACCCTGAGGATGAGCATCTAACACTGTGATCATTCCAGTACTGCCAAACCCTGCATAGCCCATAAGATTGCCCCATACCTAGACCCCGGGTTACAGTTCCCTCTCATATGTGAACACTGTCCAGTGTTTCTCAAAGCACAACACCACTTCCTGTGTGCTGGGATAAGTCCCTCCCTCAACAAGGGGCTCCTGGACTATTTTCTATCTTGGAAATCAAGGATTAGAGCAATGTTTCACAAGTCACAGGTGCTACTGTCTTCTTTCATATAACCCACGAGCTAAAAATTATTTTTACATTTTTAAATGGTTAAAATATATCTATCAAAAGAAGACTATTTCACGATACAGGAAAATTAAATGAATGTCAAGTTTCAGTGTCTGTAAATAAAGTCTTAATGGAGTCCGGTCATGCTTATTTCCTGAAGTGTTGTTTATAGCTACTTGGGCATTATGACGCAAAGTTGTTTCTTGAGTTATTGTGACAGAGACCACTTGTCCAGCGAGTCCTAACATTTACCATATGTCCCTTTACAGGTGTGAGCTGACCTCTAGGTTAGAACACAGTTCCCTTTCAAAAGGCCCTGGGCCCTTTATCCAAACTAGTCTGTCACATCTTTCTGAGAGTTCTGCAAACCTAGAAGAGACAGAGATTTTGCTAGGCATGATCACGGGGGAAAGGAGGGTTACACCCTTTGCCCAAGGCACAGTACCGACCCACCTCATGTCAGCATGCCAAAGAGGGTCAGTACAGACTATGGCAGTGCTCCAAGGGACTTACAGTCCCTGCTGACGAAAGAACAGATCAGAGTTTGCGCACGCGGCGCCTACACGCACGCGCGCGCGTGCACACACACACACACACACACACACACACACGAAGTTTCTTTTCAAATTACCTCCCTGCCACTTCTCATACCAAAACATGAACAATGTGTATATTAATAATACTGTACTAGAAAGGGCCCTGAGCTCACCCAAAAATAAAAAGTTGGCCTAGCCAGCAGGAGAACCTTAAAGATACTTTAATTTAATATGATTCTAAGTAGGGGGAAAAGGTTAACTGAAAAATATATCAGTCATAAAGTTTGTCACTAAGTCCCACTATTTGTCTTGCTCACTAGGTCTCAGGTGATGTCAATAGGACTCATTCATTTCATTCATGTCCTCAACAAATATATTGGAGGAACAACTAAGTGTCAGATAGTTTTCCATATTGGATCACTGTTAGTAGTTCCAAATAGATGATGAAGAAGAAAGAAATCACTGTCCTCAAAGCTTACATTCAAATTATATATATATGTTTATATAAAACATAAAGTATGTCAAATAATGATCAGTGCTGAGTGAAACAAAAAGCAAGGAAAGGAAAGAGAGAGAGGAGTGCATACAGCTTGAGATGAAGCCAGCACCTCACTGCGAAGGAACAATCTGAGTAAGAACAGGAAGGAGGTAAGGAAAATGAGCCAAGTGGACATCCCACTCCAGACAGAGGACAGAGCAAGGTCAATGACAGGGTGGAAGCTGGCCTGGTGGGAGTCCGCTTGTGGAAGTGCAGTGTTATGTTCTTTGGACAGCAAGGAGGCCATGTAGCTAGCAGCAGTGGAATGTGCAGGCAGAGAGGGTATGAGGATGGGCCATGTAGAGTCAGTCGTATAAGGCCTCTGGCTTTTACCCTCTGGGAATTGTGAAACCACTGAAGGGCTTTAATTGGGGGGCGGGGTGCAGGGTACAAGATCTGAGTTATAGTTCATAGGATTTCTCTCATATAAGAAGATCAAGAGGGAAAAGAAAACAAAAAACTGAAAGAAGAAAGAGTCCGCATTAGAAGACTACTGAAATAATTTAGGCAAGACACAAACCTGGTTTACAACAAAGTAGCAGCAATGCAGATGACACAGAGCCATTGAATTGTGGACATATTTAAAGGCAGAGCAGCTAGAATCTGATCCTGTTGTATGACTGAGAGGGAAAAGTCAAAGATGACTCCGATGTTTTTGCCTGTGCAACCGGAAGTATGGAATTTCCAGGTAATGAGATGGAGAAGACTTCAGGAAGAATAGATTTGGAGGAAAATTAAGAGTTTGATATGGAACATACTGCATGCCCCTGTTAGACACCAAAGAGGAAATGTCAAATGTGCATCTGTATAGACAAATCTAGGATTCGGGAAAGAGGCCAATGCGAGGGACTAACTTTAGGCGTCATCCACATGGAGACAACGTGAAATGCATGACACCAGAAGAGGTTATCAAGGGAATGAGCATAGGGAGAAAAAAGAAGAGGCCACACGTCCATGGCCCTGGTCCTCTCGCAGAGCATAGTGTCACTTTAAACTCCAGCCACACCTTACCAATAGAGCTACTCCACACTTAACCAACAGGAATTTTCCAGTGGGAAATTCTTCAAATAATAAAAGGAGTAACGCAGTTAAAAGGTGTCTGAAGATGTAACTCACAGAAGAATTGCTTGAGTAACCACTCAGGACTTACTTTTATTTTAAACCCAATTATTAAGTGCGGTGATCTCATTGCCAGCGTATCAGTAACCAGAAGTTAGCAGGAGCCTAATAACGACAACAGCTAGAAGTGACTGAGAAAAAGGAGTCGGAGATGGTGATGAAGACTAATGTCTGGACTTCCTGGTGCTTTAGCTCATTTCTCTTCCTGGTAAATGACTCTCCCATCTTATCTTTGAGGCAGTGAGTAAATGTAGTCCCACCTGGGCTAGCCAGAGCCATGGCCTGTTAGTGCTTCTTCAAACTCTATTTTATTCAATGCATATTTGAGTAAAATGAAAGAAGAAAGAGTCCCGATTAAAAGAGAGAGGCAACCCTCTCAAAGACTGAATAGGAAGTGGGGAAAGGTGAGAGGGGCAGTGCTCAGCCTCCCCTTGAGCATCCAAGCAGGTGTGCTCCAGCCCCGGCTTTGCATACTCTGCTCCCCCAGAGGTGGTCCAGGGACCACTGAATGTTCCTAAAGCATGATTCTTGAAGAGGATGGCCATGTGATTTATTTTTGAAAATATATTTTTTATTGATTTCAGAGATGAAGGGAAAGGGGGAGAGAGATAGAAACATCTATGATTAGAGAGAGAATCATTAATTGGCTGCCTCCTGCACACCCCCTACTGGGGACCGAGCCTAAAACCTAGCATGTGCCCTGACTGGGAATCGAAACGTGACCTCCTGATTCATAGGTCAATACTCAACCAGTGAGCGCGCCAACCGGGCAACACGGCCATGTGATTTAGTTTCCAACCTGGCACACTTCCGCAAGTGAAATGGGGTAATATTACCACAGGCTTCAGCTGAGACTGTCTCAGGCAAAGAACATGTCTCACCCATCAACACCCACGCTTCTACACTCCACTCCCACTCCAGGCAGCTTACAAAAGAATTTCTCCCAATCACGTAAAATACTACCTGAGATGACTTCTGATAACCATGATTTTCTATATCTTAGAACATTTCCAAAAATATTTTGGCACTTCTTATAGATTTGAGGTCCCATAAAACTTATTGACTGGACCATCCTTTAATCACTAGCTATCATTCAGTGAGCATGGGCTGTATTCCAGGAGCCAGGGATATTGATTTATAGAAGGTACTCAAGAGTAGTTGGATCCATACTTAAATGTGTTAATTCATTTAGTCCTCACAAAACCAGCAAGAGGTTAACCCCCCATGATGGATGAATGCACTGATGCCCAGAGAGGTGTTGGAACTTGGTTGAATTCACACAGCCAGTGGGTGGCAGCCCCAGGATTTTATTTTATAACTGCCTGGACTCCTTGTGCTACAAAGAGAAGGATGATGAAAGATTCATGAAAGACATGAGAGGAGTTGATGTCCCATAAGATGGCTGAGCCCAGTGAGAGAGCAGGATTCTTCCTCTGTCCTGTTTCCTAACCTAATCATTTCAACATACAACCAGATGAAGAAAAAGTCAATGAAAATTCCGCATGTGACCCTCACCCCACCCAACTGAACAGGCAGGCAACCCTCTCAAAGGCTCCTCAAACGGCTTAAAACATTCACTGAGGAACCTTTCAGATGGCACCTAGGAAGCTAGCTCTGCAAGAACACAGCCCACAGTCCATAATAAGTGTTTTAAATAGCTAGCAGTTTGATCCCTAATTGATGACTTATCTCTCCCCACAGCAGGTTTTATACTGACTCCAAGGTCTCATCACCAGTTGGCATTTGCCAGGACTGCTCACATGTGGCTGGGCTTCAAAACCACGTGAGAGCCCTTGTTAAAGTACTGTTGCCCAGCTTCCCCCGCCTCCTACCCAGAGAAAGGCTGGTTCTGGAGGTCTGGGGCTGGGCCAGGAAATCAATACTTTTAGCAGCTCCCAAAGGGATTCTGATGCAGTCAGTGCAAACACTCTGTGTTTGGGAATCAATAAACACACGGAGGAAGGTTAGTATGAGAAAAAAATTACAAGTGAGTCCCTCGCCTTTTCTGTCAAGCTGCAGCTTTCTCCAAGTTTCTTCTTCTTGGTATTGAAGCAATTCAGCCAAACCAACCAAAACTCTCTGCAGTGCTCCCAAAGCATCCTGCTGGTCAAATCTTTATGTCACGGTAAATTAGAGTATGTCCCGCTACAAACTTAATCGAAAGCTCATCCCACTACGGCCTACTTATAAAATCCACAGCCACTTTTCAACTTAACAGCTTGGGTTATAGACAGACTTCTCAATTATCAATGCCAAACATAGTTTACATTATATATATCTATATCTATATCTATATCTATATATATACATATATATCTATCTATCTATATACATATACACACACATATATATATTAGAGTGTCTTTTATAGAGTTAGGTAACATGGCAAAATATATTTAAAGTTTAAAATTTACTTTTAAATCTGTAATTTGTCCATCAGTTCTGGAAGAAGTTCAATTATAAAGACCCTGGGATTAGCACAAACCAAAATGTTTCCAGCACAAGGGACAGTCTCTTGATTATTATAAAAATGCAACTTCATTTTTTTGCCCCTCGCTGTTTGCACATTAAAATCACGTGGGGAGCTGTAATGATTTTGATGCCTAGGCCCCACCTGCTAATATTCTAATGTATTTGATCTGGGGTATGGCCTGGGCCTTGGGATTTCTGGAAGTTTCCCCTGTGGCACAAAAGTGCAGCTAAGATTGAAAACCATGCTTTATGTCTGAATGACGGTTCCTGATTTGAGCAAGTCCCAAATTTCCTGGCAACTCTGAGATAATAGGGCCTTTTGTTCAATTTTATGTAAAACACAATCTCAATTCAGGAATTTGATTCTCCAAATCCTATAAGTAGCAAGCCCTGAAGTCCTCTATTTAACTCAGCATTGCTCTCCCTTCCCCAGCTCCCATGGCTGGGGGCAGTGGAGCGGTGGCGGTGGTCCCTCCTCCTGCTCTCTGCTCCACACTTGATTCTGCTTCCAGAGTGTGGGGATGGGAGAAGGAGGTGTAGGGTGAGAAGGGATGAGGAGCTAACACAGTTCTGATGTGGCAGAAACGTTTCTTTGGACTTTGGGGCCTGGAAATGGTTAAAAGTGAAGTCCCTGCTGAGTCAGCAGATATTGAGCTGTCTCGTTCCTAAATGAGGCTCTTCCATGGTCTCCGAGATTTCCATGTGGAGACACCTCCTCCAGGAAGTTTTCCTGGATTTGAACTCCCTCCAAGATTATTCTGAACCCTGCAGTCACACAGGCCTCTTTTGTTGGAGGTTTTCTCACCACCACATAGGCCTTAAGATGAAATCTGTCCCCTCCAGCCCACAGCTGGACAGGAAACAGCCTGCAATTTGCAGCAGATAGATGAGTCCTCAGTTAGGGAACAAACTACTAGTTGTTAAAAAGAAGAATTAGTGGCTGTGGACTGTGTTTGTAGAGCTAGCTGCCTGTGGTGACATCTGACTCATATCAATGGCTTTAAGAAGTTACAGTCTCCCTTTGTGAGGGTAATTTGACCATATCTATTAAATGTTTAAATGCACATAAAAGTTGACCCTGCAATTTTACACCTAGCATTCATCCTACAGAAGCAATTCTGTGCACAAAGTCATACACATAAGGACACTCACTTCTCATTATTTGTCATAATGAAAACTGAAAACAAGCTCAATGTCTCTCGTCAGCATAATGGTTAATTAGTTCATGATCATTCGTACCACAAGTCATATACACGATAGGGTAGACCTATGTGAACTCTTAGGGAAACAGAGATAAGTCTTATGATTAAGTGAAAAAATAACTAGTTTGGGGATAATATGTATTGTAAGAGCACACTTTTGTAGAAAAAAGATATATGTGACCTATATACTAGTATGTCCACAAAATCATCAAACTTTATCAGTGCTGGTCTTTGAGGAAGGGAGTGTGAGCGGAACAAGAAGGTAAGAAAGGGACTTTAAGGATTGTTCAGCCCTCTGTGTTAAGATTTAACCTTTTGCACTAATAATGCATTTGTACATGTCCTTTGTGGCTTTTAAAGGGAAAAAAAAAGAGAAGAAATATGATTGGCCTGAAAATCTTCAGTAGCACTTCGCACTTGTTAAAAAATGTCCTTTTTAAAAAATGTCCATTTTAAAAAAATGTCCTTCCCTTCCCAATTGGCCTGAAAATCTTCAGTAGCACTTCGCACTTTTTAAAAAAATGTCCTTCCCTTCCCAGTCTGCTTGCTATCCCACCCAGCCTCTCTAAATTCCTGGCCTTCACCACTCATCAAATGCTAATTGACCTCCTGGTTTCCCAGAGTCTTGCCAGTATTGGGCTTGGGCTGCTGTCTCCTGGGGGAAGCCAGCACTCCCTCTTGAGGCAGGTGCCTGCCTGGGTGCCAAGACCTTGGTGTCAGCCATGTAACCTCTACAACCTGGATCTCTAAGCTCAGTGAGTAACAGCAAACTGAATGCTTAACAGATTTCGTCAGGCATGGGTGGAGCTGAGGCCTTCCCCACAGTAGTCCTCGGACCCCAAAGTGAAGCACTGTCTCTGGCAGCAATTACTCTCCCTAAATGGGTCAGACAGGTTTGTCCCTACTTGGTACAAACAAGCAGTGCCCTCTTCTGCCCAGCAGCAGAACTTCTCTGCAAAGCAACAGACGGGTGGAGTACCTGGAACTTCCATTTGGTCAGGATGTGTCTTACAAAATGGGTCAAAGAGACCGAAAACCAACAGTTCTGAGCCAGAAAGCCATTTGCAGGAAAGCTGTCACTCTGACTCTGCCCTAAAGTCATGTCCCAATTTTACAAGTACCCTTTGTAACCACAGGACAGATGATAAAAAGATTTAAGTAACAAGCTAAGTGCCATCTATTAAACGGCAATATATATGTGTGTGTATATGTGTGTATATATATATATATATGTAAATATATATATTAAGGGCTCCAATTGTATGCTGCTCTGATGAATTAAGAGGAAATATTACCCATGGCATGGTATGGAATATCAGTTCAAGTTTTTTGAGAAACAACCTGGCAATAAGTTATAATTTTTTTAATCTCTTATAAATTAGTCCAGTGATTTTTACATTTGGGAACCTTTCCTTAAAAAAAAATAGCCCCAGATAAAATGAAGTAAGTTATATCAAAATGTTTAGAGCAGTGTCCTATTTCATTATTTTATAGTGTAAAACTGGGAAAACTCACATACAATAGGCAAGCAGGAAAGAAATGGTTATATGACATACAGCATGGTATCACAATACTTTGCCATAAAGCCATGAAGAATTTTAGTTCAGGGACACACATAACACACATAATACCCTGGTTCCAGTGGAAGTGCATACCATGGCAAAAGATTTTAGAGAAACAGCTTAGTATTCACTCTTAGCTACGGAAAAGATTAAGGATGAGGCAATAAAGAAGGTAGTAGAGGAAATGAAACCAAGACAGAACAAAACTATTAGCTACTATTTAATGCTTTAATCCTCACGACCTCATCTCAAAGCATCATTTGCTGTTTGGGAAGCCAAGGAAATCTATTCTATTACATTAATAGTTTGTTATTAAAATAAAAGAAGAAAAAAAAACAAAAATAGTTTGTTAATAGAGAGTATTCGTTTATGACTATACAAGAAAGCAGAATAGCCTTAGAAAGTTATGCCAAATCTCCTTTCTCATGTCTTAAACACATAGCTTCACAGTTTGGGGATCATATAGACACAAGCTTAAGAAAACTCTAGGTCCAGCTGTTAGTATTTATAATCTCTTTTTTAAAATATTTTCATTGATTTCATCGAGGAAGGAAAAGGGAAAAAGATAGAAACATCAATGACAAGAGAAAGTCATTGATTGGCTGTCCCCTGCATGTCCCCTACTGGTGACTGAGCCCACAGCCCAAACATGTGCCCTGACCAGGAATCTAACCATGATCTCTTAGCTCCTGGGGCAACGCTCAGTCACTGAGCCACACTGGCCTGGCAGTATTTATAATCTCTAAAGCTAAAAATCAAGTCTACCCAAAAGGTTCCATAATATGAAAATCAATGTAAAAATGCCATAAAGTTTGATGAAGCCCCTGGTAAGGCTGAAATGGAACAGCCTGCTGGAGGCGTCCCATATTGAGAGTTTAGGCCCAAACAGTGAGCTGTTCCAGGTCTCATTATTAATTCACAATGTGTTCTCCATTCTGGCCTGCAGGGATTGAAAGTGTGGGCTTGAAATGGCTAACAAAACACAAATCTCTGCAAGGACTCAACTCTCTCTCTTTTGTAAGGACCAGGCAGTGGTTCAAAATGTATCCAGCGAGGGAATTACAGCAGGAGCTATTAATCTCTCACTCCTGGGCCTCGTTGGCCAGATATTCCATGGAGACCTGAGCATGTCCAGGGAATCATTATTTTAACAAAAGCCACAGCGGATTCTGGAGCAGCTGGCCCACAGTGCACCCATACTACTGTAGTAACAGTGGGGCTCCTCGAATTAACCAGCTTGATTCCTTCAGCTGGACTTCAGACACTCAGTTAGGGAACACAGAATCCACCCAACTTTTAACATTCCCAATCACCAAAACCCTACTCTAAGCTTCCACTGTCTCTCACCTGGACCCTTGTACTGGCCTCCTTACTGGTCTCCCTGCTCCTACACAGCAATGAGAGGGGCCCTTTGAAGCCCAAGTCAGATCATATGACCCTCTGCTCAGCCTCCTTTCGGTTCCTGACCTTGACCTACAAAGTCCCATAGAACTTCCTCCCTAACCTCACTGCTCTCCCCTTCCCCTCTCTACTCCAGCCACAGTGACTGCCTTTGCACTTGCTGATCCCTTTGACTGGAATGCTCTTCCACCAAATACCTCCATGCTTACATTTTCACATCATTGTCACCTTAAAGAGAGGCTCTCCTTGATTAGTTATTTTCCTTCACGTTTTCTCATCTTTCTCCTTCCTTCGCATCTCTTCTTTCCCTCCCTGTATGTTTTCTCTCCCCTTTGCCTCAGCATGGATGCTTTCACCCAGGCCTCAAACTGGTTTTTTGATATTCTATTCTGAACCGGCCAGATCAGTCCTTTTCAATCCTTTTCTATCCCAGTAGCAGGCCTCTGATCGGTATCCAAGGCTCTCTTCAACCTCACCTCAGGGGGTGGAGAAGAGCAGGTGAGATTCTTCCAGGAACAGGAAAACACTATAGGTTGAAAGTTATTCTAACTGCTTCCCATGAAGATCTGATGAGCGTGTTTCCCAACATTCCTTGCCCACCAAGTAGGGCATCTCTGCTCTAGAGATTGATACCCAAAGTGGTGGTCCACAGGCCAGCATCGCTGGCATCACCTGGGAGGTTGTTGGGAATTCAGGTTCTCAGGCCCCCACCCAAGACCCACTGAATCAAAATCTGCATTTTAACTAGATCCTCACATTCAAATGTGAGAAGCACTACTCTGTTGTGATAGGAATACAGTAAAACACAGCACACCTAAGGGACAGATGTCATTCAACTTTCAGTTAGAACCATGGTTGGCAAACTGCGGTTCACGAGCCACATGCAGCTCTTTGGCCCCTTGAGTGTGGCTCTTCCTAAGCCTTAGGAGTACTCTAATTAAGTTAATAACAATGTACCTACCTATATAGTTTAAGTTTAAAAAATTTGACTCTCAAAAGAAATTACAATCGTACTGTTGAGATTTGGCTCTGTTGACTAATGAGTTTGCCGACCACTGCTAGATGGTAGCAACTGAGGAGAAACTTAGTAATGAATGCATTTAGTTGGATTTCAAGCAGATGTGATAATCCAGTCTTTGGCTATTGCCATTGCTTGGTGGTTGGTGTATCTATATATGTATTTAAAGCACCATCCAAAGAACTGAAAGGATCTGAAGAAATATTGTCATTTTTATTTTTTCTATTTTAAAAAAAAAGTTGAGAAATTTGCTGAGACATTTTCCATAAACATTTTTTTTTTCTGAGAACCAGACTATTTCTTTGGTTATAAATATTTGATGAAAATGATATCCTAGAAAGAGAACCAAGATGGCGGCATAGGTTACAGCTGG
>NW_006292604.1:3080893-3103723 GCF_000327345.1 Myotis davidii | reverse complement strand
ACAAGCTCAAACTCTAAATCTAATTAAATGTACCAAACTTAAATCTCATACTTTCCAATCCAGCACCCAAAGCAAAATGTCACAAACGGCCTTTTACTCTTTGTTAATTGTTACGTGGTGCCTACTAGTGTCATTTCTAAACGCTCTTCTTTCTTTTAATTTTTGTTTTGTTTTTAAATTTACCTTTATTGTTGAAAGTATTACAGATGTCCCCCTTTTTTCCACATTGACCCTTTCTACTTCCCCCATCCCCTCTCCAGGCCTTCACCATACTATTATCTGTGTCATGGGTTATGCATATAAGTTCTCTTGATGGTAAAAAAAAAAAAAAAAAAAAGGCTTTTAATTTTATAACTAGATTTCTATGTCCTCACCTGTAAGCTGAGAAGATTGCACTAAATCATCATAATGATCTCTTCCAAACGGTTGCAATTCCACACTTACAATTTTCAGGTGTTTGCTCCAATATCAAAGTCAGAAATATTGCCAGTCCTAGCCCCTCACATAATGTATCGACTGGCCTGTTTTTCCATAAACTGCCTTTAATTCATAATCTCATTGTCTCTGGATTCTTCTACAAAATAAGAAATTCTAAGTTTATATTTATAAATATATAAAAGCAAGAAAGAAAGAGTAGACAGGCTTTTCTTAATCGGAGCAAACTTCTGAATTTTTGAATTACTTAAAATACTAAGGTGATGAAGCAGAATCCATTGATAGCAACCATTCAGAAAACAAGGCTGTTTAGAAAAGCCCCACATGGCAACGTTGACATGCAGGTAAGTTTGAGAGAGGAGGGATTTCGCCTCTTTTTTTCTCCTGCAACCTCTTTTCTGATAAGTGCTTTCTTTGAGTAACATGGTAACGTTTATAAAATCCCAGTTCCTAGCATTATAGCCTATGTCTTACTATTACTTTGAAGACGTTGTCTATTCTCAAGTTGTGATGGCTTCACCCAGCTTGGTAAAAATGTGAGGAGGTACTAAATTTCAAAGTTCAACAGCTGTCACACCTTTCATAATCATTTTAAACCCAATAAAATAAAGAAAAGCAAAAAAAACCCTAATCTGTAAATTCAATACTGTTTTAATTAATGACAAAAAACTATGATTTTATGAGACCATATATACGTAATATAACCTCATGTCAAAAAACACCTCATGTCAAAAATAAAAAGGAGTTAATAAGTTTTGCATATATTTCAACGTTCATCTTCCATCACTCAATCTAACAGGATAACCGCTATATTTTCACACCTTCAAAATCTGAGGAAATATTACATCTTCAAGTGCATGCATTTCAGAGGTACTGCTTGATCAATGAACAATTAAATCTGCTTAATATGTTGCACTCGTCTTCACATTAATTTGCCTGGAGTAACAACAAGAGCGCCACACAAGATTGATCAAATGCCTTGTAAGTCCCCAGTGCTAAATTGTTGTGGAATACAAATGGAAGTGCATTATAGCCGCGTGAGCACGCAATGAATTCCTAATGAGCAGGTGCCATCGTGCTGATTGCCATGTATAATGACGCTGCCCGCAGGTTAAAGTAGTGCCCAGAGCTCTGCCCTGAGACCTAGCACTGCAACTACACTCGGCTGGATCCATTGAAGCCTCATTTAGATGGTAAATGAATGTACTCTAGATTGTGTGTATTTTATAAATGAATTAAATGTATTTTAGAAATGGATTTTTTTTTTTGTCAGAATTCTCAAGTGTCCCTGGTTTTCCATCAGAAATTATTTTTTCTTTGGCTGGGGAATACCAGACTAAGATTTCCGAAGACCTGATAAGAATTCAAGTTAAATGAACCACCGTGTCCCCTCCTCCTTCATTAAGGATCTTGGATCCTTCTTTCAGAGGCCGCTTGAGTACAAAGATTATAATAGCATGAAATAAGAGCCAAGAGAAAGAGAATTTTAAGGAAGTCCCCACATCAAAACGAGTACTTCTTCCTTCATTTATTCAAGAACCAGGATTTCTAGAGAAGAAAGAATGTCAAATCCTCGGTAGTTTCTATCAAAGTTACACAAGCATACTATTTCCTAGTGGCTTTCTTTTTTTTTTTTTTTTTTTTTTTTTTGGTCCGGTAGTTCCAAAGTCCTTTTCTGCTATCTGTTTGGCATCCCATTCACTGTTTCTATAGTATACTGTGTTCACCCATAAAATCAAAGAAATGAGAAAATTTCCTCCCCATGTTTCAAAATATTCTCTTGTTGGAGCCAGCATAAATGGATTGGGAAGTGTTTAATTCAGATGCTACATCTAAGCACATTTTATTCAAGAAGGAACAAGTGAAAAGGCAGAAAGGCTCCACAGCTTCAGACTCCTTCGGAAAGCAGACAATTGGTTATCAACCATCAGTGGAAGAGACGAAGGTGCAGAAAATTGGAGGGAGTTCCAGTTAAGGAACAAGCTAAACACGAAAACATCTATGTGTGGTCAGGACTGGCTGTTTCATGCGGTGGTAACAGAAAACACCAAAATATCCAGGGCTTAACAGAACAGAAGTGCTTCTTACTCACCCAGATCTGCTATCTGTCCTGGAGGCATGATCTTGGCTTGATCCTGTTGTGGGGGAAGTTACCTTGCCGATATCACTGCCCTTTGACCTGGGAACTGGCCCCAAGCAATCAGAGGCTCCTCACCCTTCCCCTGCTTTTGGAATGTAGGTTCTGTCCACTATTCCCATAGTGGGAGCTGAGAACACAGCCTGGGCAGAGCAATGTGCAGTTAGCACCATCTGGATGGTACACATGACTGACCACCGCAACAAATCTATAGAAACTTCAGATTCTGCCCGAGGCACTGAGATCTACTCTTCTCGCAACTGCTCAGCACAAGCCTGTGGGTAAGTTCCCTGGCTTGTTAAACTGCCACCTACCCAACCGGAGTGTTCTGCGTCTTTCCCTGGGCTCTCCTCACCCTCCACCTACAGGAGTCAGTTTGCAAAGCAACACTCAGGACACCTGTGATCCCAAAGCCGAGCAGGAGCTCACAGGGCAGCTTCATGTGGGAATTAAGTACTTTGACCAAAGCATCACATGGCACCTCTACTCACATTTCATTGGCTAAAGAGAGTCACGTCACCACACCAAACCTCACGGGGGCATGGAAATACAATTTCTTTCCCACTTCGTTGCCCCAACCTTACGTGCCTGGAAAGACTAGACGCAGAAAAACACAGGTGAACCTCACAAATATGTTCCTCACCCCAGAAAATTCTAAACAAACCTCACTTCCCCCTACTCTCGGCTTGTCATCTGTCTTCTGTACCTCTTCTGCCCCCCCCGCCCCACCACCACCACACACACTTCCTTTTCAATGAGCAACATTTAAATGCCTGTTTTCCTCTATCTCTGTCCAGAGTTAACCAGGATGATAACAGTCATTGGAGGCTCAGCATGGGGCACCACGCTTTGCAATCATCCCTATGATCTGAGAGGCGGCACTCACAGCCCTGTCATCTACTTGGGGCTCACGGCTCTGGTCAAGAGAGACACAGCACAACCGAGACGTAAGAATGGTTAGTACTGTGGGAAATGAGGGCTCTGACACCACGGTGTATCTTTAATTGGATGGTTATCATTACCTTCTCTGCCTTCCAGACCCCATCTGTCCTACTTCAGGGCCTTCCTGTTCCAACAACTCTGTGGTCTCTTGGAACTAGGAAGACAAGAAGGCGCCCTCTTCCCTTCCAGCCTCCCTGTGCTACCATGCTCTCCCACACCCCAGTATCGTATGTCTCTAGCAGCAGCACCTTACGTTTGGAAGATAGATTTAAAGCCTTGGCACTAGTTAAGATCATGTAGGTTGGATATGTACAGTGACATGTTGGCTTACAGCAGTCAGTATGATATAGTATTTAAAGTGGAGAAAGGAGGCAAAGCCAGTGAAGGAGACTAACAAGAAACGGCCAGCAAGGTAGGAGGAAAAATGGGAAAGTGTGATACAGTGGAAACCAAAGGAAACATGTTTGAGGGGGAAGATAGTAGCCACTGATGTAAAATACTGAGGATAGGCTAGGTAAGGGAATAGGGAGCTGATCTTTGGACATGGTAGAGCATGGAGATCACTGGTAGACTTAATGAAACAGTCTCTGAGAAGTGGGAGGTGGACTGGGTAGAAACCACATTGGCATTAAGAATAGATGAAGGGTGACATCATGGACCCTAAAATCCTCTTTCAAGTATAGTTGCCCTCCCTTATCCATGATTTTGTTTCTCCATGGTTTAGTTACCCTCGGGCAACCAAGATCCAAAAATATAAAATGGAGAATTCTAGAAATAAACAATTCATAACTTTTAAATTGTGCACCATCTGAGTAGCATGATGAAATCCCGCACCTTCCCGCTCTGTCCCACCCAGCGTGTGAATCTTTCCTTTGTCCAGTGTCTCCACACTGTAGACGCTCCCTCCCCATTGGTCACTGAGTAGACATCTCATGTTCTCAGATTGACCATCGCCCTATGGCAGTGCTTGTGTTCCACTCACCCTTATTTTACTTCATGACAGCCCTAAAGTGCAAGAATAGTGAAGCTGGCAATTTGGATATGCCAAAGACAGGCCATGAAGTGCCTCCTTTAAGTGAAAGGTAGAAAAAAATGGTGTATATATAGAGTTTGGTACTCTCCACTGGTTGTCCTCTATGGATAAGAGGGGCCTACTGTATTTTCTCCTGCTACCAAAAGCTTCCTGCTTTGGGTTTCAGCATTCACCCAGCAGCCCTCCTGCTGGACCATGGAACCTTTTGGGGACGCAGTTACTTTCCTGTGGGTGGCAGGCCCTTCTCACTCTTTGCCACACTCATGTTGGTCTTTCTTATTTTACCATATCTGTTAAAAAACTATACTCTTTTTAGTTATTCTTAAAAATAGTATTTCTGTAGTACAGATTGCTAATCTAGCAGTTTTCTCAGTGGGCGATATGACATCTATTTCTAGAGTTAGCTCACAGTTTAAATATAAATGAAGGTCACGGTGGTCTTACACACTAGTATCAGAGGACAGCAACATGATGAGAAATCAGGAATTCTCGGAAGGCCAGCCAAAATAAATGCCTTTTGAAAGGAAAAGTGACAAATGCCAGGGGGGAAATATATCTGATTTTATCATGAGTACTTCATTATTTGAGATGTAGTCTTATGCACATACATTTATTTTAATTATACATGATTATATTGTTATCAGTGGCTATTTTAGTAGCTAATACATTCTTCCTAATGGTGAGTTTTCGGTTGAAAGGGGTTCTCAAAGCAAAAACTGATGGACTAAGTTTTGTCTGATCTAAAATCAATTTCTATTTTACTTCTATTTTATTTCAATAAGAGCATACATTTTTTGAATCCATGAATCCCTATTACATTTCTTATGTATCAACTGCAGAACGGGATCATAGTGGCTATGTCAGCTAATCTTCCAGTGAATATTCATTACTGCTGTGCAGAAGAGCCTCAAGGAATATTTGGTGAATGGGATGTAATGTTCCCATTAAGTGTTTTTATTTTTTTAAGCCTCTAAGTCAGCAGTTCTCAACCTGTGGGTCATGACCCCTTTGGCGGTTGAACGACCCTTTCACAGGGGTCGCCTAAGACCATCCTGCATATCAGATATTTACATTATGATTCATAACAGTAGCAACATTACAGTTATGAAGTAGCAAGGAAAATAATTTTATGGTTGGGTCACAACATGAGGAACTGTATTTAAAGGGCCAGAAGGTTGAGAACCACTGCTCTAAGTGAAGAAGCTAAATCCAACAATTCCTGCTACCACTTCTAAACCACTATAGGAAAATTAAGATTTTAATGAGCAATATTTTTGGAATGCCAACTTGGTAGAGTGGATACGTAGAGTGTTAAAAAATTAAACAAGAAGGTTCCTATCTTACTGCCAGGAGCTTTATATTTCTAACTCACACTGATAAGCACATGTAAAACAAAAACAAAACAAAAAAATGGATTTCAAAGAAGGAGGACATTTTGTCAAGTTGAAAGATAAAGATCAAATGTTTTCTTTAGTCTCACATTTAAGGCTGGGTTGAGAGGCCTGGGTGGCATTTCAGACTGAAATTCTAATACAGAAACATTTTCTTTAAACTTTTCTTTTATACAACAGAAACAAACCTTCAATAACTACTCCTTTTTTATGATTGTCTGGTAGTGTTAAGTACATTTCTTTAAAAAAAAAAATAGAGATCCCATCAGCAAAGTAAAATAATTTTATGAACATATCAGGTATATTATATACCTACTAGAGGCCCAGTGTGTGAAATTTGTTCATGGGGGGGGGGGGGGGGGCGGTGCCTCAGCCCAGCCTGCACCCTCTCGCAATCTGGGACCCCTTGGGTAATGTCCAACTGCCAGTTTAGGCGCAATCCCGGCAGTCGAACATCCCTCTCACAGTCCTGGACTGCTGGCTCCTAACTGTCACCTGCCTGCCTGATCACCCGTAATCACTCGCCTGCCTGCCTGATCACCCCTAACCGCCTCTGCCTACGCCCCTGCAATGGAGGCTTCATCCAGAAGGACATCCGGAATGACATCTGGAAGATTGTTCGGCTGTCCAGTCTAATTAGCATATTATGCTTTTATTATTATAGATTGGCTTAGATACCAGGTACTTAAAGGTCAAAACTATATAGACTATGTCAACCGTGCTTTCATTGCTTTTTAAACCTTTTCTTCTTGGAGACCAAGAAAAACTTGATATCTAAGATTAGAATCAAGTAAATAAAGAGATTTTATATTTATCTTATATAATAAGGAATATATAAACTTATATTACACAGGTAATATGTAAATCTCAAACTTTAAGATAGCAATGTGTGTTTGTGTGTGTGTGTGTGCGCGCGCGTGTGCATGCACCCTGCATAGTAAAATTGTGATTATACGATATGAGTCATTTCCTAGCATTAACCATGTAAAAATTAGTTTCTGCTTTACAGTTGCATGAGCTATTTAGAAAGCCTCTTACTATTTTTACTCTGCCTGTTATAGCTGTGTTTAGCTTATAGGCTTTGCACAAAAAGAGCTATGCCCTCTTAACAGGTACATCCCATTGAGGGGTCCACAATTGCATTCTCAGGACTGTGCAAGTTCTCAGATATGAAAAGCAGTCACAGAGCATTTCTTCTCTGCACATTCTCTTACATTAACTCAAATTTATAATTCTCCACATACATCTAGCCCAGGGAAGTTATACTGTAATGAACTCTTACTTCTCCAGTGTTTAGTGTGGGTTTGCTTTGGGATTTCATTAAAATCTCAGTGGTCCACAAAAGGCTCATAGGTGGTATTGAATAAAGAACTCTAAAGAAATATAACATAATGACTGCCAGTATCAATTGTAATTTAGCATCTTTTGTTTTCACTGCAGCCTGGTGACTGTATCCCAAAGAGTATAGGGTTTCATGAGTCCATTTTAAATTGCTTCATTAACATAAACACTGTCAGACAATGTGCTAATGTTATGGAAGACTTTATTTCTCCCATCTTCTATTTCCACTTTTTGAGAAATTCTATTGCAATAAATTTCTGCCCTAAGTTATGGTTTAACTAATAATTACTTCACCATTAACTCTGGGAGTATTTAAATTTTGTTTGGAAATAATAATTATGCTCTGTGGAAACATTTGATCTTCTAATCACAGACCAAAGAGTTAATATTTGTATTTAAGATTTAGGAGATAACTATGTTAGTTTCCTATTGCTGCTGTAACAAGTTACCACACATTTAGTGGTTTAAAACAATGCAAATTTATTATCTTACTAGAGGCCTGGTGCACGGATTTGTGCACCGGTGGGGTCTCTCAGCCTGGCCTGCAGAGATCGGGCTGAAACTGGCAGTCCGACATCCCCTGAGGGGTCTCTAGTATGCATATAAGGTCTTTGGTTAATCTCTCCCCACTCTCCCCTCTCCCCCCTTCCCTCTGAGATTCATCAGTCTGTTCCATGTTTCCATGCCTGTGCGTTGAGCGCCTGCCCCCTGGTGGTTAGTGCACATCATAGCTAACGGTCAAACGGTCAGGCACTTAGCATATTAGCCTTTTATATATATTGTTCTGTAGTTTAGAAGTCTGACAAAGGTCTCACTGCACTATGAATGCGGTGTTGGCTGGTCTGTGTTCCTTTCTGAAGGCTCCAGGGGTGAATTCATTCCTTGCCCTTTTTTTTTCCTCAGAGTTAACCCTTATTCCTTGGCCCACAGTCCCCTTCCTCCATAGTCAAAACCAGCAAGGGAGACTTGAGCCATTTGCACATCATTATCACTTTGGATTTTTTCTTCTGCCTCCCTCTTCCACCTTTTTTATTACATTAGGCCCATCCAGATAACCCCAAATAATCTTGTTTTAAGAGTATCTAGTTAGTAAACTTAATTCCATCTGCTATTTTAATTCCTCTTTGCAATGTAACATAACATACCATTTCCTGGGATTAAGACATGGATATCTTTGGAAAGCCATTATTCTGCCTACCACACTAAAACTCTAAAAATCTATCCAAGAGTCAGGGTCTCATGAGCCTATCTATTTAAGCCTCAGGTGCATATGGCTAACTTTATTCTGTATCATAATATTCATTTCCTATTAAGATACAGACACAGCTAGTTGTAGTTCTAAAAAAAGAAGCACAGTATTTAAATAGCTTAATAAACTTAGTGATCTACAGACGACTTCTGAGTAGGGTGGGGAACTAACCTAGATGATGCAGGGTTCTTTCTAACTTTGTAAATCTGATGAGGATCTGCAGAGTTCTGCTCTTCCGTTTGTGCCTTCCTCTCAGTCATCAAGGAGCAATCCATGCTTAATTTTTTAAGATATAGAAATTAATAATGCTCAGCTGGTGTGGCTCAGCAACTGAGCTTCTACCCAGGAACCAAGAGGTCACCTGTTTGATTCTAGTCAGGGCACATGTCTGAGTTGCAGGCTTGATCTTCAGTAGGGGGGCATGCAGGAGGCAGCTGATCAGTGATTCTCTCTCATCATTGATGTTTCTCTCTTCCTCTCCCTTCCTCTCTGATATCAATGAAAAAATAAGTATTTTAAAAAGAAATAACAATAATCAACTCTTCCCCAAGAAATCCATCAGAATTTCAGGATTCTCACCAAGTTCACCTTAGGACTTTTCTTCTCTGAATATGAGTATGTAACTATTTAAAAAAAAATTTTTAAATCAAGGATCATTGGTTGCCATGATTTCTCCTGACAAGTAAAAGCATGTACTTACACTAAACCTGCATAAATATAATTTTTAAAGCTTATATTGCCTAAATGTAAAGTTGGTAGTAAGAATTCTTATACTGATGAAAAACTACTGACAGGATTTTTTAAGGCAAGATGTATGTATAACTAAGTTAACAGAGTTAGAAATAGATACACACAGTGTTACAAGTAGATTTTTGTCATTCATACTAATAAAGCCCTTATAAGTGTGGGTGGAAAATAATATGTCAGAGTCAGCTTCAAAGGACTAGTTTCTTTGCAGTAAAATATGTCAAGATTGTGACTGGACTTCAACCAGAATGAAGTGGCAGGGACCAAATCTACTCTCCCACTTGAAAAAAAGGGGGTAGCGTGAAATATCCGGAGCTGCCCCCTGGTGGTCAGTGCGCTCCCGCAGGGGGAGTGCCGCTCAGCCAGAAACCAGGCTCATGGCTGGTGAGCACAACAGCGGTGGCAGGAGCCTCTTCTGACTCCACGGCAGCACTAAGGACACCTCTGAAATGGACTAATACATTCTACATGAGCAGAAGCTTGTAGGTGACGTGTAAAAGTCACCCTCACATACATCATTACAATATTCCAGCAGTTTACTAACCATGACCAGAATGAAGAGGAGGAAAAATATTTCCCAATTATTGTCACCTCCTGCCTGCCACTACCTGTGCTGGTCTCAGTGGATTACCTGGTGGTATAACCCAGACCCTCATCCCCTGGGATCTAGTCACCATAGGCTGGAGTAGAGTGCCATGTCCATTTATGGACAAGCGAGCAAAGAATCTCAAGGGGATCACCTGAACTCCACTGATATTCCTCCCTGCCCAATACATAAAGGCAGCCCTATCTCCTCTTGATGAAATCACTTTATATGCCAAGACGGTGATTTCTCTTCTTGTATGCAGATCCCTGGACATAAAAAGCTAAAAATGCCAAGTCAATAGGCATAGTTTATAATTCAGTGGAGTGCTTTTTGGGTACCATGAAGAAAGATACCCCCTTTGAGGACACAGACTTCTAATCATGGAAAGCCCAGTGTCAGAGATGGAAAGAAAAATGTCCCCCAGTTAATTATTTTACCCCTAAGGGGGTTGTATATATCCTATTAGCTTTCTTCATAACTCTCTGCAGGCCAGGCCCCCTTGGATAATCACTCCCAGTTTGAGTCATTTTGATACTTGTGACCCCATCTGACTTTGGCAATTAGGCATTACCACTTGGCCACTATTTTTTTAGGGTCTTATCACCCATTACTATCAGCGAACTAAACTTTGTAATAGTTTGTTTCTATTGTGAGCAGTAGGCTAGAGTCACCGCTAAAGTTTTAGTGACCCTTGACCCCTTCCCACCCCCATCAATTCTTGTCTTTACGGCCTTATTAAATGGTTTGTCCCTGGGCCTTCCAGTTTTTCCGTAATCATCTGATGATCTTCCAGCCACAGATAATCTATCCATTACAGCATGCCCATTTTCCTCACCCTTTTAATTCTTCTCTCCACCATCTGCCACAGTAATGCAGGCATTTCAGTTTTGCTCAGAATTGGCCATAGCTTTTTCCATGTTTCTAGAAGTTATTCACCATCTCCCAGGAGCAAGGGTGTTAAGTCCTATTAAGTCAAGTCCTGTAACCTAAGAACCCAATGTGGTGCTATCAAACTTCCCCTCATTTTGTTTTTACCCCTATTGTCAACATCCTCGGATTCTAGTCTCAAGCATACTCCTGCTCCTCCCAGCACATGCTGGCCAAATTCTTGGAGCTCCTTGGGGAATAATGGTTTCTCCTCTCTGCTGGCCCAGCTGAGCTTTGCTTAATTTTAATTCTAGTTAGTTAGCCCTAATTCTAGGCCTAGTAGCCTGGAGATAGGACAAGTCCTGAGGGGGCACATATTGCCTAGGGAAGGAGACTTCCGTTCAGCTTGGGAGTGGGATGGGGGATGCTCGTCCTTAACAGAGAGGAGTGAGCTGACTGCAAGGCTCAGAAAGTTCAGGAGTCTGGGGAGTAAAAATCTACAGCAGCATCCATCCAGATGTCTCCATCTCACTTGTCAGGGTTCTGGATTTTCCCACAGTGCCCTGATCTTTGCATATGGACTTGCTTTAATTGGCAACTGTCTCTGAAGTTCATCCATTATGACTGTTAAATCCTGGGCTTGGTCCTGTTTTCTCAGCCCTGCTGCTATAAGAGATGAAAGCTTTTTCTGCATGCATCCAGAGGCCCTCTGGCTCTCACACCTGGTTTCCATAGCCCATTATTGCCCTCAGCTCTTCGTTATGTTTCCATAGAATAAGCCATCCAACCCTTTTGTCATCAAAACTAGTTTTCTCTGTACTTCTCAAATGCCAGTCAGTCCCATAGCCTTTCTTTCTACCACTCCATCCCAATTCTCAGCCAGCATAAGTAGTTAACAACTGGAATTTGTGCCAGCAACTGTCTGTTCTCCACCTCCACCATGAATGACGGGGTCTGGCTGCAAAACTTTGTGTCTACCACAATATTAATCTCTGTTACTTATTTCGCATATTAGACCCAAAAAAATGAAGATTACACAAAAACATTAGAATACTTTCCAAGGTTTACAAAATTAAGAACAAGAAATTAAATAAAATATCAAAAGTATGTAACTGTAATACTAGATTTATTCAAACAGAAATTAAATTTCCTGGATAAAGCATCTGTGTAATACTATTTCTGATTCTGTGTCTGAAAAATGGCTTTGTAGTCACCTTTGTCTATACACTTAGGCATTAACAGGTACAATTCAGGATGTACATTGTGAAAAACCAGTTTCTAAAGTACACATATCATGACTATGTAAGATGACATGAAGATTTAATGAAAATTTAGTATAGAACATCTGACTTGTATCCTATGGACATACAAGGAAAAATACAATAACTCTATTTACCCATTACATTTTTAAAAAATCAGACAGAATGTACTTATAAGCAGTGTTATTCATAAAAACAGCAATTTAATTTCAAATATATTACCCTCCAATTATTCCTTTATACTATATATGTATCTAATTGGCAAAACCTACCAGGTTACTGAAGTCAGTAAAAATCCAATCCATGATGCTTAATTCCTTGTATCAATGAACATCTTACATTTGAAAATCATTTTTCTTATGCCATAAGCTTGCTTCTCAGTTCCTAGAGAAATGCTATGCCCTACCCCTTGCCCAGTATGTGTGAGTAGTCTTTTGCACAAGGCTAAGTGACAGTACTTCTAAACACCCACACGCACTTCATCAAGTACACACTTTCCTGCTCCTCTCAGACAAGGTCACCAATGGGCAAGCAGTTCCCCTAGTCCTCTTGTTCTTCATAGTGAGCATAGCCACTGGCATAAGTCCTTCCTAAATTTAAATTAGTAAACAATTCTGATGACTCAACATCTGAATCCTTTCCACCTTCGTCGTCTTCTTCTTCATCATCCTCTGCTTCAGACTCATCCTCATCGTCCTGGTAGCTGGTATCACCATACTTATCAGATGAAAGGTTCTTCCAATAAGCATCATACCCAGAAGCTCCATCTCCCTCTTCACTTCCAGTCTGCCTGCCAAATTTCAGGGAGCGTGCTACAAAACACGGATATGTACATGGCGCCTTATTAGTTCCTGTTCTCTACATCCTCATTTTCCTCTACAATACATAACATTACATGAACTTGATTGGCTACTTCTTACTCCCTAACAAAAAAATAAGCCACATTTTTCCTACTTTCCTAACTTAATATTTAATTGTATAAAAAGAAGACCTTAAAAAACAATCAATTCTATCCAACATGAGGGTCTACATAGACACATGTAACAAATGATAAAGATTGCAGTGTCATTTCATTAAATCTAGAAAAAGTTGGGAAACAAAACAGCACTCTCTAAACATAATAAGGCATGTTAAAAATTAAAATAAAATGCCCTTTCGTTTGATCAATTAAACGTTTATTTTAAATCATAGAAGAGTTGATTTCATGTCATTACACTTTTTAGAGCAATTTTATAAGTCGGATATCCTAAAAGACAAAGCCTTTAATTTCTTCTAGCAAGACAAACTTTAGTGCAAAAAAAATCAGCAAAATCATCAGTCTTTCCTCATTTGATTAAGCAAAGTCATTTAGAATTATGGTTCCATTCTGATATGTTTGGTAAAGAGTCAAATTGTGAGCTGCATTACTATGAATGTTTATGGCAGTCATTCCTTCATAGAAAAGTTATATAAAAAGCAGAAAGCAATTTCCTACAGTAGTGATGTAGTACATAATAAGTACAGCTGCTCAAATACTACACACCTAAGAATTGCTTAAGAATGAATTCCAACTTTCCAGTACTAAAGATTACCAGCACTTAAATATTAAGGATTTATAGCTACTCAATTATTGAACAAGGAAGCCTCAGCAAAAAAAAAGAAAAATCCCTTTTTTGGTCTTAAATTTCAGTATTCACTATGTCATTAACTGAGGCAAATGCCAAATATCAAAGTGAATGATGGTATATTTCTTAAGTTAAATTGAGAAATTTTACCCATATATTTTCTAAGGCTGTAAAATTCCACTTCCTTAAGAGAACACATTTATCTTTTCAAATAGAAAAGAGGCAAAAACAAAAATAGAGGGGGGAAAAAAGATAAATCTTGTCTAAGCATGAAAGCAAAACCAACCCACTGTCATTTTAAGAAGAGCCTTACTTGACATGCTAAGATCCTTAGTTTCCTGAGTTTCATGTCCACATTTAGGGCAAGGAGGCTGTTTTCCTTTTTCTTGTTTAAACACCTTGCTCCTTGAATGATCATCACAGAAACAGGCCTATACGGAGAAGTAAAAATAAACAATAAAGAAATTTAAAGGAAGTCCTTCAGGCAGGACTTATTTTTATTTCATTTAATTTTTTAAATATATTTTTATTTATTTCAGAGAGGAAGGGAGAGGGAGAGAGAGATAGAAACAACAATGATGAGAGAGAATCATTGATTGGCTGCCTCCTGCACACCCCCTACTGGGGATGGAACCCGCAACCCAGGCATGTGCCCTTGACTGGAATCGAACCTGGGACACCTCGGTCCCCAGGCCAATGCTCTATCCACTGCGCCAAACCAGCTAGAGCAACAATAAATAAATTTAAAATACACAAAATATTCACTATTTCAAGGAAATTTAAAGATATGGTTCATTAGGGCAGAAGAGCTTGGGACTGGTCACACTCCTGACTTTAATTTCTTAAGAGAAATGCTCTCTGTCAGGACTCTTCAGAACTATGACCTAACACAAGGCAGAAACTATTCACAGGGTATGATATGTAGACTTATATATTCACTCATGAATATATGAGTATTCACAAAGACCCTGATGACATATGGTGAAGGGCCTATCTTACCCTCACATTGTATGCAGTCTAACTGGGGACACCAACAAGTGGAGAGGCTACTATAAGACACTATGCGTTGAAAGAGAAGAGTAGAGGAGGAGCACTAAGCCCAGTGCAGGATTCAGGAAAGAACATGAAATCTTAGCTGGGATCTGAAGGGAAATGGGGGTACAGTAAAGATGGAAGAGGGATCTAAGGCAAAGTTAACAGCTTAGACAAATTAGAAAAGAGTGGGAAGAGAAATAAGATAGGATTAAGAATATAAGAAAAAAACCAGAATGTTTCTGAGAGCAAGTGAATTGGCTGCATCTATTTAGTTATTTTTGACAAACAGAAATGCTAGAGATAAGTTCCAAGGAATTAAAACATTATGGAAATCTTCACTGTCCTAAGCAAGTGCATTTTGACATTAATTAAAATACAGTCCGTCATTTTGGTCAGAATTTTTTCCATAAACATAAGGTATGAAAACACTGAGCCAAGAGTCAGGAGACATGTGCACTAGAGTCAACTCTAAGACAAGCCAACCAATAGCCTTTGCAAAGTCATAAAGATTTCTCAATCCCACAATCTCCGAAATGAAAGAACAAAACTAAATAATGTTTAAGGATCCTTCCAGATTAATCATAGCTGTAAGTAATCCAAGGACTGGTGTAGAGTATGGGAATTAAAAACAAAAAATAAAAACTATTCAAGTATACCTTACAACGGAGACAAGAATGCTGACCGAGCCGATTGCACGAAACACCTGGGGGGGAAATACATAATGCCTAGATTAAACTTGGTATCAAAACACTATTTCCCACAGATTTGTACTTGAAGTACTACCTTAGGTCAATTACTAAGTTTGCTTTTCTGTCTCATAGAATAAAAAACTTAGAGAATACATAAATATGAGATTGAATTCCAAATCACAAGAAAGGAAATCAACAATTGTTGTATACTTTAAGATGTTCCTTTAATATTTGAAACGTTCTATTAAAATATTGTAAATATTATACTAATATATATAAAATTGATATGTATGTCTCAGATATAGACATATCTAATAATGACATATATATATGTATATACATACACACACATATACACACATATATCTCAACTTTAAATTTATGTGAATATAAGGATTAACAACTGATACCAGAACTACCAGAACAAGAACCAAATTAAAGGAAGTGAATATCTGAGAATATCAGTCTTTCCTATGATGGCATCCTATCTAATAAAAGAGTAATATGCAAATTAACCATCACTCCGTCACTCCATCACAAAGATTGTGGCGGCCACAATATGCAAATGAGCAGGAGGCTTGGGTTGCCCCCGGCAATGGAGGAAGCCAAGCTTCCCGCCTGCTCTGGTGGGCACTGGGCTCCACTCAAGGCTACAAAGTTTCAATTATAGAAGATAAATAAATCCCAGATACCTGCTGAAAATGGCAAAAGAAAAAAAGGAAAGGCTGGGATGGGGGGACCTCTCCCCAGCCACAAGCCAGGCTGATGGCTGCTAGTACAGCAGTGGTGGTGGGAGCCTCTCCTGCCTCCTCAGCAGTGCTAAGGATGTCTGACTGCAGTTTAGGTCTGCTCCCAGCTGCCAAATGGGCATCCCCCGAGGGCTCATGGGTTGCCAGAGGGATGCCTGACTGCCATCTTAGGCCTGATCCCCTGGGGAGCAGGCCTAAGCCAGCAGGTGGACGTACCCCGAGGGGTCCCAGACTGCAAGAGGGCACAGGCCGGGCTGAGGGACCCCCCGCCCAGGACACAAATTTTTGTGCACCAGGCCTTTAGTCTATTATATAATAACTAGAGACCTGATGCACAAATTCGTGCCCAGTGGGGTCCCTTGGCCTGGCCTGTGGGATCAGGCCCAAACCTGCTCTCCAACATCCCCCGAGGGGCCCCAGACTGCAAGGGCACAGGCCAGGCCAAGGGACCCCAATGGTGCACGATCGGGGCCGGGGAGGGACGCAGGAGGTTGGCCAGCCAGGGAGGGATCGCAGGAGGGCTCCCCAGGGTGTGTCTGGCCCGTCTCATTCAGTCCCAATCTGCCAGACCCCAGCAGCAAGCTAACCTACCAGTCAGAGCATCTGCCGCCTGGTGGTCAGTGCACATGATAGCGAGTGGTTGAGTGGCCTTAGCATATCATTAACGTATTACGCTTTGATTGGTTGAATGGACAACTGGACACTTAGCATATTAGGCTTTTATTATATAGGAAGGTTTTCTAAGTGCCAGGTACTATAGTAATGCTTTTCTTTATCTGGACTCTCATTTCAATTAACTCTTTGAAAAAGAAATTCACATCTTCCTTTTAAGGAGATTCGGGTTTAGAAAGATTTAGTGATTTGTCCAAAATCCTATGACCAACAAGTAGAAATCAGGTAGTGTAACTCCAAAACTTGAGCTTTTGAGAATCAGAGTAGAAATAAAATACAATCTATCTGTGAAGATGATACCATTCACCCTGTCAGTAACACTGGTTCTCAAATAGGAAGATCCCTGAGAATTATGTGTGCAGGTTAAACGCATGTGCCTGGCACTCACCACAAACGTAAATACAGAATCTCAGGGATGAGGCCTGAACACCTGTATTTCTTAAAATCCTCCAAGGTGTCTTTGATGCATACTCCTGTCTAAGAATCACTGGAAAGAAACCAGGGGTGGTAGCCCTTACTTGGAGACATCTGGAAGTGTGTGGAGACGAAGGGGATAATTTTGGAACTTAGAGGTGAAAATGACATTTTGTATTCAGGACCAGTAATTCCTGCTCATTCCCACAAAATCAAGAATTGGCCCAATTAAAATACCATAGGCACCTCTGTTGAAAAAAGAAAATTGATGTGTTATGAATTTTTTCTACAACCAAAAAATAGATTTGAGCTAAATTACAGTCCATAAGAGGCTACATGAAAAACTGGATTCCTTTTTCATTGTTTAACTCTCAGACTATTAAGAAACTTGGATATATATAAACATTTAATATATATAAACTTACATTTAAATGTTTCTGCTTCTAAAACCTGGCAGCTGGCTTGATGTTCAAATTGATCATCTTCACAGAGAAAGTTTTGGCAAAAAGAACAACTGAATATTCTGCCTCCTATTAGATTAAAAAACAAAACACAAAAATGTAAATATGATAAGCTTTAATTTAAAAAACTCATATCTATAAAACTGCTCAAAAAGGATAGCAAGTTATTTCAGATTTACACCATAATGACACAGGAGTTTCTGTTCTGGTAAAGGCTACAATGAAAACTGCTAAAATGAACCATAAAGAAATGGACTCGCACTAACCCCTGGCTACACATATGTAATACAATGCTCCGAGACACTTGCTCTCCCATAAATACCCTCCCTACTTGTTTTGGTAAACAATCCAAATGACTCTTAGTGCTAGTATAAATCCCTTTTTCAACTAAACTGATAAGCAAAACAGTGTCCGTATTTAGGATTGATAGCATCCTGAAAAATATGTTAAAAAAGAGTATCCAGAATGTTTCAAAGTCAGCCTTCACTTAACAGTCAAGTTCGCTGCCTATATGTAATCACTCACCATGGTCCCAGACACCTCGTTCACATTCCACACACTCCGCATCGGTAAGAGGGCAGGCACAGGCATGTGTGCTGAGACACTTCCGACCATGACAAACCCAAGCTTCACAGAAGTCACATATTGCACCCTGCAACCAAGGAGCACAAAAAATTAATCTTCGTCACTTGACCAGCTGCAGCCATTGTCTAACACAGCGATCTTCAGTGCGCCACAACAAATTTTTCAATGTACAATACCTAGTCAGGAACACTGATCTCTTTTACCTTAGATTGTCAACTAAAAAAAATGACAACAGCCAACACAACAAGAGTCATCCAGTGTGATGTGCTGTCTTGAAACATAAATACATAGGCCATTTAATAGAGTTTCATCTTGTTGGTCACATTGCATAATAAGGTTATGTCTGATTGATTAATTCTTGGTACCAGAAATCTTTATATACAAGTATAGGCACCTGATTTTTTTTAAAAGTCACTTTGGAGCAAAAAGGGTAGATAATTACTATTATTATTTATTTTAAAAATCAATCAAAGTTATACCTATTTTTTTTTTTGGTCAGATTGGCAAAAATATATATGTTTTGGTGTGCTGCAGAATTTTAGTAGTTTGTGACATGAGGTGAAAAAGTTTGAAAGTCTCTGTCCTACCCAGTAGCTACCACCCAGTTATATACATTTAGTAATTTATCAACCTTCAGTGACAGTGGGTGGCTTCACTGAAGAAAAAATTTTACTCTTTATATGGCAAAATTAGAGTGAAAATTACACAAATAGCTATTTATAATACACAGACCTTAGCTATATATCAAAAGAAAAAGAAGCAAGGGGAAAACTATACACTTACCCTAATATTAATCACTGAAGTAAGTCGGCAGCTGGAAGTGTGGCCTTCAAACTGAATTCTAATTCAAATGAAATCTGGAGTCCACAGTTCAGGCATGCTTGTGTATAGCAATTCCAGTAACTAAATTGAATGCTTCCAAATACTAATATTTCTAACTTAAGAAAATTCCTTATCTGTGTAATTTATAAAATAATTACATAGCTTTTCTAGGATAACCTAGAGAACATATTAAGCATCTATCAGCATCTTTTTTTCTTTTAAGGCATCTTATGCTTCAAAGCAATTATCCTATTTCTTTGTGGGAAAAAAATTAAAGTAAAATATATAGAACTAAATGACAGGGTAAGATTTTCCATTTCTGTATTAAGATAGGATGGTAAGACTATACCTTTCAATAACATGAGGTCAAGAGTTAAGAGCTAGAAAGAATCTTAATGGACTGATTGGTCTTTCCTTTACAGATGAGGAACAGGGGCCTGAGATGAAGTCCCAGAGCTACATTATAGAGGAGCTGAGATTTAAATCCAGGTCTTCTGAATCTCAGTTCAGCATTATACCATACAAGGCCCTGTAACAAAAATAGTATAGAGCAAATAGGAAAAATGTGTTATGACTTATAAAAATGGATTATCGGTGTATCTAGCAAATCCTCAAATGTCTCTTGGATTACTCAAGGTTCTAACAACAAAGAGATGGCACACTAAACTGTGTAAGACAGGAGAGTTTAAAAGAGATAATTTACAAAGGACAGGGATAGGCTCAGAAAAAACATCAAGGGACAGGAAAGGGAGGAAGTTACCAGAACCTCAAGCGAGAGCCATATGGAGAGGAACTCTGCCCAATTCACATCCAATCCAGAGCAACCTGGTAGGGAATGAGCTGGGAGAATAAAGACCCAGATGGTATTCTCCTATTATCCTAAGGTATCCTGCCAGGGTCTCCCATTGGCTGACCCAAAGGGAAGCCATAACATAAGAAAGCTCTGATCCAGTCAGGCTCCTGGGACAAAGCAGGGTGAAGAGGGAATTTCTAGAACTTGTAACTAATGATTCATGATTCTACTTAAATATTTCCTTTATACAAGAAAAGATCATACAGACTCATACAACTCAGTTAATTAAAGTGTTTGATAAATTTAGACATAAGCAAGCTACCAAGGAAGGTGACATGGTTTTTGAATCCTCGATTGATTTTTGAAAGATAATACTATCTTTTATTTAAAATAGAGAATTCACAAGATAACCATGAATAATTCTAGCTCCTTGCATCTGTAAGATACGCACACATGAAATATGTCATATAAAGATCTGCCTCCTAATAGGTAATTATATGTTCTTGGAGAGTTACTAAAAATAAAATATTCTGCTTGATGTAAAATAGTATTATTTTAATCATGCACTGAAATTCAAACCAGAGCATAAAATCACGCAATGGAATACAGTAAAATTGGTTAAAAGAATAACTTTTTAGCGAAAAAGAGAGCAAAATGCATCACACAAACATGTTTTTATTACTTAAAACAATGAATTTCCTTAGAAAAGTCTACATATAATGAAAAATTATGTGTAACCTGTATTAAATATGTACTTTTTTGGAAATAAAAAGCTTTAAAATAAAACTATTAATCCTATGTTCTTTTGGAATGAGGTTGCTTATTTAATCAAAAGCATGAACCTTGGTTAAGCAGGGCTTTCGTAGTAAATGAAGTCTAAGTAAGACACATTAGAAAGGTACCACTGACAAATGAATTTTGTTTAAGTCAAAATTAAATGTTTCCATTCCCTGTATGTTTCCGAATAAGAAAAATAGGAAGCAGTTAAAAACAAGTAGGTAATAAAGGAAATTCATACAAACACATGCCACAGATAATCCAGAAAACTCCAGATTAATGAAGCCAAGGGACAAAAGAGTGTGATTATCCTATACTAGAGGCCCGGTGCACAACATTCGTGCACTAGGGGGTGTGGGGGACCCTCAGCCCAACCTGCACCCTCTCCAATCTGGGAGCCCTCAGGGGAGCCCTCTACAATCCGGGAGTTTCTGTCTGTCTTTGCAATCATATGATCGAATTGTCTGAGACCCCTAACTCAACGCGTCTGCCACCAGAACTACGATTCCCAGCATTCTTGGTGTTCCCCGCACTCTGCGCTTCCACTTCCAGTCCTGAGGCTGCCACCAGAACTACTATTACCAGAATTCCTGGTGCTCCCCGCACTCTTGGTTTTCCCTTCCTACTTGGTCTTGGTCCCATGGCCTCCCACTCTGCCAAGTCCTCCAAGCCGCCAGCTCTCCCTCTCTGTTCTCCATCTGGCGGCGTGGGGATCCAAGTACCCCAAGCCTTTCCACTCTGCCGGCTCTCCTGCTCTGCTCTCCTCCTGTGCCTGTGTATGCAAATTAACCCACCATCTTTGTTGGGTCAATTTGCATACTCACTCCTGATTGGCTGGTGAGCCTAGCAGAGAGATGGTCAATTTACTAAGCTAAGTAGTCAACAATTCGGTCATAGTTGACCAGTCACTATGACGCGCACTGACCACCAGGGGGCAGATGCTCCAAACAGTAGGTTAGCTTGCTGCTGGGGTCCGGCCAATTGGGAATTGGCAAGAGGGCCGGACACACCCTGGATCCCTCCCATGGTCCCTCCCTGGCCAGCCGCCCTCACTGACTCTGATCAGGATTGGGTGAGATGGCCCCGATCAGCCCCAATTGCCAGCCAGGCCAAGGGACCCCACCCGTGCACACCAGGCCTTAGTATGTGTATAAAATACAGTGGTTATAAAAAATAACCATTGGTCAGAATGATGTTTTCTTATCCTTGGACACAACTAGTCTTAAGACAGCAATTTTCAATGTTTTTCATTCCATGATACACATAAATTTATTACTAAAATTCTGCCGGCTTAGCAAAAAAATGTATTTGCCCATCTGACCAAAAAAAAAAAAAAAAAAAATAGATATAGCCTGGCTAGTATGGCTCAGTGAGTAAGCATCAACCAATGACCAGGGAGTCACAGTAGGATTCCCAGTCAGGGCACATGCCATTTCTTAGCTCAATCCCCAGTAAGGAGTGAAGGAAGCAGCGGATAATTCTCTCTCATCAATGTTGTTTCTATCTCTCTCTCCCTCTCCCTTCCTCTTTCTAGAAAATCAATGAAAACCTTTTTTTTAAATGAGTATAATTTTAATTCATATTGGATGGCTATTATTGTGCTGGCTGTTGTCATTTTTTAAAATTCACAATCAAAAAGGGGGTCAGTGCCCCTGATGAAAGACTCAGGTAGTGCGTATTTTAAAAATTCTTGCAGCACACTGGTTGAAAATCAGTGACTGGTCTAAGAGATGATGACGAGAAGCTTACCACCATTGCAAGGCCAGTACTGTATACACCAGCATGCTTTATGACACAGTCTGAAGACTTCATCATGCACTTTGTTTTCCCTAGTAAAGAAACAAATTTGCACAATTAGCCTGACAAAAGGAGCACATGCAAGTAATTCATTAATTGTCTTTATCTAGGCTGTAGAAATAATTTTAAATGGATAGAAATAAGCAGTGTACTGCTTACATAACCAAAAATAGAAAAGGGATATAACTGAGATATCATTACCTGAGTCAGAACTTTTGAGAATAGAAATTTATTAAAACCCAATTGCACAATAAAGTTGTATGCTAATTCATATTTGTACTAAAATCAGAAATTCCAGGTTATGTTTTCTAACCAAACCACCATTATAGCAGATTTTAAAATATGCTTTAAAATGAATTTAACCTGCCGAAACCGGTTTGGCTCAGTGGATAGAGCGTCAGCCTGCGGACTGAAAGGTCCCAGGTTCAATTCCGGTCAAGCGAAT
>NW_006292604.1:3073076-3080882 GCF_000327345.1 Myotis davidii | reverse complement strand
ATAATAAATAAATAAATAAATAAATAAATAAAATGAATTTAACCTTTCATGCCCTAGCCGGTTTGGCTCAGTGGATAGAACATCAGCCTGTGGACAAAGGATTCTGGGTACAATTCCGGTCAAGGACATGTACCTCAGTTGCAGGATCCTCCCCAGTTTGGGCCCTAGTCAAGGCTTGTGCAAGAGGCAACCAACTGATGTGTTTCTCTCATATCGATATTTCTGTCTTTCCCTCGCTCTTCCACTCTCTCTAAAAATCAATGGAAAAATATCCTCGGGTGAGGATTAAAAAAAAAAATTAATTTAATCATTCATAATTCACAATAAAAAGAGTCTGGTTTAAAGTTGTTGCTTATTTCTTTCCACACAATATCTCAAACCAACCAAACAGAGGTTATGCATCTTATCTAGTTCACTTTTTAAGTTTATTCATATGTACACATTTACAGCCATAACCTCCAATTAAATATTTTTCAAAAAAAAATTTCAAATAGTCCCCAAGTGAGCACAAAAACCAGCAATATGGTGACAGAGCTAAAAATTACCATATAGCCACAAAAACTCTGATGTAACAGCTAATTACCAACCCAAAACACTGTCAGAAAATTCATATACTTTGGGAAGATTAATAATGACACAGTAATCATCAATTTCATACTCCACAAAGTGGAACATGAAAGAAACAGAAGATATTCAATTTTCCATTATCCTGATTACCTGAGGAACAAAGCTAGACAACAGGAAACGGGAAGAAAGAGAAATTGGAAATGAGAGGCAACAGCTACCCACTGTTCCATTGTCTAACACGAAGTACAAAATAAGTGAGAAATGCATCCATGTATAACAAAATTTAAGCTCAGAAACACTGAAATTATCGGAAGGTCCTAGCAAGAATTTAATCTTTCCATAAATTATTTTCTTACTCTACATTCATTTCTTTTATAAAATAAGGATATAACAACTGGCAGATAAGCAGTCTACCTAAGCCAGTATTCTCTTTTGCATTAATTATAAACCTCAATGATGTCTTCTTTGAAAGCTAGAACAACACTAGAATATTCAGGGATGTAGCCCTAAACATTCCTAAGTTTCTGCAATGTTATCATATGTAAACACATTAAAAAGAGCATATCCCAAAACGTGTTACACCTGAAATTATTATACCAAAACCAAAAGGGGTATTTGTTCAAGTAAAAGTTTGGGGAGAATATCTGTATTTCTTTACTGGAGGTCTTCAGAAACTTTAACATATAAATACTAGAGGCCCAATGCACAAAATTTGTGCAAGGGGCTCAGCCCTCACAGCCGTGGCTGCCTGGGCCCTTGCAGCCCTGGCTTCATCTGGAAGGTAGTCCGGACAGTCATTCTGCTGTTCGGTCTAATTAGCATATTAGTTCTTTATTACACAGGATATAATAGAAATCTCCTAGATAGGAAGGGGATGAAACACACAGCATTTCTCAAATGTATACATTGTGCTAAAAAATACCTATTACTATATCACAAGTATTCTAAGAAAGATTATTTGACAAACACCAATCTTGTTCTGTGCACTACATTTAGTTTTACTCTGAATGATCATCTACTCTTAGTTTCCACTTATACCTAGGAAATGAGTATGTGGCTTTAAGAACTCTATTCTAATCACTTGGGAATCCATGTGAAGAAATTCAAGAATCATATGCTAAATGCCAAACAGAAAACAAATGATCACAAAAAACTGGCACCACATAAATGTAGAATAAAACTATTCCCAATGGTCTAACATACTGCAGGCAATATTAGCAGGAATCAAATTTTAGAAGCGTAAACAAATGGCTATGGACAAGACTAAGGTAGTATAATTAAAAATCCAGGACCACCAAGTACTATTAGTTTGAAATCTGATCTTTTAATGTGTAAAGCAACATGTTGGTAGCCCTGGCCGGTGTGGCTCAGTTGGTTGGGCATCAGCCCATACACTGAAAGGTTGTTGGTTCCATTCCCAGTCAGGATACTTGCCCAGGTTGTGGGCTCCATCCTTGGTAGGGAGCATGCACGAGGCAGCAAAAATGTTTCTCTCTCTCTCTGTGTCTCTCTCTAAAAATCAATTAAAAAATCTTAAAAACACAACAAAAACATGTTGGTAACCTATATCTAACCTGTATGTTAACCATTTTCCAGCATTACATTACAGAGTCAAAATCAAGACTTGATAGTGTTGACTAGACACTTGATAGTGTTATTTCCCACTTATAGGCGAAATAACATTTAATGATATTTTATCAATGGCAAGGCATAACATTATTATAAACAGTGATAAACCCACCATTTCAAACTGATTAACTGCCAACAAATATTTGATAAAAGGCAGGTGCCTTTAGTTATCATACTTACCACATTGTGCACAAATCGGTAACTTCTGTACAGAATTACAAAAATAGCAAAATGCTCTATTCTTCTGCCGTCTTGTCATGTAAAATAAATTTTAAAATATAGTCAATATCAGATAAAAGATCAGAGGATCTAATTATTATATATAGATAAAAAAGAAATAAAAATTTACCTCTGACACTTGTCACATTCCTGTAAAATATAAACATGACATTAATTTCCTACTGGCTGAAATTACAAATTTACTTGCATTATAAAGAACATCCTGCTCTTCATGTTAAAATTTAAATGACACTTGCCCAAATACTCCAACTGCCCCCGGTATACAGGAATCTACACATAACAAAGGCATAATGCCCTAGACAAAGAAGTGGCATTTTCACAAAAGAGGTAAATAGAGGTAGTTTGTTTTTTAATGAATCACACAAATAATAAAGGACACAAGAAACAGTGGAGAACATAATATGATAAAGCTTACAGAAAATCCAGAATCTTAAAGCATGGTATTAAAAAATATGTGAGTTACCCATGCCTATGAACCTAAACACGTGGAGTAAGACAACCTGAGAAAATGGAGCTAATAAGCAAAAAGGAACAAAAGCAAAAGATGGAACTACAAGACTGTTCCAGATTCCAGTTGTCTCTGTGTTCCAGCTACATCCTTGCCCTGCCCAACTATACAAGTTAGTCCACTATTTTCTCCCGGTTACTTAGGTTGGATTTGCCATTTATAAACAAACAGTTCTTAAGTACTGCACAAAACAACTGATCCATAAGCTTGTGCAAACAGGACTGTGTCATTCACCTAGTATCCCCCACAGCGCCTAAAACAGCATCTATGGCACAGGGTAGATGCACAACAGTGTGTGGAACTAAGTCATGTAAACACTTTATGTGTGTCTGATGAAACAGAAGAAAAAAGAGGAGTAGTGGGAATAGAAAAAGTAGAAAGAAATAGAAATTGGGAAATGTGGGACAACTCAGAGAAACATGGTCAAAGAAAGAAAAGGACTAATGCTGACAAATATCACTTGCTTTTTACAACTCTGACCAAAGAAGCCCACAAGTGATCAGGACTAACCCATTTGGCACAGGGAAATAAGGTAGTAGAACAGGAAACCAAAAGAGATGTCAAGAACAGTAGAAAGTTTAGAAATGAAAAATCAAATGAGTTATAAAGAACTGCTAAGAGAAAATGATAAAAAGATTCCAACTAAGATAAACTGAATTAAGGCATATAAGCTCAGAGAAGCTGGGAAATTTTTCACAGCAATCCTAGTATGTATTCTTGGTCAATAACTATTCATCACCAAGAATGGCCAAGGTAATATGATAGGTTTTATAAATAACATAAAATCAAACAGAAATCATTGCTACTCAAGTGTTAATGAAAACAATGGACATGCCTCTAACACAGATTTCAAAATCAATAAAATACATACAGCAACACTGTATTCACTAAAATTTTTTCAGGTGTTTTTCTGATAACTGATTCAGTTTTTCAACTATCAACTGATATCATAAAAAGCTGTTACCATTGAAGCATTGCATGGGTGTTTAGCTAAATCTATGGTGCTTCTCGATGCTCGCAGCTGTTTTTCACGTTCCCGGCGGTTCTCTGCCTTCTTCCTCGCACCAGTCTTTTTTTTAGGCATTTTTTCTCTCTTTCAACACAAGAGAACAAACAGAGAAGGTATAAGTGCCAGGTTGCATTTGCTAATAACTAAGAAATTTATTCTCATTAAATTTTAAACTCAAACTTGTCATTTTGACGGGTAAGCAATTTTAAGCCTTTATGAAACATTAAGCACACATTATCCCAAATAAAATAGATGCCTTTTAAAATAATGCACTTACTTGCACTACCAAGCAATTCTAACAAATGTAAATACACACACACACACACACACCCCAAATCATCTTAAAAGCCAAGTTTTCTTTCCCATTGAGGAAAGGAAGTTTCCCTGACATTAAGTATTCTTTAAAAATTACTCTGTACCAAGGTAAAAGATAAAATGATTAGGCAGATATCATTAACAGAAATCATTAATGGAACAGACTGATGAATATCAGAGGGAAGGGGGTAGGAGGAGGGTGGGAAGAGATTAACTGAAGATCTTATATGCATACTAGAGGTCTGGTGCTGGGGTCCCCTCAGCCTGGCCTGCGAGGATCTGGCCGAAACTGGCTCTCCGACATCACCCGAGGGGTCCCGGATTGCGAGAGGATGGTTCTTGGGTGACACACCCTGGAATCGGGGTCCCTCCTCTCTGACTCCAGGTGCGTCACCCAAGAACCGCAGCTGCCAAGTCACCACAGCTTGGCAGCTCCTGTGTTGAGCGTCTGCCCCCTGGCAGTCATTGCACATCATAGCTACCGGTCAGCCTGGCCTGCAGACATCCCGAGGGGTCCCAGATTGCACAAGGGCTCAGGCCAGGCCGAGTGTGTTGCTTTAACGTTCTATTTGCTTGTAATTCAAGTGTTCAACATCCATCACTGAAGAATTCCATAGTTTAGTATTGAGAATTCTTAGAACAGTAACTGCATTTAGAGAGTGTTCTGAGCTCTAGTTGCATTTGCTAATAACTAAGAAATTTATTCTCATTAAATTTTAAACTCAAACTTGTCATTTTGACGGGTAAGCAATTTTAAGCCTTTATGAAACATTAAGCACACATTATCCCAAATAAAATAGATGCCTTTTAAAATAATGCACTTACTTGCACTACCAAGCAATTCTAACAAATGTAAATACACACACACACACACACACACACACACACACACCCCAAATCATCTTAAAAGCCAAGTTTTCTTTCCCATTGAGGAAAGGAAGTTTCCCTGACATTAAGTATTCTTTAAAAATTACTCTGTACCAAGGTAAAAGATAAAATGATTAGGCAGATATCATTAACAAGAAATCATTAAAAAGTATATTATTTACCCAGTTTACATCACTATTTTGAACTTCATATTCAAACTAGAAGCCCAGTGCATGGATTCATGCGGGGGGGGGTGTCTTTATTTTATAGCAGATGCCATGAGGCAAGGTAGGGGCGTGATCACGTTGTTTACAGCGTTCTCGTGAGCTTCAACCTCACCCAACTACATGCACCGAACTCTATCCAAGGCACGTTGGGGCTACATGTTCGGACCATAGGTTCAAGCTTAGCCTCCCCCAAGAACCGCAGCTGCCAAGTCACCACAGCTTGGCAGCTCCTGTGTTGAGCGTCTGCCCCCTGGCAGTCATTGCACATCATAGCTACCGGTCAGCCTGGCCTGCAGACATCCCGAGGGGTCCCAGATTGCACAAGGGCTCAGGCCAGGCCGAGGGACCCCACCGGTGCACAATCGGGGCTGGGGAGGGACCGTGGGAGGGCTCCACGGCATGTCCAGCCCATGTTGCCCAGTCCTGACTGGGGCCAATCAGGGCTAGCTGGCCAGGGAGGGACCATGGGAGGAATCCAGGGCGTGTCCAGCCCATCTCGCCCAGTCCCCATCGGCCAGACCCCAGCAGCAAGCTAACCTACCAGTCGGAGTGTCTGTCCCCTGGTGATCAGTGCACGTCATAACTACCAGTCGAATGGTCGCTTAGGCTTTTATATATATAGATGACCTGATACTGACAAGACCCAAAGATTAACAAGTTGTGGTTCTCCTATGTAATATCTAAATAAAACATCTGCTAGTCAAGTCAAATGACATTAACAACAAATCAAACTATTCTCTCTGAAAAGACGTTAAAGGTATTATAGTTTTGCTCTAACTCTGCAAGCTGCCCTTCTGTCTACATGCAATGAGCATATGTGAGGTGGGCAAAAGTAGGTTTGCAGTACTAAAACAAATAAATAATACAATAAGTAATAAATAATACGAGAATAAACTGTTTCACATACTCAACACTGTAAACCTACTTTTGCTTAAACCCCTGTACATTAAGTCCTCCCTTAACCTTGTGCACAGGTTCTGCGACTTTTAAGTGAAGTGACCTATAGCAAAACCAATTTTACCACTGGCTAATTCACATAAAGGGGGCTTAAGTTCCTAGCTATCTCAAGGTTTTAAGTAAAGGATTTGCACAAAATGTTATTCTACAGCCTGCTGTAATTTTAACAGGTTTCAAAGTTATGTTTAAGAGTATGTATTTACCACATATATTAAAACTAGAGGCCTGATGCACAAAATTCATGCAAGAGTAGGCCTTCTTTCCCCCGGCTGCCGGCACCAGCTTCCCTCTGGCACCTAGGACCCCGGCTTCCCTGGCAGCCCTAGCTTTGTCCCGAAGGTTGTCTGGAAGGATGTCCGGTCTAATTAGCATATTACGCTTTTATTTTTAGAGAAGATAATGACTTTAAAACTGGCTTTCATCATTTAGTTGAAAGAACTACCACACTTAGTAGAACAAGAACTACCACACTTAGTAGAACAAGATTTTTACTAAATAACAAATTTTTATTTGGCTTTTCAGCAGTCCCAACGCTAGACGTTCCCTGAGGATTCCAGCCCCATCTTTCGTGCGGATGTTTGCCTCCCAGCTCTGCCTGGCACATATTAATCATTCGATAAATGAAGAGATACACTCATGAAAGAACCTACGTGCTTGCTTCAAAATCTCAAACTCAAATTTCTTAATATTCTTCAAAATACATATTTTTTAAGTCTTTTTTCTAAGAGTGATTCTCAAAAATCAACTGCAGAAATTCCTAAAAGTACAGATTGAGACTTCTGGGCCCTGCTCAAGATCCAGGAACGCCAAGCCTCCAAGGACAGGCTCGGGTTTCACCGGGGACTGGGACCCGCAACCTCCCGGGAGACACAAACGCTCTGACTCAAAGAATCGGACGCATGCCCGGGACACGTGGACAGCGGCAGGGGTGAGCGCGCCGCTAGGGGACTTCCATTTCCCCTTCCACAGGGCCCATTACAATACAGCAAGGCCACGCGCCAGCCTGTGCTGGACACAACGCGAAGGTCACTCCGGAGCTTCTCCTACTTTGGGTTTCCACTCTTAGGTTAGACTATCCCATCCAACGCCAAGTGATGGGAGTTGCGACTTTTAAAAAAAATGGACAAATCCAGCCAGGACGTTTGGTAGGTGGTTACTCAAGTACTGCCCAAGCCCACCGGGTCACCCTTGCAGTATTCGACATGACAAAGTCTCCACGTGAAAAAAAACGGCCAACAGAGCACAGGAAATAACCACGGGGTGATCGATCACACGGAGGAATTCTCTACGTCCCCGGGGGTGAACCGCTGAGAACGCTGGGCCTCATTTTTCCCCCCTCGTTTTGGGAATGTGAAGAGTACATTCTTTTTCTGTCTCAGATGGGGTTAAGCCCCTCTCCAGCAAGGCTCCGGCTTCTCCAGAACGTGGCCGGTGCCGCCAAACGAGGAAACGGACGCGAGGTCGCCACGGTCGGGGAGGGGAAGCCG
>NW_006292604.1:3063313-3072996 GCF_000327345.1 Myotis davidii | reverse complement strand
CTCCGGGAGCCGGACCGGATGTCCTCTGACGTCAGCGCGTCCTGACGGCGGCGCGTAGACAGGGAAGGGCCCGCCCACTTCTGTTCGCCCCGCCCCGTCCCTCCCACTCCTGCCCGGGAGCGGGCACAAGCAGCGGGCCCAAGCATCTTGGCGGGGCGAAGACCTGGTGGAAAGGCGGGGGCCGGAGAGAAGAGGAAAAAGGGGCAAGCAGAGCTTTAAGGAGATGGGGAGGCCCGTCTATTTTATTTTCCCAGACAAGGAGGAATTTAAAGGAAGAGAAAACTCTAAAAGGAAGAGGTACATGAACTCACAGACTTGGCACTGTTTCAGCTGACTCCGACAGAAAGTGCTGGTCAGATTCTCTGGGGAACCTCCCACCACCGGTTTCTCACATCCCACTTCTCAGGTTTGCTGCCCGAGCTGTGCCTTGACGCATTTCCCCACACGTCCTCCCCGGTTCGGAGGCGGGGTCACTCCCCTTGCTCCCCCGGCCCCGCGCAGGTCATTTTTCCTCCTTTCTGGGTAGCCATGCCACTTTCCACCCTTCATCGGTACTGTTTTTACCCACAACTTAGGAATGGAAAACTTTGGAACTCGACTTCCAACTTCTGCCATCACCCATTCACATCTAAATGGAAGACCCTTTCTCTTGGGTTCTTGCTCTCTTCATCTGCAATAGCCATCACCTGCACTCGGCTGCAGGCACCCTGTTCTTGAATGTTTTTCTCTCAGGACCCTTTTAAGACTCTTAAAAACGGAAGACTCTAATGAGCTTTTGTTTATGTGGGTTATGTCTATTAATATTTAGCATATACAAATATTAAAACAAATTTAAATACTAATTCAGCAAAAATAATACTCAAGTATTATTACATGTTAGTATAAAGAACATATTTATATGGGAAAAATAGCTATATTTTTCCAAACAATAAGCAGAAGAATAATATTCTTTTACAGTTCTGCAACTCTCTTTAATGGAAAGCCTAATACAGTGATGGCGAACCTTTTGAGCTCGACGTGTTAACATTTTGAAAAACCCTAACTTAACTCTGGTGCTGTGTCACATACAGAATTTTTTTGATCTTTGCAACCATAGTAAAACAAAGACATATTTTTGATATTTATTTTATATATTTAAATGCCATTTAACAAAGAAAAATAAACCAAAAAATTGAGTTCGCGTGTCACCTCTGACACACGTGTCATAGGTTCACCATCACTGGCCTAATAGAAGGCAGGTGAATTCTTATATCTGCCATGCTGTTGAAAAATGTGTTGATGTTCTCATTTTCCCAACATATGGCTAGAGTAACTGCAAAGGGCCCTCGGGGAAGGACTGGGGAAATTATTACAGTGTACATCTTTTACGATATTCCAGGCTTCCTCCTGGGGATCTAGCCTTTTCTCTGCTGATGGTTTCCAGATCCAAAAACTGGCTCAGACTTTAAAACCCAGCAAAGAATTGTGACTAGTTACTAGAGTGTTGTTCTCAGGCTCCTGGTCTTGCACTCTTTGGTTTCTTTTGATTATACAGGCTGAGCAGAGTCCTTGTTTGGTGCCCATCCATTATGCTCCTAGGGACACTGTATTCTGTTATCCATCTCCCTCATCTTCTCAGGAGCAGGCCCTCTCCTCCATTGCCACACCTCCATTGCCACTGGTTAAAATAAAATTACATTGTAAAGAAAGCCAGGTTACTGACCCAGTGGTCAGGAGGAAAACTGAGGGCAGATCCTGAAAGGAACACAGGTTGTGGGGTAAGGAGGAGGCCTCCGCTTTGTTTTCAACCAAGTCGGGGCACTAGGCATTAGTCAGGAATATGGACCATGTTCAGACTCACAGAGTTCAGGAAAACCTAGGATTCACGTATTTCAGGTGTCTCAACCCAGTTCATTGCATCAGGGTTTCTTTCCCAGTCAGCACTGGGACCTTGGCATGGCCAGCCTAACTGGGCTGCAAGGTTGTTCATCTCTGTTGGAGCTCTGCCACACTTTTCCAGTAGTGGGCCTATTGCTCAGCTTTCTGCCCTCCCACTGCAGGAGATAAAAGCTTCTTAATTTGCTACCAAAGAGGCCTTTTGAATTTTACTCATATATTTAATAGCCATTAACCTTTCTCAGCTTTTTGTGTTTTGCAAAGAATGAACTTTGCTTAGCAACAGCCAATTCCCCTGTTTTTAAAATTACTATCTCCCTCATATTGCTTAAACTAGAGGCCCAGCGTGCACGAAATCGTGCACGAGTAGCTGGCTTCCACTTGCCTCAGCTGGCTGCCCCGCCCATCGCTGCTCGTAGCTCGCTGCCCCACCCTCCGCCGCTGGTAGCCCTCCACTGCTCATAGCTCTCCACCACTAATAGCTCGCGCCCCGCCCCACCACCGCAAGAGCCACTTCTTGTTTGGTCGTGACCCCGTTATGGCGGTAGGGCCACGACTTTTTATATATATAGATGTCTAATGCATCACACCCACTATAGTGTACAGGTAACCCTCACTATTCAAATGTTCACGTTTCACCAGTTCACTTTTACAAAAGACCTACGTATGTACCTGTTTTTACTAACCAAAAGAAATCCAAAGAGGATTTTTGCTTTTACAAAAAAAAAAAGTAAAAATAGCCTTTTGCGTTTGTTGTGCAGGGAGCCCTTATAAAGTCGACATGCACCTGAGCCGTCAGAGTGGCCCTGCCAAGCTGCCTCCCTGGGAACTACACTCAGCATTGCCACATCAAGCCCCATAGTTGTGAACTATGAGCATCTGTACTGTATCTCGATTTAGTTTGTGCTTCATTAGCAAGATGTGTCCTACGGTGTCAGAAAAGCCTGAGAGCTCAGAAGGGTGTTATGTTTAGCATAAAACTGGACATAATTGTTATTTTAGGTTTATGTGTTATTTGGTATGATCGGCTAGGTTATTTTGGGGGTATGGGAATGAGCAAACATTTTTCCATATAATTTAATGGTAATTGCTTTTTTGTTTTCTACCATCAGTATGAAAGATTTCGTAGAACACTCTTAGATAGCAGGGGAAACATGTATTACTTTCCATTAGATTACATCCCTGTTCACTACTAATGAAACTGTTACCATGTGTCAAGGTCTGTCTGTCCTACACCTGTCACCAATGAGAAGGTCTCATTGACAGTCAGCTGGCCAGTGACTCAAGTCAAAAATTCCATATTAGCTTCTCCTTTCTTGACTCATGTTTGACATCAACTATCTTAGATTAGCTTCTCTGGGAGCATACTGAGTCAGAGGTACAACCTGCATTTGGCTGGGTGCATCTGAAAACCCCCTCTGACCTAGAATTTGGATTCTAGTGAGTAACATGCACACTGGAGATAGGGGCCCTATAGCCAAAAAAGATAGGATGTTGGGGTTGAAACTCTCGCATAAAGCTGGGACTCACAAAGGACAACACCCTCAGTGCAAAAACAAGGTGAAGGGAAAATCTTGCAACCCAGAGAAAGATGGTTAATTGCCTGCATCACCTTTGTTTCTAAGTGGTGTGGTAAATAGTAAAAAATTAATAGCACCACAAGAGAATCCCTAACTGCAAGCCCACCTTTAAGCATTTGTTTGATATTAAGGCTCTCTCCACTATTCTACAGTGAAATAAGCATAGGGAATAGGAGAAACCTGAAGGGCCTCCAGAACATTCCTAAAGTTTGGCATGACTGGTCTGCAGTTACTAAGCCTCTTCATCCCAGGATCACAGGCTTCTGATTTTTTTAAATGCTTTTATCATATTGCCATTAAAATGATGTTTGAAATTAATAGATTTTAATAGATACCCCCTTTTGGTAGCAGGGGGTGGATTAAAAATGTTCCTTTCTATTACTGAGAGATTTTATTTTAACTCTGAATCAGAGATAAAAGCATGAACTCTTAAAAATAAAATTTAAAAGAGAAGCAACCCAGTAGAAAAGTGGGTAAAATATATGAACACACAATCCACATCCAAGAAACACAAATTGTGAATGAATACATGCAGTTATTTTTAGCCTCTTTAATAATCTGGTAATTTCACTCCTTAGACAAATACTATAAAGAAACTATCAGGAAATGTTTGCAAGAATAGTAGCTTTATAGAAAAATACTGCAAACCAGCTGAAATGTTCACCAACCGGAGTATGGATTAATAGTTACATGTTCACCCAATGCAATGTTAAATGGTAGCGAAAATGAACAAACTACAACAATATGCAGAACTGTGGATGCTTTTCAGAAACAGAATGTTTACATATGTGTTATATATACTATATATGTTATTTTGCATGTAGCAAATATTAAATATTTTAAGTTATACATGTGAATCACCTGTGTGTCCTCTCAGTACTCCCTATGTTGGTGGGTGTCGGGAGAAGTAATTTGCCATGGACCCTCAGCTGCACATTCTTGTGAGTGTGCCAAGAATATAAGGCCCTCTCACATGACGTAACATGACTCGCTGCACAAAGATCAGACCTGCTTCCACTTGCTAAAAAAAGAAAAAAAGGTAGTAAATTCCTCAAGCTTCATGTTCTTTGGTGATGATGCAAATCTACTGTGTGCATAGCATCTGCCTGGCCCCTCTGTATTATTTCCATGAGATTTGAGAATCAAGGGAAATCAATATGATCATGATACTCCAGCCACTGCTTTGCCATGAGACTAAAGTCTTTTGTCCCTGATCCAAGAGTCTTATATCTGCCAGCACCCATAAACAGTAACAGTCTGCAAGTTAGGTAACATCCCAGACACTTCTTAGACCTCGACAGTAAGCTGGGAGACTAGAAAGATTTCAAAAGACCTTGACCCTGTTTAGTCACTAACTAGCTATGTTGAGTTGGCCTACTCAGTACTGTCTACAGAAATTTTGTTCTTTTTATGTAAAAGGAGATCATTGAAGTAGATAGTCTCTACATTGTGATTCTATATTGTGTGGGTATAGAAGCGTGTCCTGAGATCTAGAGTGAAGGCACCCAACCAGATAAAATGGAGCTTGCAAGGAGGAATTGAAGCTCTTTTGTAATTTCACTTTGTGTCTGAATCTGACATCGCTAAGTGCTTTGGTGGGTGGAGGTCCTTTCTTCTTCCTGCCGTCTGTTTTCTTTATTTTTCTACCTGTGGGCAATGATGCTATGGAAACAGTGAGAGAGAGAAACTTGCCAGCCACTCCGTCGTTTTCCTCCTGTGCTTTTTCTCTGTATTGCAGGGTTCTGGGTTAGATTCCACCGGGGAGAGGCATGTGACTTGGGAATCAGAAGAGAGGCAGAAGCCATGATTATTTCTCCCACAGAGCAATGCAGGCACTCGCTCTCACTGACAGTAGAAATGGAGTTTTGCCAGCCACTTCCAGTCATTTTCTGAGAGTAATTCATTTTGGCTCTGTAGATTACTGAGATGGTTGATGGTTTCCTGCGGTTCCTTCATTTTCCACATTTCATGAGAAGTGATTGTCTTCACTTTTGCTTCCTCAGCTCTTCTTTTGTTTGTTTTTAAAGTACTTAAAACCTCATGTTAAATCCTTCCTACCTGAAATACCTGCAGTGGTTTCTCTTGACCTAACTGAACCCTGCCTGATAAAAGAAGGTAAATGTTGAGGAAAAGCTACTTCAATTTGGTTTATTTTCAAATTATTATACTGTCAAAAACTTTAACAGTAAAAACAAAAACTTCTATTAGAATCTGTGTCCATATAGGTTAGTTTTACATTGCTGCCATAACAAACCACCCAAAAACTTAGGAAAACAACACAATTTTTTTTAAAACGACAATTTTTTAAGTCTTTCACCTCTGTAGCCAGAAGTCTAGGTGGGCTTAAATGTGTCCTCTATATAGGATTTCACAAGGCAAAAATTGGGGTGTCGGTGAGGCTGCATTCCTTGGTGGGGGTTGTGCGGAAGAATCCTTTTCCAATCTTATTCAGCTTGTTGGTTCACTTCATTTTCTTACTAGGGGTGCGGTGCATGAAATTCATGCGGGGGCGGGGGGGAGGAATCCCCTCAGCCCTATATGCACCCTCTTGTCACGTTCCGGGACCCCAGCCACTTTGGGCCTAGGAGCAGGCCTACAGGCTCAGGGTGGCCTGGATCCTGAGGACTCCTGTCCCGGGGACACGGGCCTTTTGGTGCTGGTGCAGGCATAAGCGGCTTTGGAGCAAGAACCTCCACCAGCACCCGCACCCGCACACGCACTCCAGTGGGGCGGGAGCTTCCCCCGCACCGACCCGACCCTGGATCCTTGGTGCCTGTGTGTGCAAGCGGCTGCGGGGCTGGAACTTCCCCAGCGTCGCCATGGCAATGTGGGGGAAGTACTGGCCCCACTGCCGGCTGCCCAGTGCCTGTGTATGCAAATTAACCCACCATCTTTGTCGGGTTAATTTGCATACTCACTCCTCATTGGCTGGTGGGCATTGTGGAGGGACGGTTAATTTGCATGTTTTTCTTTTATTATATAGGACTGGAGGCCTGTTGCACAAAAAGATTCATACAATAGGCCTTCCCTTCCCTTCCCCTGGCTGCCGGCACCAGTTTTCCTCCAGCACCCGGCACACAAGCCTTCACTCTGGCCGGAGCCACCTTCAGCGCCTTTGCTGCTCCGCTTCGCGCCTACATATGCAAATTAACCGCCACTGATTAGCCAATGGGAGGCATAGCGAAGGTATGGTCAGCTATACTGTTTGTCTATTATTAGATTAGATGGTTGTAAAACTGAGGTCCTGATGTCTGTGTGAGCCATCATCAGGGGCTGGCATTTGCCCTTAGAGGCTTCCTTGATTCGTTCTCTTACTTTTTCTATGACCCTTCCAGCAATATACTCATGGGGCTGAGTCTCTGGATTCTTCTGCGGCATCTCTGTGAAACCATCGAGGAGAGGTTCTCTGCTGTGCCCCCCAAATCATCCAGAATTAAACTACTTTGCTCAGTTTCTCTTTAGTTTTGCCAGCAGAGTCCCTTTTGTCAAGTCACATAACATAGGGCAGCTTTCCAGGATTAGGGCCTGGTCACATCTAAAAATTTGGATATTATTTGTTATATCTTCTTTATATGACATCCTCACTTGAAACCTTATGACTATCACAATCTTCTTTAACTTGGTATTTGGGTTTGGAGGCACTCCTTTAGGAGGAAGAGAGGGAGAGATGGAAAAGAACAGCCAATGCAAGGAGAGTGATTATAACACAGACCCCAAGGTGATTTTAGAGAGAGTACTCCAGGAGTGCTCATGGATGACCTGGAAGTATAGAGTACATCATCTTATAAAGATATCACCTTAATTATTTCATTTTTAAAAATTAAAATGCACGACCCACACGCACGTGCGCGCACACAACACACACACACACACACACACACACACACGCACGCACACACGCACGCACGCACACGCACAATTGAGAAACAGTAATTTCTTAAAATCAGTCTCTGCCAAAAGCCTGCTCTGATATGGATGGGGAATTTGGAATTGCTTCTTAGGACCTAGAAATTAAGAGGTTTCTCTGTGGGATATGGTGATATTACCAATTGTCTTGTCAAATAAACAAATTATGTGTCTAGCTTCATACTAAGATGAGATATATTCCCTGCTATTTGGCTCCCAAGAAGAAATATTTCTCATCATAATAGATACCCCCTCAAACCATATTTGTGCTTTGATGTGGAACAAAAATATTCATTAGAAGAATGACTGAACCTTTGGTCCTGCCTCTAATAAATCCATCATCTATCTCAATAATAGAGACTATTTTTCCTCTCTAATTTTGTCCTCCGAGACCCAATTCCCATCCTTATTGTTTCCTTTATTGCCTACAGAGCATAGTCTAGAAAGGAAAAAATGAAATATGCAAAGATAACTAATAGCTTTAAAAATCTTGTTTTATCATCTCAGCTCCTTTGGTTTTTGAACATTGTAGAAAAAATAGAATATGAAAATCGTTATAAGCATTCTTTGAGAATAGCTTATATACCTTTACTAGCCATTTTACTTTAAGAATGTTTATCCCAAATGGGTAAACTATGTTTAGAAAAAGACCTCAAGGCATGCATTTATAGACATATATCAGATGACCTTGCCAAAATTTTTCCCCTGGGTTTTGCTTATATGAGAAAGGTTTTTTAAAATAATAAATAGCCTTAGCTTGCAGTCTTGCTGAGATTAGAACATTAATATCTCTGACCCTAAAAACATTAATATTCTACCAAAGACTGAGGACCTACTCAGCAAGTATAATCATAATCTTTATATTTGTATTACAATTATGTTTATTGATGATTTTACTCTATTTTTTTTTTGACAAGATGTGTGTCAAAGTTGTCACTGTGACCCTAAGAGCTATTTTCAGCTCTGCCACTGACAGTAGTATCCTCAGTGTATCTCCTTTAAAATCTCTCTCCACCCTTAGGAGAAAAATATATCAGTGGCACAAATTCATAGAAGAGGGAGGAGATGGGATAGAGAATATTTGTACTTATTGAATGTCTACCATAAAGTACAGAGTTGTGAAGGTGGATAGATAAATTTTGTCTTTTTGTCTAAAAACAATAGGAAGCCAGGATTGTCTTATTGTGGTGTAGAATGACAAGATTCCAGAGAGACGTCCATCTAGGACTGTCTGGTAGAAAGACCCCTGCGAGGTGCCAGAAAGCTGATAGTCCAAGTCCAGAGTCCACTCGAATCGGGGCAGGAGAGGTTGTCAAGGGGTTGAAAAAGAGAAGATGCAGGAGAAAGCCACACAAATTAATATCTACAAAGACTAGCCATGCCAAGTTCAAGGATTAGCACTACTGGCAGATGGAAATCACCTGGAATCACGCCAAGGACAGAGTATGCAGGCCTTGCAAGGGCCGTTTACATAATTCCAGCTCAGAGTTGCAAGGGCAGGTCAAGTTCATTTAAAGGCATAGACACTACATCAGGAACCCTAGGAAGAATGAAGTATTTTTCCTGGTAGCCTGTGAAGCAACCTCTTCTCTTTTCATTTTGTTGAGGGGGTTTATGCTTATAGGCAGGGGTGTGTGTATGTGTGTGTGTGTGTGTGTATGTGTGTGTGTGTGTGTGTCTGAAAAGGGAATGTGAAAGGAGAAAGAGAGGTGAGGTCACTTGAACAGCCAGAAGTGGGCACATGAACAAGGGGGTGGGGCCACCTGAAGGGCCCCGGACCCGTGCACGTGATCAAGGAAGTAGGTCCATGTGTCAGCACCGAGGCAACAAGTGAACGAGGGAGGGGAAATCCTGATGGTCTGGAGGTGGGCATGTGAACAGGGGGCAGGGCCAGGAGATCATCCTGAAGCAAGCTGGTTTGAAGACGCCCCCCAAAAATTTCTTTTCCAGGCAAAACAAAATCTGCCAAGTAGTTAGGCACACACCATTTTCTGGAAGGACTTTGGCAATGGGACTGTTGACAAGTGGGAGAGCAGAGCCAGAGGACCAACCAGGGAGGTGGCACGACAGAAACAGCCAGCAGACTGGGTTTTCGTGCCCAGATTCTAGATGCCAAACCTGAGGCTCAGAGAGGGGGACCAGAGGTCCCTAGCCTTGGCCCACATCCCAGTCAACCCAGCCCAGAAGACAGGTGGCTCCACCAGCTGCCCAGGTTGCAGGGCCACATGATCAGGTGGAAGTGGGCACCTGAACAAGGGGGCGGGGGCAGGGGCAAGTAAGCAGCCGGAAGTGCACATGTGAACAGGGGGGCGGGGCCACGTG
>NW_006292604.1:3062808-3063264 GCF_000327345.1 Myotis davidii | reverse complement strand
TGAACACGGTGTGGGGTTGTTAGGGCGTGGAGGGGGCACCTGAAGATGAAGGAGCAGTCACGGGAAGATGAAGGAGAGGCCACGTGAAGACTAGGGGAGATTGAAGGGATGGGGCCAGGAGCACCAGGAGCCCCCAGAAGCCGACCAGGCAGGAAGGACCCTGCCCTGGAGCCCTCCCAGGAGCACAGCCTTAGACGCCCTCATTTCAGATTCTGGCACTCAGATGGGGAGAGCACTTGTTCCTGTTTGTTTAAGCCAGTCTGTAGTCATGGAGAAATAGCAGCCTCAGGAAATAGACCCCTCCTTTTGGGGCTTTGACCCGGTTCTGGGAACAACTGCGCCCTGTGCTCCACGGTTGGGGAGATGACCCTCCCCCCGCCCCCCAGACCTCTCACTGCAGGGCTCACAGGGAGATCCATCCCTGTGTCTGTGCCTCGGCCCTGCCTCCTGCTCCCT
>NW_006292604.1:3060849-3061694 GCF_000327345.1 Myotis davidii | reverse complement strand
CATTTCCAGCCTGCTCAGAGGCCGTCTCCACACCCGCAGGCCTGAGTCTGTTGCCCATTTGGAGGCAAGGTGATCACACCAGAATGCAGACATGCACTTGACTTCAGAAGGAGCTCCATGGGTTTGGGAGAATTGGGAGAAAGGCGTCCATTCTCCAAAATCCAGGACCGTGCAAGCTTGCAAGGGCCTGAGGGCTGACCTTGAGCAGGGGATTTCAAAGGGTTTTCACACTGAGTACTTTCTGCAAACAATGCCTTACCTGATGGCCATTATATAAAACAGATGGAAACTAGGCTGCTTGGGGGCGAAGTGGACAGGTGTGAGGGCGCCTGGGAGAGGGGACCACAGTCCCCTTTCCCCTGTAACTCTGGGTCCCAGGGCTAACACCAGCTGGCCCCTCCTTCCTCACTCCCTCTCCCCAATGTCAAAACATCCATTTGTACAGCTGGGCCAGGGCCTCTTCCTAGCCAGGAGCAAAGGAGCTGTGGGCACACCAGGCAGGCTGCTTGGTGGGAAGTCGCTGGGTGGGAAGTGCAGGCCAGGTGGCTCAGGGACTCCCCACCGCCTTACCCAGCCCCCAGCTGCAGGATGATGCAGGGCACTTCCAGCCCCACCCCTACCTCCTGGGCCTTCACCTAAGGAGTCCAGCCTGGACCTGGGCTTCCTGGAGCACCTGGGTTGACAGGAACCCACAACTGGGTTGCTGTGCCCATATTCTAGATGCCAAGACTGAGGCTCAGAGAGGGGGAGCAGAGGTCCATACCCCCAGCCCACCTCCCCCTCAACTCAGCCCAGCTCATAGATGGCTTCCCCAGCTGCCTCCCTGCAGCCACGCCACGGTGTGA
>NW_006292604.1:3060275-3060740 GCF_000327345.1 Myotis davidii | reverse complement strand
ATTTCTGAGAAGCAAAACACACACCAGCTGGCCCCTCCTTCCTCACTCCCTCTCCCCAATGTCAAAACATCCATTTGTACAGCTGGGCCAGGGCCTCTTCCTAGCCAGGAGCAAAGGAGCTCAAGAAGGCAGAGGGTCCAGGGAGTGGGTTCTGGGACCCCAACCTCACCCAGCAGATTTCCTGGACCTGGGCTCCGTCACCCTCCCACAGTTCCCAGACCAGGAGGGCTCTTACCTGCCTCCCTGCCTTCGTGCATGCAGTTCCCTCCATCTGGAATGCCCTTTCTCAGCCTTAGATCCCAGCCGGCTTTAACTCCGCTGGAGAATCTTCCCTGAGTCCCTTGGGGCTCCCCCTGAATCCTGCACCCACCACGGTCACAGCCATTTTCTTGATGATGCTCTCACTGGGCGGTGAGGTCTTGGGGATGCTACCTTTGCCTTTGTACCCCAGCACCGGCACAGACA
>NW_006292604.1:3059184-3060230 GCF_000327345.1 Myotis davidii | reverse complement strand
GCCTGAAGGAAGGAAAGGATTGAGGGAGGGAAGGGAGCAAAGGAACACCTCTCCTAGGATTGGAGAGGATCTGGACCTTGAGCACCTGGCACAGGCCTGGGCACGGAGCAAAGCCCACTCCCTGCCTCCCCGTCTTGAGACTGGGCTCCAGCACCTTCTGCCTCACCCCATTTGGAGCCGGCTCAGAGGCCGTCTCCATACCCGCAGGCCTGAGTCTGTTGCCTATTTGGAGGCAAGGTACCCTCATTTCTGAGTGGAGCGCCTGGCAGGATGTCGCTGCAGCATGTGGAGGAAAGAGCAGAGGGCTCCAATCCCAGAGGCTGCGTACAGGTCTTGGCCACCACATCCCAGCCTGTGCCCGGAAGGGGTCTCTGGTAATAAGAATCTTCCCTGAGTCCCTTGGGGCTCCCCCTGAATCCTGCACCCACCACGGTCACAGCCATTTTCTTGATGATGCTCTCACTGGGCGGTGAGGTCTTGGGGATGCTACCTTTGCCTTTGTACCCCAGCACCTGGCACAGACAGGTGCTCAGTAAAGCCTGAAGGAAGGAAAGGATTGAGGGAGGGAAGGGAGCAAAGGAACACCTCTCCTAGGATTGGAGAGGATCTGGACCTTGAGCACCTGGCACAGGCCTGGGCACGGAGCAAAGCCCACTCCCTGCCTCCCCGTCTTGAGACTGGGCTCCAGCACCTTCTGCCTCACCCCATTTGGAGCCGGCTCAGAGGCCGTCTCCACACCCGCAGGCCTGAGTCTGTTGCCCATTTGGAGGCAAGGTGATCACACCAGAATGCAGACATGCACTTGACTTCAGAAGGAGCTCCATGGGTTTGGGAGAATTGGGAGAAAGGCGTCCATTCTCCAAAATCCAGGACCGTGCAAGCTTGCAAGGGCCTGAGGGCTGACCTTGAGCAGGGGATTTCAAAGGGTTTTCACACTGAGTACTTTCTGCAAACAATGCCTTACCTGATGGCCATTATATAAAACAGATGGAAACTAGGCTGCTTGGGGGCGAAGTGGACAGGTGTGAGGGCGCCTGGGAGAGGGC
>NW_006292604.1:3038623-3058981 GCF_000327345.1 Myotis davidii | reverse complement strand
CATGTGGAGGACAGAGCAGAGGGCTCCAATCCCAGAGGCTGCGTACAGGTCTTGGCCACCACATCCCAGCCTGTGCCCGGAAGGGGTCTCTGGTAATACAGCGACATAGCCACAGTTACAAATGCACAGAGGGCCCTGGAGCCTCCTGGGTTTGTGAAAATGGGGACCACACACATCAGCTGCAGAGACCGTCCTGATTCCCAATCCAGCTCTGCTCCATTCCAGCTGAGGGAAGAGCTGAGGTCTGGCTCTGACCTGTGAAATAGAATGATGTACGGGGCTGGCTCCCAGTGAGCAAGGGCTGGGTGTCAGGGTGACTCTTGCTTTCTTGCAAGAACCAGCCAGCAGAGGGCGACATCCTCTGCCGCCTCCCAAGGCAGACAGCTGGGCTGGGTGGACACCACACCTGGTTCCCCTTCCGAAGGGGTAAGGGGGAGGCTGAAGGATGGTTTGGGGCCAGGTGGGCCTCCAACTTCCCTGGGAGGCCTGTTCTGCCTACCACTCTGCAGACGGGTCACCCCTGGTGGCTGCACTGCACAGACTGAGCCCTCCAGGAGCTGGACATGTCAGCACAGACTCGGTGCTCTCAGCATTTCCTCCAGGGAAGGGAGAGGGGTTTGGAAGGGAGAGAGAGGACAGGTGGAGTGCCCACCTGGTGTCTGCACCCCTCTGCCTAAGGGGTCAACCCCCCCACCCCTGCCAGACTGGTTTGAGAACCCTGGGGCTGCAGGCAGGACCTGGGGAGCTAGTGACCGGCTGGGGCCTGAGCTCAGCAGGTCCCTGGAGCTGCAGGGGAGCGCTGAGGGTGCCGTGTGCTGAATGGGGGCCCAAGGGATGAGAGATGCTGCCATGGAGGTGGGGTGGCATGGGAGACTTGGACCAAGAGGAGCCGGGTAGAGCCACGTCTCACAGAGTGAATGCGGGACGTCTTCTGGTTTGCTGTCCCCTGTGTGCTGGGGTGGAGGAGGGGAGTGAGGGGAGGGGTGAAGGCCACCAGAGCAAATGGCCACAGGGTGAAGGGCAGCTTACCCAGAGGCCACAGGTCAAGGAGACGGAGGCTCTGGGCAGCCGAGGGTTCCATTTTCAGCTGTTCTTTTACTGCTGTGTACTCTGGAAGGAAGAAGTCACTCACCCTCTCTGTGCTGCAGTAGCCTCACCTGCACCATGGGCACGTGAACAGGGGGTCAGGGCCACATGGGCAGCCAGAAGTGGCTGCTGCTGCCTGTCCGTGAACCTGAACATGTGAGCAGAGGCTGCTGGGAGCTGCTCAGCCCTCTGACAGCCATGAGAACCACAGAGACTCCAACCCAGAGTCGTGACCTCGTGAGCCACGGAATGAACATCAACACCCCCCAGCATCCAGGTTTCTTGTCATGTGAGAAAAATCATGTCCTGTTGAGGCAAGTGCCAGTCAGACAGCCTGTCGTTCAGAGCGCTCATCATTCTAAATGGATGCTGAATGGAGACACTTACAAATAGGAGAAAAAGGACAAATTGGATGGTCATTGGAGATGGCAGCAGAGCCCAGGTTTTGGCTACGTTTACTGAGCCGTGTTTTGTTTCCCAGGAGAAAGTGTCAGTGCCTGTGTCTGGACCAGTGTTTCTTTGTTATGGGGTGTGGCCACAACATTACTAATAAAGAGACAGAATTTCCAGGGGAAGAGGCCAGAAATAAGGATTTTAAAAAGATTCCCAGGTGATTCTAATGTGCAGCCAAGGTTGAGAACCACTGGTCTGGACTGTGGAACCCCACTTTTCTGACCAGGTGGATTGCATTATATGTTGTCATCCTTAGAGGATACCTTTGGCTGAAGAGTAATTAGCACTAATTAATCTGCTTCATCTCTCCCTGGGCTTCCTGTGGCATAAGGACTGAGAAGCAGCTAGCGGGCTCTGGCCTGGCAGCTCTGGTGCATCTATAAGTTAGGAGGACAGGGTTTACTGCCGGGGGCCATCCACGTGAAAAGGAAGAAATCTCCCCAAATCCCACTAAACTGTGTGGTGGGGTTTATGGAAGGTGAGTGTCCTCTACTAAAATATGAGTGGGTTTACGCCACTGTGAGAGGGTATGGCCCTAGCAGTGAAAACCCTATAAACAAGGAAGTATTTGTAAGAAAGTGAATGTAACCTTTAAAAGAATATGGAATACTTATACAATCAAATGACTTTTTTCTTTACAAAACAAATTGCTATTGAACTCCTTTAAATATTAAATCCCCTTGACAATGAAGGAAGAACTTTGACATTCTCAACCTAAACTGGTAAGGAACAATGCCAATCGAAGGCTAATAAAGACAAAGAAACTCCTAAAGTGCAATATGAGAGAGTGAGGCAATATTGACAGACTTATCACTTGGGAAATATTGACTGTCTTCCATCTTTTTGCTGAGCTGTCCGGACATGGTCCCTGCCCTGCTAGAGCAGGCAGTTGAACATAGGAGAGAAACTTTTAGCCACTGGGAGACTTTAATATATACCATATTTCTATACAACAGTCCTCTGAAAGAAAGGAACAGGGTTCTAAAAGAGAAAAAGAGGACCCTAATTTAGACATCAAATAAGGTTTCTGGAGAAAGTGGCATGGAACATAGACCTGAAATATGACTAGGTGTTAGAGGAGAAGCAAGGCAAGCATTCTAGGTGGGAATACTCAGCTTTACAGGAATACTTAGACTGCAAAAATATATAATTGAACCTGTAATATATTCATTAAACTTGACATTTGAAAGCAGTTGGACAACCCAAACTATCATCCACATGAATTTTATATGCCCTGGCCCTTGTCCGTGCAAGTTCAAAGCTTTGGCTGTACCACCATTCTCTGGCCATTTGCACCCTCCCTCAGCCCCTCTCAGCCCCCAAGGAACTCATCATCTTTAAGCTAAAGGCAGTAAATAAATGACAAGTGGCCTCTCAACTTATCATTCTGAGCAGTTGAGAAGTGGCCCCTACTAATTACCGTAACGTTTCCAGGAGTTGTTTTTTCTGACACCTTTCACATGAAAAGAAAGAAAAGAAAAGAAAAGAAAAGGAGAGAATATAAGAGAAATTAATGTCTTTGAATCTGAAACACAAAGAGACTCTTCTACACATTTTTAACCTTGATAGATCTCTAATTAGATAGATCTCCAATATACTAGCATTGTGAATTCAACTCCAGAGAAAATGTGATTCTAATGTTATCTCTCTCTCTCTCTCTCTCTCTCTCTCACACACACACACACACACCCACACACACACACACACACTCACTCACTCACATACATACAGAGGTTGCAATACACTCTGAGAAAATGTTCTAAGGCTCAGCCCTAATTTTCCCCAAGTAAAGAAATGCTATTTTAGTTACCTCCAAAAAGAGGATTTCTACAACCTTCCAAAGTACTTCTTCTCAATATTATAAATATCCCCGAATTTTTAACGAAACATATACATTTTTAGTTTACTTGGTTTTAATCAAATGACCATATTTGTCAGTTCTATATATATTTGGGGATGAAATATTGCCATTTAATTTGAAAAGTGTAAGTTATCATTCCCATTTCCCCCCAAACATTTGTCATATTTGCTATTGTATTTATTATTTGTAGTGCACCATAACAGTATAAGATTCTCTATGGTAAATAGGACATAAGAGAAAACAAGCAAACAAACAAAAAGCCCTTTGCTCTAAAGGAGTTATCAGCAAGCACCTCCTGATCTCCCCAAGGTATCAATTAGGTTTGCTGAACAGTCATGATAAAGCACCAGGGCTCTTAATTTATTTTGTTCCATTAATTTTCTTCTATAAAGTCAGAGAAAGCAGAACAAGGAGTGTGAGAAATCACATATCCAGGAAAGGGAACGTTAGCACATGCATCTAGATTGCAGATAGGCTCTTCACGAAAAATTGGCTTCCTAGGAAAGTTTGACATTCCTGGACAATGAAATGCCCGGTGTCGTAGTTTCTGCCCTGATCTTAACGTACACTCGAGGCTGTTTCATGAGAGCAAAGGGGAAGCGGATTGGGGGGGTGGGGGGGGGCGGGGAGAGAGACCACACCAGTGCACCTCATCTATAAGTCTGGCATGCTGCCAGGCCCTACTATCCTTAGTGAATCATGGACTTGGGTTTGGGACGTATCAGAATGGAGCCGCAAAGAGCCAAGCCTGGACTTCCCCACCTCAATGGTGGGTCCCCTGGAGGGAATTAGAAACACATTTTAAAGTGAACATTGGAATCTTCCCTTTCATAGAATTGTGTACAGTGTGAGTCCAGGATGCTAGCCCTTTTGTAATGTTCCTGGTCCATATGTAACTATAGATTGCTACTGGTGATACTATAAAATTAAACTTTTCATAGCCTGAATGTTTTACTAATCCTTAACTTAGAACCAACACACATGAGCGTTTTTCGTAGAGAACATTTAAAAGATTTAAAAGCTTTGAGCTGGTGACATAAAATGTTGAGAATGAAAGGCACTGAATGAATATTTTGCTTGTTAAGATAAAAGATGAGGAAATATTTGTTAGATTCCTTGATGACACTAAAAAACATAATCCATATCTTGCACATGAAAGTTTTTTTCAGCAGATTTTTTTGTTGTTGCTATTGTTGTTAGTCTTCACCCAAAGATATATTTCCATTGATTTTTAGGCTGGAGAGAGAGACAGAGAGAAACATCAATGTGAGAGAGACACATCCATTAGTTGCCTCCCCCACGTGCCCCAACTGGAGCCAGGGATTGAATCTGCAACCCAGGTACATGCCCTTGGCCAGGAATGGAACCTGTGATGCTTCCAGGCGTGGGCCAACAGTCTAATCCTTTGAGCTATGCTGGCCAGGGCTCATCAGATTTTTAACTGTTTTATGCTTTACTGTGAGTGTTTAAATTATAGTTTGTTTATAAGTAAACAAAGCAGTATTGCCAGTGAGTGGATGGGAAAGTTAGATGAATTCTGAAATTCAATATTCCGAAGTCCACCTTTGCAATGGATGAAACAATGTACTCAAATTTAACTTTACTCAGTAATAGATGCGGCATGCTGAGTGGGCTCGGCCTTGGCTCCTTTGCTATACCTCTCAGTTGGTTCTGAGTGCAAGTGGGAAACAGACTTGCACTATATTAGGCTCCCTGGAACCTCAGCATAACAAGTTTAAATGAAGGGAGTTGCTTTTAACCATACTTTCAAAGTGTTGTATAAAAATGGGTTTTGTCAGCTCTAATAATCTAGAGCAGTGGTTCTCAACCTTGACTGCACATTAGAATCACCTGGGAATCTTCTTAAAATCCTGATTTCTGGGCCTCCTCCTCCAGAAATTCTGTTTCTTTGTTATGGGGTGAGGCCACAACATTAGTAACAAAGAAGCAGAATTTCCGGAGGAGGAGGCCCAGAAATCAGGATTTTAAAAAGATTCCCAGATGATTCTAATGTGCAGCCAAGGTTGAGAACCGCTGATCTAGAGGTGCTCTTCAGCCATTCAAGTATTATATGGTGATTCATGTTATAATTAAAAAGCATCTACCAGTGTCCCAAGACATGGAATAAAAGTCATCTATATGATCAAGTTCCTTAAAATAATTGAGGTACCTGGTATTACAGGCTACTTGCTCCAAGCACATCCATCAATGTATTGTATATTATCTGGCTTAGAACTGTTACAAACATTTATAATAATGGAATATATTGTTTAACATGATGAAGTCTGAATGGGCTCATTAACTCTAAATTTGATTCAGTATCTCCATTTTTTTTTTCATTTGCAGAACCATGATTCCATAGTTCTATAACATTAGCTTAATTATGTGAGCAGTGAACCATCCCTAAACCTAGATTCATGTTTAGTTTGGTGCAAAATAAATATTAATATTGGGATTCTTATTTCTGAAATGCTTTTCTGAACAAATTCATTCATCTCCTTTATTTTTCTTGGGATTTCTAGAATACAGCACAATTAGAAATTGTAGAATCATGGAATTTTAGGAGTGAGGACCTTGGTGATCACAGAGATGAGAAGAATGTATTAAATGACTCATGAAACAGCAAATAGTCTTGCTAAATAGTTCTTGTCAAGGTACCACAATTATAATTACATTTATAAATGCCAAAAAGGAATGAATGGCAAATATTACAACAAAAAGGTTAGAACTAAAAGCTGAAATAAGTAAATTATTAGAGACTTAAATTTAATAACTTAAAGCAGATTCATTAAAACCTGAATAGATAACTCAAAGGAAGCTGAGCATATTGCTGAGTATAGGCAGAAATTTACTTCCAGATGTGTGCATGCTCACTCCGGCCCTCACCTATCGCATGCCAAGCTTTCCCCTTTACAACTGAACATGAATCTTTTTATTGTGATTTTTTGACATATTCCTACTACTCAACGTGAGAATGTTTTGCTTCTCCTTCCTAATGAATTACTTTATTCTTTACCAAACTATAACCATTAAAAATTACCCAAGAAACACTTACTGAGAAGTTAATCTTACCTTAGGTTTTCCCATGGGGCGGTACATCTTTACATTATTGGTAACCCTTGTACAATTCTTCTTCTTATTCTTCATGGCAAAGACATCTTGTACAAAGTGATATCGTTTCGGATTCATACAATTATCTGACACTTGAGATAGGATTGATCAGGATACCGAGCAGCCTTCTCCTGTAATGCCGACTTCTAATTTCTCCAGCCGTTTCCTCCTAATAGGCTTCCTCTCTGTGCTTATTCTTGTGACAGCTGGTCGGCCTTCGCCAAATAGTCCCTGACAGCTCCCCGCCTTCCCTTGTCCTTATTTTATAGGACATTCGGACTAGTGGCTATAGAGCAGTGTTTTCAGGTTTTAGCAGACATTCGGGTAATGTGGAGGGCTAGGAAAACACAGATTGCTGGGCCAGCTCCATAACTCTCGGGCGGGGGCCTGAAAACTCTGCCTTTCTAACTAGGCGATGCCCATGCTGCTGGCTGATCGGGAACCCAGATTCCCGAATCTCAGCTGCAGAACGGTGGGAAACCAGGGAGCTGCACAACAATGGGTTGTTGCAGATTTTTCACCGTTGTTGCCGAAAGTAGTTTGGGAGTTAAAAAAAACAATTGGTGCTTGTTATGTCTGAAATGAAAAGGAATCAGAAAAAAAAAAAAAAAGACAGAGCTGGAAGCATTTTCAAAGGCTGAAGACTCGCAAACATTGAGAGGCGTAAGAATGCCTGGAGCTGCTCTCCCCTCCCAGTGTCTGCCACCTTGGCACCCCAAATACAGGATATCTACCTTTTTTCTATGCGCTTTTCAAAATTATCCTGCTCTGCGTTGACTTGACCTTTTTAGGGTGTCATTCTGAAGGTCACGTTCTCTTCCTAGACGTGTTTGTTTACCTTTTAATTTCCAAGGTGTAGTTACAAAAACTGAAAGTCTGTTCCAGGGATGAATGCTTTTTCCTCACTGTGGTGCAGCTTTCCCAGAGTAGTCTGTGGTCGAATCCCGTGAGTTTCCTGCCCTTGCCTTCTTCCTCCCTTCTCGAAGCCTCGGGAATAGATAAGTGAACAGAAAGGCGAAAGTCTGGATAATTTTATCTTCCCTATTCATCTCGAATGCCAGTGCCCAAATCACTATTAAATATTACCTTAGCAAACAGAGGGTAGAAAGTCATCTGGCCAGAACTAGAGGCAAAATAATATGTTTCCTCAGGTTAGGCATGGGTACCCGAATTGTGTCCATATATGTCCTGGATCATTTATTTAAGGAAACAGTATATCTAGAAAGAGATCTAGGAATACAGCCAATGGATTCCAGCATTGTTTACAATATTAACAACCGAAACCAAGCAAAATGCTTATCAAAGTGGCTTTCTCTGGGGGCTCCATTATGTCACAGTGCGGTGTGGCCTGGCCTTGAAGGGGAAGGTAAAGATGGAGAAGACACGCCAGCTCTCGAGCCCAGCTGAGAGGTGTCACAACTTAATGAAGCTTCTCTACCTACCACTGCACTGGGACCAGCACTAACTGAGCCGGTTGCGTGGACTGTTTGTTAGAGAGAGAATTGCCGCTCGTCCTCTCTTATGACCCACCCCTCCTCCCAGAGAGACTTTGGTCTCTCAGGTTTCTCTTCCCCCCTATTAATATCAGAAGTCAGCAAGCAGGCGGGTAGGTTGAAAAATCAATTCACAAACGTGAGATACCACCCTTTTCCAAATCGTATCCTTATATTCCCCCTCAAACTTAATAGACGTCACCTGAAAAATAAGGGCATGTGGCCTGATGCAGGGGTTGGCAATCTGGGGCCCATTGGGCAGACCTGGTCCGCTGCCTGTCTTGGTGCACATTACAAGCGCCATACAAAATTCATACAGAGGAGAGTTTTTAGATGTTTAAAGGTTGGGAGAAAATATGTCAGGAATATTTATGGCATATGAAAATGATCTGCAGTTCAAATGTCAGGGTCTCTAAACAAAGTTTCCTTGGCGCACAGCCACGCACACTCGTCCACACATCGCCCACGGCCTTTTCTGTGCACTTTTGTGATCTTTCGGTCACAATGGCAGATTTGAGACGTTCCAAGAGAGACCCAGGGTGACCCAAAAGCCCAAAATATTTCCTTATCTGTCCCTTCACAGAAGTTTGCTGACTTCTGGTGAAAAGATTTGGAAACAGCCTGTTAAACAAAGTAACACCAACTGTTCTTTGCTGTGGAGCTTCCCCCCTTTTAAAGTGCTAGTGTGGTTTTGCAGCTCCAAATGGAGGCTAGTTTCTGCAGCATTTCCTGAGCTGACAACCGAGGAGCCCTTCTTTTCATAGCATGTTTCATGTCATTCATATTTTGAGAAACGCCAATTTGGGCAATGTCATTCTGGAGCACAGGCCCTCAAAGTGGGGGCACAAAGTGAACAAGAAGGGATGAAGAGCTACAGCTGAAATATCTGCGAATGAATTAGCAAGAATGGCCCAGATGAAAAGAGAATTTGAATTCTAAGTGTCTCTCGAATTGTACCCACAGGATGGATGGCTCCTACTTGGGAATATAACAACCGGGATAAACAAATTTGAGGAAATACTCTTTTTTATTAACAAATAATCCCACTATCTATGCATTGTAAAAAGAAAAAGAAAAAGAAATGGCCATTCTAAATAAGGGGAAATGGCACAGAAAAAAGTGGCTGTCAGTTTGTCATTTCAGAACGTTTGGTACATGTTCATGCTAAATGCACCTAGCATGAGTTTTCTTTAGTTGTAGCTCCTCAAGCACAGGAAGTCCGTAAATATTAGGAAACAACGGTTCCCATCACTTCACTTGGGATTTTATAACAGGATCAGGCTGTTCTTTCTGGAAAAGAGAAAACAAACATATTCTCCTTTCGTGGAACAATAGCTACCTCCAGTGGCTGTCTTGTTATAATGCTTTATATTTCCTCAAACTCTCCTAAAAAATTATAAAAATGGAATTTCCCATTTTTCCAGATTTTAAATGTGAGTCCACTTCTTTAACAACGATGCGTTGAGTGATTATGATGTTGTCAGCAGTGTTCTGAGAATCAGGAGGGGAGAGCAGAAGGAGCCCTGGGCAGACTCAGAGACCTGAGCCCACATCTGAGCTGCAAGACAACTATTATAACTAAAAACTCTTTGACTCTATGTCGGCCTGTGGACTGAAAGGTCTCAGGTTCGAGTCCAGTCAGGGACACATGCCCAGGTTGTGGGCTCCATCCCTAGTGATGATAGGGGGGCTGGAGTCAGCCAATAAATGATTCTCTCTCATCACTGAGGTTTCTATCACCCTCTCCCGTCCTCTCTGAAATTAATAAAAATATATTTTAAAAGCTCCTTGCCTCTAGACTGACACCTTTTGACATCTTCTTACAGCACGGTTTTGAGTAACAGTGAAACAATAGGCAGAAGCACTCTATATTATAATGTATATTGTAAATAAGAAATGCTAATATGTTATCACATATGACTAGAGGCCCAGTGCATGGAATTCATGCATGGGGGGGTTGTCCCTCAGCCCAGCCTGCACCCTCTCCAATCTGGGACCCCTCGAGGATGTCCAACTGACCATTTTGGCCCTACCCAAAATGTGATCAGGCCTAAACGAGCAGTCGGACATCCCTCTCACAATCTAGGACTGCTGGCTCCCAACCACTTGCCTGCCTGTTTGCCTGATTTCCCCTAACCACTTCTGCCTGCCAGCCTGATCACCCCCTAACCACTCCCCTGCTGGCCCGATAGCCCCTAACTGCTCCCCTGCTGGCCCGATAGCCCCTAACTGCCCTCCCCTACTGTCCCAGTCACCCTTAACTGCCCTCCCTTGCCAGCCCAATTGCCCCTAACTGCCCTCCTCTGCTGGCCTGGTCATCCCTGTCTTCCCCTCCAGGCCTGGTCACCCCTAACTTCCCTCCCTTGCAAGCCTGGTTGCCCCCAACTGCCCTCCCCTGCAGGCCTGGTCACTTCTAACTGCCATCCCCTGCCAGCGTGATTGCCCCCAACTGCCCTCCCTTGCAGGCCTGGTCGATCCCAACTGTGCTCCCCTGCAGGCCATCTTGTGTCCACATGGGGGCAGCCATCTTGTGTGTTGGAGTGATGGTCAATTTGCATATTGCTCTTTTATTAGATAGGATCCTAGAGTTTTAAAAACATGCCAAGGAATTTGAGACACATGGGATCAGTATAGGAATGGGCAACAGAGCAGTTGGGGCCGAAGAAGAGGAGAAAATAGATTGCTTTCTGAAAGCTAAAATGTGACGTCAACTCCAAATGGACTGGGAAAAAGAAACGTGAAGTCTGATGAATTCCCTGAGCTGCGCAGCATTGGTTGCCTCCTCCTTCCCTGCTCTCCGCTCCTGGCAGCACCCTGGTTTTGTTTGGGGGCTTGCCCTCCTATGCAGTGTGGGTCACTGGTGGCTGAGTCAGTCACACTCCTATTCCTCAGTGAATGGATTTGGCCCCGTCTATGTGACCCCTCCCAAGTCCGTGGGGTCAGAATTCTTCTTGGGGGCAGCAGCACGCATGGCCATGCTCAGAAAGACTTTTTTCTGGCTATTTCAAAGGGGTTTAGAAAAAGCCCCACCCCCATTTTAGAGAAGATGTTGTCATGTCTGCATGTGGCACCGGAAACTCCTGCAACTATCGCTGACTGTGAGGGGAGACACGGATGACACCCTGGAGGTGACAGAGCAGGGAGGCCGGCGACACTGACGACCTGAGCCTTTAATGACAATGCTGCATGGTGGGCTTAGCCAGCCTTAGAGCTGTCTGCCTCCCCCTTTTGATGCCGAGCCCACTACTTTTAAGCCATCTTCAGCTGGGGATGCTGTTACTGGCAGTGGAAGGCATTCTCACATATTCCTCTGAGGCCTCTAGGCTTGGAAATAGCTGGACCTTGGATTTCTTTCTTTTAATCACCTATAGCATATGCTCAGAGTTATAATTCAATGTAATGTGTACTATAATTTTTATATCAGTGAAACAACAGGAGGTCAGACAAAAGAGGAATCTATGTTGGTAAAATATCTGTCTGATGAAGGATGGCATCACCAGGCTTTACTTTTGTGAACAGGCACACAGTTCTTGTCCCCTTTCACTGTGTGCCAGGCACAGAGGTCGGATTACTGACAGGATTAACCAGTTAACTGCCATACATCCAAAACGGAAACCATCCCCACACGCCACGATATTTTGAGTTTAATTGCATCTATAGATGCTTATGGCATACAAAGGGTTATGTAAGATTCTCATTCTGAAACATAGGTTCTCATTGAATAATGGTTTTCCTCTCTTCCTAGTCTCTACCAACATATATCCTTTCATCCATCATATCTTACTGAGAGCTCACCTTCTCACATAAGCTTTCCCCAAATTAAATGCACCTGTTAATTTATGTCCCCTTTGCACTCAAGACTATGGCTGCATTAGGTACAACTGCTTAAGTTTTCAGCTGCATACCAGCATATTCTGTCTCTCTAGATACACACCTGCATTGCAAAGAGCTCAAGCAAGGAGAGATTTTGGCCTCCACTTGTTTGCAAGTGCGTATGTCCTCTAACTCTTCTCAATTCTTCCCTCATCCTCCAATATTCAGCCTTGGATCTAAACATAGACATCACCGGGACGTGGTGAGAACTGCCCGCCTTAGCAGCCCTACTGTCATAATGGTGTGGAGCTGTGCAGATGGGCTAGTGACGGTCAGAATGACCTTGCTCTTTATTATGCAGCCTGCAAAGTTCCTTTTTAGTTTTATAAAAACTGGTCCCTCTCCGTGAGTGGGGAGAATTTGGCTACTTATGTGGGAAGGAAATAAGTTGGAATTTGGCCAAAGAACAGATAGCACTATCACCCAGACTCAGAGTCCTGCTTTATGTCAGCCATTAAGGCAGAGTTTCCTTTCAACTCTGGACATTCTTGAAATAACTAATGGCAGAGACTTAATGAGTGCCATTTATGTGCCTGGGATCATTCTAAGAGCTTTTCCATATGTGTACTCGTTTAATACTCACAGCAAACTGATGAGGAAGGCATAATGATGATCTCGGTTTTACTCATAAGGAAACAGAGGCAGAGAGGGATGAAGAAACTTGCCCAACTGGCAGATCTGGGATTCAACCTAATCTCACTGCATAGCCTGCTTTCTTAATCATACATTACATCGTAGTGTGTGTTCCTTGCTGCACCCCTCTCCTAATTAACTATTGATCTATTCATGAGGCATATAAGCACCTACTGTGTGCCAAGACAAGAAAGTTCAAAGACAAGTTAGACATCATCTCTGCTCAAAACAGCACCACAATCCAGTTGGGAAACAAATAGAAAAATAGGAATCGGATTGAGGACCCAACATCCCTCTGGACGTCTCTTCCTACTATGTCATCCATCCATTCAGTGCTTTCTTTCTACTTTAATAGATTAATTCTCAACTGATGTGTGCTTTTAGCCATGACTACTTTGCTGTGTATGTTAATTTACTAGGGCTGTCATAACAGAGACTCTCTGGCTTGAAACTAAGTTTATTTTCTCACATTTCTGGGGGCTAGAAGTCCCAGATCAAGGTATCAGCAAGATTGGTTCCATCTGAGGCCTCTTTCCTTGGCTTGTAAATGTCCATCTTTTCCTTGGGTCTTTACAAGGTCTTCCCTGTACACCTGTCTGTTCCAAAATTTCCTCTTCTAATAAAGGCAACAGTCAGATTGAGCTCTAATAAAGGCAACAGTCAGATTGAGCTAGGTTCCAAACTAAGGACTTCATTTTAACTTAATTACTTCTTCAAAAGCCCCTCTCTCCAAATACAGTCATATTCTTAATTACTGAGGGTTAGGACTCTAATATATGAATTTTGGGGGAGCGAGGGGGAGGGCACAACTGAGCCCATTATAGTGCATTAACTCCTCCTCACTACCAACTTCTCCAAAAAGTGCTTTGACAACTTGAATGATTTTAAATCCCCAGCACTTGGAAGAATTAAAAACCTTTCTCAGCTCAAGGCAGGGAAAGAAGAAGAACATAATTATGCATATAGCAAACTATGTGTATAATTAAGATGTTGTGAATGAGTCCTAGGGACATGCTTTCATTTAGTCAAAAAACACTGCCTGGATTGTTTTCATAGGCTGATTTAATATTCTTCTCATTGCAAGATATTACATATATTACATATGTGTATTACATATGAAGTGAAGTTTATCCTAAAGACAAAAGATAGGTTGAAGTCCCCTTTCCTGTCCCCTTAAGGGGTTAGCATATCTCAAACACCTTCTGGGGCAGAATAAAATGAAGAGGTGCCCCTAAGAATGAAGATGAAGGAAATAGAAGGCTTGGGAAGACCTTAAATACAGAAGTAATAGTGAGGCCCATTACTCACTTCAGTGAAACTGAAGGCAGTGGTTCCTGGGAATAAATTTTACCTTTTTAAATAGTCATGGGATGTAAATTACAACATAAGGAATATAGTCAATAATATTGTAATAACTATATATGGTGTCAGGTGGGTATTATGTTTATCGAGGGATTGCTTCATAAATTATATGTGTCTAACCACTATGCTGTATACCTGAAACTAATATAAAATAATATTGGATATCAACTGTAATTGACAAATAAAAAACTCAAAAAATTACCTTTTTATACAAATAAGTAATAAAAAAACAAATTAAGAAGTGGATGGTACTTTGTGATTTGGAATGTGCTGTATCGAAGTAACACAGTCAAGTCACAGGCTGAAGCAATATTCAGATATTCCACATTAATTTCTTCAAGATGGTGGTCTGTCCCCTCCCAGCACTCATTATTCGGCTATGTTCATCTCAAAACCAAGTAACTTTGAAAAGGAATTTCTTTTTTATGTAACTGGACAGAATTCCGTAGTGTAGGGGTTTAACCCACCCTCCAGGGACATAGGCAATATAATTGAATTCCTACCTGAATTTCATCCTGGTGTTGTCTTACCCACTGAAGAATCCCTGTGGCCTAATATAATCCTCTAATAAAATTTCAAAGCTTCATTTATTTCTAATGATTCATAGCAACATTCCCCAAATTGCTGGAGAGGGATTAATACATTGCATAAAAGCCATTGTTAAAAATTGAGTAAATGACAATTTTATCATGTTACTAAACTGCTTTCTTTGAACATAAATCAAAGGTTTATAAAAGAACACAAGGTAGGTTTACATCATGAATTTTTCCGAGAATTAAATATTTCCCAACAATTGCCATCTGTTAAGTCCATCGGAACAGCTTTTCATTTCTGGATAAAATTTGAAGTTAATATATTAAAAAAATTCTTGTGAAGAATTTTATGTTATCATGGCAGCACATCACCTTCCTCCGGGATTTTTTCATTGTTTATCAATACAAATGTTATAAAGATTTGAAACAACATTTTCTTACTCATAAAACCCAGAAAACTTTGCCAACAGAACCTTCCACAATCCTAGCACTATTCTATTCCAAGGTAAAATGTTAGATTAGATAACTTGTAAGTTTCCTTCTGTTTCTAATATTCTTGCAATTTTCTGATTCTTCCAGATTACTATCAACCTTGCTAGAATAGTGCATTTTTTCTAAAAATAAAGAGTAAAACCTTCTTTTAAAGAAAAACCTGTCTGTAGCTCCCAATGTTGACTTAAATTACTTTATAATAATACTAGAGGCCCGATGCATGAAATTCGTGCAAGAGTAGGTCTTCCTTCCCCCAGCTGCCGGCACTGGCTTCCCTCTGGCTGCCGGCAGGCACCCGGGACCAGGCTTTGCTCACAGCCCCAGCTTCATCTGGAAGGTCGTCTGGTCTAATTAGCATATTATGCTTTTATTATTATAAATTACTTATGTAGGTTCAAACACCAAACTAGGGACATTCTTATCATTCTTATGCAACTGTAAAGCAGGAAAACTTATTTATAATCAAACAACAAAAGTTTAATTAAATATACCCAATCCATTCTTTCCAGAATTGGTTATTGAGTATGTACTATATGCCAGGAACTATAATATAATTACACCTAATTTGGGTAAAGTTCAGAAAATTAGTTAATTATAAACACTGACTAGTGTAGGAATTGAGGAACTGAGATATAACTGTTGTTATTCACTAATTATTTTAATCCTCATTCTCCTCTCCCCCTTCCCCAGTTATCTAAATTATCTATGATTCTCAACCTGGCCACACATTACAAGTATCTGAGTTGCTTTTAAAATTGCCATTGTGAGAGCCCCACCCCTGGTCAAGTTAATTCAAATGTGTGCAGGTTTGTGCAAAAACAAAAATAAAAATAAAACAACAACAACAAAAAAAGACTTTCCTGGGTGATTCTAACGTATAGCCAGGGTTTTGATTTATTCCAAAGTTTGGATCTGGACTTGAAGTGAATTGACAGTTCTCTCTCCCACAGCCAACACCACAAATACATCTGAGTATGTATTATAGGAATTCCAAGTTCTACAGGTCCGTTTGGAGACCCCAAGAGAGTCCAGCCTCACAGCAGAAGAACAGAAGAGGGATTCTATAATTGTACTTGACCTGAGTAAGAGAATCATCTGAGTCACAGCACCTTAGAGCTGGAGAGATCTGGAGAAATCATCAGTCCAACACTCATTTTACAGAAGAGAAAATGGACTAGAAGGGGCTGGGCTGGCCCCTCACATTAGTTATGTGTAGCAAAGAGGGGAGAATTCAGACCAGATAACTTATATGAAAACTGAAACAACGACTGACTTATGAGAAAAAATATATATTTTCTCCCCCTTATTCCTTCCCAGAGATTTTACTGTGTGGCGAGAGAATCTGCCAATGGAAATAGAGTAATGCCGAACTCTTGTGATGGCTCTGTGGGACTCAAGCTCAATGGATGTTTAGGAATTAGTATCCAAAGTAAAATACGCCAAAATGAGAGATTAGTCATCCTGCAGTCTAGACCTAAAAAGAAAATTAAGCACAAAGCTTGGATTAAAACCCTGACACCTGTGCTGTTCAAGCCTAAGGCTGTCTGGCTGGCTGTCTCCCTCAATTGTGCTGATGACTGTTCACCAGCCCTGTGGGAATGCACTTCGACACAGGGAAACTATTTATAAAAGTGTCCTTCTAAACAGCTGGCTGGAAAGGGCCGGAGGAGGGCCTGGATTCTCTTCCCCCTGGTATTTGACAAAGTGTAGTTTAAAGCTGCTCATGTCTAACAGCTGTTATGGGTTGTCAGCATGCAATTATCTGAGTGTCTTGAGTTGTAGATACATCCTCCCCCGTCCTGACTTTCTGGTGAAAGAGGAAAAGATTATATCAAAAAGGACCCCCCAAAAAGGCAGTTTTTAAAAATAAAGTAATAAATTAGAACAAAATATGAATATCATTCGAAAAAATAAGAAGGAAAAAAGGAGTTGTGTTGTGGTAGGAAAGTTTTCTGTTGGTTTTGGCTCACATCCCAAGAGTTTGTATATGCTGACTCTCCACATCTAGTCTCTCAAAGAATTTCATGACACACTTGTTTGGAAAGGTTCTGGTTAGTGAGAAGGACAAAGAAGCCCAAATTAAACTGCAAAGTTGTACCGAAGACTGAACTAAGTAAAAACTCATTTGATCATTTGAAGGAGTGAAAAAAGAAGAAAGATTATTTTTAGCAATTTATTGTTCTGAAATTTGATAACTTAATCAGGGAATATAAGCAAAGAAATGAATATTATTAGTTTCATTCACACTCTCCTTCTCCCCCTCCCCCCCCCAACTTTCCCATAACCTTCCATTTCCATCTGCAATACTTGCAGCAGAAGCTACAGGAATGGCTGGACTCTGAAAGTTCATGGTTTCAGAGAAGTGATCCTACTAAAATGAGGTTGAAGAAACAGCATCTGAGCTGAGGTGATCAAAGGAATTAGCCAGAGGCCAAAGAAGTGAAGTTACAAGTCTGAGTCAAGTTAATGAACAAGATGGTGAATATCCAAGCCAAAGAGAACACCAGTTGAAGAATACAATCCTTAAGACCAGGGACTGGAGTCAGACTGCTGGTAAAACAAGTCCTAGCTCCTACACTTGCTACTTGCATGACCTTAGGCACTTCTTCAAATTTCTGTTTCCTCATTTGTGTAATGGGACCAGGGATACCTATCTCATAAAGTCATCCTGAGAATCAAATAAGATAATCTGATCTGTGTAAAGTGTTTAGAACAAATAGTGCCTGTTATATATTAAGTGCGCAAAAATTACAGCTCTTCATTACTTTTTATTACTCAACATGTTTATTGATGCTCACTGTGGAACAGGCATTGTAGTAGATACTTGAAATACAAGTGGGAGTAGGACATTCTACCTGGAGGAGCTCAGCAGGCCAAGTCCTTGTAGAGCAAGCATGTCAAACTCAAGGGGCCCACAATGAATATTTTTGCAGCCCAGCCAAATGACGATAAGTAAGAAACATTTTAATAAAAATTTCGTAACTTAATTTTTACAATATCCTGTTATACATAATTATTAACAATGAACTACAACATTCGCTAATGACTGATTACTATAATCGTGTTGCATTCATTTCCCTTACGCGCCTTACACGCAGGCGCACTATTTCTCTCCACTAATACTAGCAGCGAATATTTTAGCAGCCGATTGCCACGTCATTAGTCTTGGGCTGACTGTTTGGTGTGTGCAACAGGAAGTATTTTGCTTTCGGAGAACAAGAAAAATAGGTTTATTTTGCATTACGCTTATTAATTTGTGCAGTTATTCAGTGTCTGGTAAGTTAATGTTCAAGAAAAAATATTAATTTTTATCAGAATGTTCTATTATTTTATGTTAATGGTTACTCATTTATTTCAGCCCTTTATCTTCCGCACGTCTCTATCAAGATAAACCTACGTTTCTACGAAAATTGAAGCTTTTGTTTTTTTGCGGCCCACATAAACTTAAACCTGGTTTATTTGGCCCGTGTTAGCCTTTGAGTTTGACATGCTTGGTGTAGAGCGAGCTGTGCTAATTGTGATGCAAAATAACCTGGTTAGGTCATCCCCTGATTGTGTCATTTCTATGTAGTATTTGCTCTCTCTGAATTCTTCTTATATGTATGTTTTAAACATGATTGTACTCTAGCTTCACAATTCCTTTGTGTGGTTATGTCTCTCTCTAAAATTCGATTCTAAACTCCTTGAGGGGAGAGCTCTGTGTATTCCTCGGCACCCAGCGGGAGCCTAACCCAAATCAGACAACCACATACACCTAAATGGCAAAACTGACTTTCTTTAAACGCTTTAGACATGAAAATTTCTAGGCTCTGTTCCCTCCTGACCCCTTGTCCTGGCCTCTCCTTGGAGTCTCTCTCACTCTTCTATGTTCCCAGGATAAGCTGCCCTTTAGACTCTCGCAGCATTCCTGGGAGGAGGTGTCACACTCAGAGAACAGTGTGGCTCAGCACTGTTAAACAGCGCCTTGGCAGCGCTGAGGTTCTGATCCTGATTGATCTGCGGCCAAGCCCCTCAACTCCTCCAAACCAGCACGCTGAACATCCCCTCTGAGCACATAGGGAAGACGGGGAGGAGGAAAGCATCTGCAGGACAGGCCGTGTGCAACCACAGGCTGCTCCGCCACAGGAAACTGATGTTTAAAATAGTAATGCCAGCCCTTCCACCAAGGTAATGCGAGCCCCTGTTATATGTGAGGATTCTTCCTCCTTCTCAGACATGAGGAATGTATTTTTGAAGAGTTCTCCCATTTTCAGTCATGGGGATAGTTATTTAGGAGCTTAGTGTGAAGAACTGAACAAGCATCAATTTTTAAACATTGCAATCAATCAATGTCAGCTTTGAAAAATACCATATGGATCAAACCTTGCATATTGAAATTTCTTCACATTAAACTTTTATTAAGCCATTAAAATATGTATATGGAAGGGGAATTATATTTTCAAGTGTTTCTATTCATTTTCTAACATTTCATTTTCTACCGTAGAATTCTGTCGGGGTTCTTGTCCCAGCATCAAGAAGGGTTCAGGAATCTGGAGAAGGCTGTGTGTAGATTTAATAGGAATCCAGAGACTAATAAAGAGTCCGGGGACGAGATATAATTTTGAAAGGCACTGAGGGTCAGAGGAGCTTAGCTAAAGGAGCTAAGATCCAAGATCTTAAGTGTAAGGTCTTAGGTTCTCTCTTCGTCCCCAGGACCCCATGCTCTTTATTAACACAACTTTTCCTGAGGCAAGGCAGAGATATACACTTCAAAGGGTCAGGGTTTGGTACAGAGTCCATTGTCAGAATGGGGGAATTAGCCTACGGCTGTTCAGCTGTTTGGCCAGTAGGAGGCAATAACATGTAGATTAAGATGCCCTTTAACTGTCTGGCAGCCACAATCAATTTAATGTATCCTATTCAGGTTTGGGGAAATGCCTTCAAGCCATTCCCAGGTGCAGCCCTGCTGTCATGCTGGAATTGGTCTCCGGCAGAATTCCCTTTGAACATGCAATGCCCATGAATGGCAAGATGACAAAGCAGTGCCAGGGATGCGCGTATCATGGGGAAAGTCCAGTTTGCTGACATTCAGAGAAATGGGACACTGCAGTTCTCTGCTGGGGCTGCTCTTCATTTCTGACTGGGAGGCTTACACGTTGCAGGCATTCAAAGCAAATCTGCCTCCACTCCTTCCGAACACAAGAACACCTCCCTACACCTGTCAGCCTAAAGGTAAAAGCCAAAGTGAGGGGCAATAGCATTTAGTTGACATCCAAAAGAATAGCTCTTTAGGAAGCACTGATTCAGGCAGAAACCCAAACAGTGTGCTGATTCGGAGGCAAAGGCGATGGGCATTCTTTATGAGAAAAAGAAGGGCAACAATTACATCAATGGCAGGAATTTCTATAGATGCAGATAAGCTGACACAGGGATGTTAATTCTAAAAAGTGTCTTTAATTTTTAACCCTGCAATCATAATGTC
>NW_006292604.1:3034122-3038240 GCF_000327345.1 Myotis davidii | reverse complement strand
TCTCCTTGCTTCCGAACCTGCTCCAATACCATCAGAATAAACGTTTAAAACAGGTCGGACTGTGTCACTCCGCTCCTTAAGGGAAAAATCCTCTCCAAAGGTTTTTCCTTTCTCCTTGCTTCCGAACCTGCTCCAATACCATCGGAATAAACGTTTAAAACAGGTCAGACTGTGTCACTTCGCTCCTTAAGGGAAAATCCTCTCCAAAGGTTTTTCCACAAGGCTGCCGCATTTATGGTTCCCTCTTCCTGGTACAACCAGGCCCCCAAACATGCACATGGATCCCCTCCCTTCTTTCAGGATTCTGTTCTGCAGTCACCTCATCAGAGCAGCTGGTCCTGATGTACAATAGCACCTTCTATAACATATGTCACCCTCCCTCAGTCTGATGCCTTGATCTTAATAGCACTTTCTGACATAATCTAAAACTTAATTTTTTTTTTACTTCTCCCACCTCAGAATGTAAACTCCATGAAAAGGAGAACCTTATCCATTTTATTCCCTCTGGTATACCCAGCTCGGTGGTTCGAGTGAAGCTACTGGAGCAAAGGAGCAGTTGTGCTGGAAGAGAATCATTAGCACAAAGGTGGCAACAGATTAATATCCCCCACCTGCCCCCCCCCAATAATGGGCTTTTGACTTTCTATTTTATCATGAATTGGATTTCAGCTTCACTGAAGTAATGGGTAGTAGAAACCAAGATCTTACAGATTATCATTATTTTTTCCTGAACCACTTGAAAACAAGGTACAGACAGAATGCCTCATCACTACTACTTTAGGGCAGGGGTGGGGAACCATTTTTCTGCCAAGGGCCATTCGGATATTTATAACACCATTCATGGGCCATACAAAATTATCCACTTAAAAATCAGCCCGCTATATTTAGTCAAACATTTAATTAACTCACCCCTAATGCCTTGGCAGGGCCAGACCAAATGATTTCGCGGGCCGTGTTTGGCCCTCTGGTGGATGTTCCCCATCCTTGCTTAAGGGTAATATTCCCACACAAGGACATTCTACATAGGTGACCATCCAGGTCAGGTATTCAGCATTGATAAAGTGCTATCATCCAATTCACAAACTGAACTCAATTTTTGCTAACTGTTTATTTTTCCTGCCTGGTCCAGGAGCCAGTACAGCATCATTTGTTGCTTTTAGTTGTCACATCTCTTAAGTCTCTTTTAATTTGGATCGATTGGTTCTTCCATCTTTCTCTGACTCTCATAAGCTATACAAGTTTTGAAGAATACAGACCTTTCATTTTGTGGGACGCCTTTCATTCTGGGCCCACCAAAAGGTCCAGATCCAGGCTACGCATTTTTCGCAGGAATGTGACAGAAAAGATGCCGTGCTCTTCTCCGCACATCATAACAGAAAGGACGTGATGTGGCCAGTTTTCCTGCTGGCTATGCTCATCCTGATCACTTGGTCAAGTTGGTGTCTCCCAGGGTTCTCTTCGGTAAGTTAACCATTTCCCATCTTGTCGTCAATAAGTACTTTTCAGAAGCTACTTTAAGACTAGGCTACATCCTGCTTCACATCAAGCATCCACACACCTACCCGCACACCTTAGCACCCACTAAGGACTTCTGCCTGAGCCAAACAGCGTTGCCAAAGGGTGACTTTCTATCTCCATCCATCTTAGTTGACTTTCTTCCACAAGGAAGAGGGATCCTTCCTTCCCCATTTATTTACTTACTAGAGGCCCAATGCCCAAAATTCATACAAGGGGCTCGGCCCTCACAGCCACAGTGGCTTGTCTCGGCCCTCACAGTCCCAGCTTTGTCCAGAAGGTCGTCCAGAAGAACAACTGGAAGGATGTCTGGAAGGTCTTTAGGCTGTGGGGCTTAATTAGCATATTACGTTTTTATTATTATATATTCTATCATTATTTATTTATCCCTTCATATTAGCATGGATTCATGGATTCTTGTTTTAACCTCTGGGTTATATCAGAATCAGTTACTATCATTATTTATTTTGATGCTCAAATTGTCCCAGATTTGGCCAGTAGGAGCCCCATCCAACTGGCTTACGCATCCTTTTGGCATGTCTCGCCACACTCTGAGCACTTCCCTCCAAGCTTACGGCTCAAATTGTCCCAGATTTGGCCAGTGGGAGCCCCATCCAACTGGCTTACGCATCCTTTCGGCATGCTCTCGCCACGCTCTGAGCACTTCCCTCCAAGCTTACTTTGCACTTTCCCAGCTCAAGCCCTGGAATCGGCCCTGGTTCCTTTTAAAAGCATATGGCACTTAGAAGCCAAGATCCTCTGGCCACTGGATGTATCTATCACTTCTAGCCTCTGAGAGAAGATAGCTATGGTGCATATATGTATGTACTAATATAGATATGTATATATGTGTTTGTGTGTACATATATATATCCATATAAAATGATTTGACATTCATTTTTAATCCAACCCAACACCTTGGAGTTCTTAATAGTTTTATTTCTTTCCATATTTGTAAACTCCGTCTTCAACACTAAGAAACCTGGCTCCCAGTATAGTCAATATTTCACTTATCTGTCTAACACCACTGTACTTAATCAATCTCTGAGCCAGGATGCTGTCTCCTTGATCCTGCAACCTCTCGGGCTTCCGGAAAGAAAGGGTAAAGAGTAGCTGTGCATTCTTAATGACACAGACTCCTCCAGTGTTGTGGCTGGAGAATTGTTAAGACATAGGGAGGTTTGGGGAACCGCCTTGGTTTGCTATGGTATCTGTACAGAACCTAGCTGGGCGTGGGGAGAGCAAGGGGAGCCAGTGGACCTCCCTCATCTCGGTGGCTGGAGAATCAGGCAGTCTCCACGTCTGCCTGCGGGGTCAGGCACTATAAAAAGCACAGTCCCAGTTGCCTAGAAGCCTATTTTCTAAAGTGAAAGCACACAAATCCAGCACATCAAATGCCACAGAGACAAATTCTTCCTAGTCGTTCTTTTTGTGCCTGCTTCTAATTTGGATATAGCCACCAGCTATTTGCATGGCTGCTGGATAAAGAGAAGTTGCTGGTGAAAGGTCTTTAACAGAAACCTGTAAACGACTAAGGTCCTGGGGGAAAGGGACACTTTTGTCTGCATCGTAAATTGGGTCCTGGGTTGTCTGAAAAAGTGCCAGGTGGGAAGTACCATGGGAGCCATTGAGAACCCTCTTGCAAATTGGTTGAGATACTTTCTACGGCACATATCTCAAGGCAAGGAAACTGTTGATGCGAAAGGAAAATAACCAAACATTTAATTGGGAGGGAACTGTGCTGTGTCAGTTTTAAGAACACTCCTCTAGAGGGGATGTACTCTCTGCTGACCGGTTGTGATCTCTCTGCACAACTGGAGAACACGCTATAAACAATACTAACCCAAGCAGGCCTCCCTTGCCAATTGCGGCTGTGAGGCTTCTGTTACCAGTCCTGACAACCAGAGTAAACACAGAGAAGAAACATCTCACCCAGCCTCTCTTCTTGTAGAGTTGGGAACACTCATTCTACAGAAAACAAATGTCACACATTTGCATCCAGAAGGGAGGAAAGAAGCCCATTCCTGTACTCACCTGAATAGAGTGGTCCCCAGACCAGCAGCACCACCTGGGAATTTGTCAGAAAGGCACACGCTGTCTGGAGCCCTGCCCTAGATGTGCTGAATCAGAAAGTCTGTGGCAGGACCCATCAGTCTGAGTTGTAACAACCCCTAGGGGAAGCGGATGCACACTTACATTGATCGTCCCTGCCCTAGATCTTCCAGGCGTGGCTGGGAAGAAACCCCCGCCCCAGCTGGCCTAACCCTGTGACCCTCGGATGGGTAACTACGGAGCTCAGGAGCTCACTGCAGTTGCTCCTGCGAATGGGAAGGCTGATTACAATAGGTATACACACACACACGCACACGCACACGCGCACACACACACTCTTCGCTGTATTTAAGGTGTAGAAAGTCGTTCCCTTAAGCATAGGTCAAGGGGGCGCGTCCCTTTATGCCTCTCCGGATGCAAATCGCATATGGAGTTGAATGTGAGACCCAGCAGGGGTCGCTGCTGCCCATAAAGAGAGACCCAGGGAGCTTGGCAAGCGAAGCCCCGAATCTTTGACATCACACTAAGCTCCTCCTTGCACGCACACATTA
>NW_006292604.1:3032107-3033630 GCF_000327345.1 Myotis davidii | reverse complement strand
CTTTTGTTTCGTGCATCTGCTCTGCCTGGACTTCACCGTGGCCGAGAAGGAGGAATGGTACACCGCCTTCGTGAACATCACCTACGCCGAGCCCCCGCAGGACCCCGGGGCGGCGGGCGGCGGCGCCGAGCTGCACACCGAGAAGACCGAGTGCGGGCGCTACGGGGAGCACTCGCCCAAGCAGGACGCCCGCGGGGAGGTGGTCATGGCCAGCTCGGCCCACGACCGCCTGGCCTGCGACCCCAACACCAAGTTCGCCGTCCCGGCCCACGGCAAGAACTGGATAGCCCTCATCCCCAAGGGCAATTGCACGGACAGGGATAAGATCCGGAACGCGTTCCTGCAGAACGCCTCCGCCGTGGTCATCTTCAACGTGGGCTCCCACACCAACGAGACCATCACCATGTCCCACGCAGGTGAGCGTCCCGGGGGCGCGGGGGAGGAGAACCCCAGGGATGGAGGCGGTGGGCCTGCGCCTGCCTCCGGCGCCGATCTGGGGAGTCTGCGCTTTGGCCAAGACGCGTCTCCGTTCCCTGGACCTACTAAGTTTCGCTGGGCGTCACTTTGTGGGGGTTACAGAGAACAAGGGTTCACTGAATTGGGGGACCGAGGGAGGGTGTTCAGTTTAGATAGGTTAGAGCCGCCGGGACTAGGGTCGCTGAGGTGGCCTAACTTCTCGGAGGAGGACCTGAAAGGCGCGGTTCAGGGGCAGAAGCCAGGTCTTGTGCCCGGCGAGGGACGCCCCGCACCTGTGTGGACGGGGTAGATCTGATAACTGAGCTCTGCCCTCGCTGGGTGCATCAGGTATACGCCTCCCGTGCATGTATCAGGAGGTGGGTAGGGTTACTGGCGCGAGCAGCTCGCCTTCTCTGAGAACTAGCTTCTCAAGTCCGGTTTCAGTGCTTCGGAGAAGGCTGGGCACCACCCCCTCCCGCTGGCTTGCCGCACATCATACATAATGCTAACAGCCTTGTGCCCTGCCAGGCTGTCATCCGGAGAAGCCGACAGGCGGGCACGATGGTAAATAATAGCAATCCTCACCAAGCCAAGAAAGACATGGTGGCCGTAAAGTTCCGTCTACTTTTTTCAGGATTGCCTTGTCCTTTGCTTGATTGGGAGGTTAAATATGTTTGTGCCAATAAGAGGATTTCAGGACAGAAAGGCTAAGCTTTTCTTAATGATCGCCGGGGGCCAGGGCTAGAAAGGGGTTACTGCCCTAAAACTGGCGCTTTACCCTGACTGACACAGCAGTGCTTCCCTGGTAGGAAGAACAAGGAGTCCTCTCCGGGCTTGTCAGCATCAGCAGCTCCTCCATTTAGCAGAATCCCGGAGTCCAGGGCGCTCCTTGTTCCCATGTGCCCAGAAGTGCACCCTCCTTCCACCGAGGAGTTCCTGGGCGGAGGCTGTGACATCCATAGGGAGAAGGGACTAGAAATGACAGATGCATTTTCTGACTGGAGTCACTTAAGCAAAAACAAACAAACTACTATTGTTTTCCTTAAAAGCCAGGTATATAAGCAGTT
>NW_006292604.1:3027182-3030348 GCF_000327345.1 Myotis davidii | reverse complement strand
GTGTTAAATAATAGCAATCCTCACCAAGCCAAGAAAGACATGGTGGCCGTAAAGTTCCGTCTACTTTTTTCAGGATTGCCTTGTCCTTTGCTTGATTGGGAGGTTAAATATGTTTGTGCCAATAAGAGGATTTCAGGACAGAAAGGCTAAGCTTTTCTTAATGATCGCCGGGGGCCAGGGCTAGAAAGGGGTTACTGCCCTAAAACTGGCGCTTTACCCTGACTGACACAGCAGTGCTTCCCTGGTAGGAAGAACAAGGAGTCCTCTCCGGGCTTGTCAGCATCAGCAGCTCCTCCATTTAGCAGAATCCCGGAGTCCAGGGCGCTCCTTGTTCCCATGTGCCCAGAAGTGCACCCTCCTTCCACCGAGGAGTTCCTGGGCGGAGGCTGTGACATCCATAGGGAGAAGGGACTAGAAATGACAGATGCATTTTCTGACTGGAGTCACTTAAGCAAAAACAAACAAACAACTATTGTTTTCCTTAAAAGCCAGGTATGAATAAGCAGTTATACTATTGAAATGGAACACCAAGCTTTGGCTACATTGGGGTGAGGGAGGGGTGCATTCTTTGGGGACAAGTTTTCATTCCAAGAGCTCATGTCACCTATTAGTGAAATATCCAGTTGGTTTTTTTTTTATTACCAGAGAGTCATCATCACTAGCCGTTTTTAGAAGAGGAAATGGTCAACCGTCACACAAGCAGGTGTGGACAGCAATGCTCCTAACACCTGGGCCAGGAAAATGCAGGGCGGTAGTTAATGAAGAGGCGGAGAGGCAGTAAACTCAGAGGAGTGACAATCGTGCAGATAGGGACACATGATGTGCTTTCTCGAGCTCACAGTTTTATAGGGAAAAGATTGCGTTCTGACCTGGAGTCATAGGAGCATTACTTAAAGTATGATATTCAAGGAGCTGGAGGACTTTGGGAGAGCACTCTAAGTCATGTAAAGTATCTTTAAGTAAACATATTTAATATCTTAACTTCAACTGGCAGGGTGGTGGGAAGGAGATTATTTATTCATTTATTTATTTTGTCCTTTAAATGCCAGGATTGTTGGCTGACTTTGCAGGATTCTTTCAATGTTTCTTTGTGCATATGCATGAAATCTTAAAGTTGGCTTCTTGGAACACAGACTAAGAGGCATCATTTGTTCCTGTCTAAAAAGCTCTGCCAGAACTGCCAACACATTGGATCAATTAATGGCTCGCCTGTTTTTAGAGAAAGCAGTAAGCTGATTTTCTACACAAACGATGCTTGATTAAGACCTTGTGGGAGTAAAGGACTTAGTAATAGTTTGAAAGTTAAAGACTAAACAATGCGAAGGAAGTTATCTTCTTTCTGATTATTCTGTTTTTGAAAAAAATGTGTTAATGCTGCGTCTGCTAATAGCCATGAAACTTCCCTAGTGCCGTTTGATGTATTGCCACACCAGGAGACTCCGTATTCACTTTACTCAGAAATTGCATTGATTTCTGCTAAAGTCTCATTGTAAGTAGATACATGACCCAGCAGCTTGGCAAACCCTTCACTTCACTCTTAAATTCTTCTGCCTGAATCTCAAACAGAGCCAGCACTGGTCTGCTGTCAGTGTCTCCCGCTTAGCTCCCCAAGGCTTCCATTTTTCTAGTTAAATTTGAGTCTGATTTTTACATTCATTTTGGGTGCTAATCAGATCTTCTTTTGTGAACATGGGATTCAGTATTAAAAAGTTCACAAATGCAGAGAAGCCTTACGTTTGTGAACTTTTTAAGTTAGTCACAAAAGAGTTAACACCAGCCTTCGCATTTTCCAAAAAAAAATCTCACCTCCTCTAGATCCTTTATTTTTGGAACTGATGGCTTTCAGGTGAGGAAAAGGTCTGAATTTAGAGTTATGCAACCCATCATGTAACACTTATGCATTATAGTGATATGACTCCCACACACCCACTATCTTGGAATTCCATGAAATGGAAATCATTTCCCCTTCACATTTCCATACAGCAGTTCTTTTACAATGTGTTCCCTTTCCTGCTTAAATGATTTGGGGTTTCTGTCACTTCTGCAATTATGGTTTCTCTTTCACAAAGACACAGATCCTCCTGGGATAGACTAATAGTTTTATTTTGTAACCAGGTTTTAAATCTTATTTAAAGTATGACAGCTTTATTGCCATACAATTCACATGCCATACAAGTCACTCATTTAAAGTAAACAATTTAATGGCCTTTACCATACTGACAGAGTTGTACAACCCTCACCACTAATTCCAAAAATAAACCCTATGTCCATTAGCAGTTACTTGTCATTACTAACCAATCTCCAAGTTCTAGTTAATCAGTAATCCACATTATGCCTCTATATATAATTTGCCTATTCTGAACATTTCATATCAATGAAGTCATGTAATATATTTTTTTTGTATAACTGTCTTCTTTCACTTAGCATAATATTTTCAAGGTCTAGCAATACTGTAGAATGTATCAGTATTACATTCCTTTTTGCCAAATAACATTTTTTTGTATGTACACACTACCTTTTGTTTATTCATCAATTAATAGACGTTTAGTTTCTTTTCACTCTTTGGTTATTAAGAATAATGTTCCTATGGACATCCATATACAAATTGTGTGTGAACATTTCTCTTGGGTACATACCGAGGAGTGAAATTTCTGAGTCACATGGCAACTTGTATGGTTTAACTTTTTGAGAAACTGCCGGATCCTTTTCCAAAGCAACTGCACCATTTCACACTCCCACCTGCAATGTATGAGGATTCCAGTTTCTCCACGTCCTCATCAGCATGTGTTGTTATCTGTATTTTTTATTTTGATCATTCTGTGGTTGTGAAGTGGTGTCTCCATTGTGGTTTCAATTTGCAATTTCCTGATGACCGTAGTTACTTTCAACATAATCTTAATTCTTTCTCTGCTTTTTATTTTGCTCCGTTCCCCTTGTTAGTCATTTATTTGTTCTTTCAGCCCATACACTTGTTGTCCTAGGGAAGAGAGAGAGAAAGACATTGGTAGAGAAAAGAGATCCATCTCTTTCAATTAAAAAAAAAAAAAAGCCCATGGGCCGGGGATTTTATAGTCCCCTATAAAAGGATGAGAGAAACGTGTCTTCATTGCTTTATGGAGCTTCTGGCACGGTGTGCCTTGTGAAGGTGACAGGGGGGGGGCACAGA
>NW_006292604.1:3020369-3021756 GCF_000327345.1 Myotis davidii | reverse complement strand
GTTCTCTTGGGTACATACCAAGGAGTGAAATTGCTGAGTCACATGGCAACTTGTATGGTTTAACTTTTTGAGAAACTGCCGGATCCTTTTCCAAAGCAACTGCACCATTTCACACTCCCACCTGCAATGTATGAGGATTCCAGTTTCTCCACGTCCTCATCAGCATGTGTTGTTATCTGTATTTTTTATTTTGATCATTCTGTGGTTGTGAAGTGGTGTCTCCATTGTGGTTTCAATTTGCAATTTCCTGATGACCGTAGTTACTTTCAACATAATCTTAATTCTTTCTCTGCTTTTTATTTTGCTCCGTTCCCCTTGTTAGTCATTTATTTGTTCTTTCAGCCCATACACTTGTTGTCCTAGGGAAGAGAGAGAGAAAGACATTGGTAGAGAAAAGAGATCCATCTCTTTCAATTAAAAAAAAAAAAAAGCCCATGGACCGGGGATTTTATAGTCCCCTATAAAAGGATGAGAGAAACGTGTCTTCATTGCTTTATGGAGCTTCTGGCACGGTGTGCCTTGTGAAGGTGACAGGGGTGTGGAGCAGAAGGCTATACTTATAAGAATACAGTCTCCACCTGGTGAGAGCCCCGGGAGTGAACTTGCAGGTGCAGGCAAAAGCCATGAGACCCAAATTAAGAAGTGTAGCCTCGAGAGCCGTCCACTTGAGTTTGTGGCTTGGCTCTGCTACTTCCTCTCACTGTGCATCTTTGAGAAAGTTACTCAACCTCCTGGGGCTTCCGTTTCCTCACCTGGTAAATGGGAGATAATACTATCTACCTCGGTTGTTTTGTGAAATAAACGAGTTAGCGCAATGCTTACATCTGTAGCTGGGACGTAGCCATCATAAATATTATCCCTCATAAGCACCGTACACAGTCACACCTGGGAGCCACAAACTGGAGCATCCAACCCCAGGGCTCAGGGGGCCCTGGCAGCCTCAGAAAAGCTCTTTATTTACCCTTTCATGCATTAGAGGCCAGAGCAGTTACGCCAGTCTTTGTGGTTCATGTGATTTGAGACAAATGTTCCAGCTCTTTCAGATGGTTGGTCAGCTTTTTAGGATTCTCCTGTTGCATTTGTGCTTTCTCTTGGCTTAAATTGAAATCTCATCATTGACAGGACCTATATGATAAACATGGTGGATCTGCAGGTGTGCAGATGCAGTGTCTAACTGAGTTGTGATATGGAAGAAATGGTGTGTTTCTTCCTCCCCCCTTTTAGAGTGTGTTTGCCACCTTTTTGTCTATTGTTCATACATAGTTAAAGGGAAAGGAGGAAACTAAACATCTGGCCTTCTAGGAAAACCTGTTGAGAGACTGGGTCCCTAATAATAGCTTAAGGATGGAGGGAGGAGATGGCTGCAGTAACTGTCTAGACACCAAGG
>NW_006292604.1:3010527-3020226 GCF_000327345.1 Myotis davidii | reverse complement strand
CATAGTGATTCATCACAAAAACAATATGTAATTATATATGTGTTTTCCGATGGTCTTAGGCGTCCCCTGTGAAAGGGTCGTTCGACCCCCAGGTTGAGAACCGCTGGTCCAGACAATAAGCCCAGCCCTTGGCGAGGAAGCACCCAGGATGGAGTGTATCCCATGTATTCTAGGACTTTCTCCAAGGTTCAGGGAGAAAACGTGGGATATTTACTGAGGCTCTTTCCTGCGTAGGCGGGTGCTAAGAGGTTAATTCCCTGGTTCATGCTACATTTATGGCCATTACTTTAAATGCTAAAGTCCGCCTTTGCCTTAACTTCTACAAAGAAACTAGCTGCTCTAATTAATTTTTCCCCCCAGGACTCATTTTTCTAGAATATTTTCAGGGTTTTATAAATGTGTGGTTTTTTTACATTTCCCTTTAAGTAATATGTTTGCATTAACTCTGTTTTTCAGCCCTCTCTTTGGGTAGGAATACTATTGTTCATGTAGTACTTACTTTGCGTCGGGCATGTATTATGCACTTGATGAACGTTTGTTCATTCAATCCTCACAACTCTGCTGAGGTAGGCACTGTCATTATCCCTGTTTCACAGACAAGGAAACTGAGGCCTAGGCAGGGGAGGTCGTAGGTGGCAGAGCTGGATGTGCAAACCCCAGCAGTCTGGGCTTATAACTACTGCCCCATATGCCCTCTCAGCTTGAATGGATGCTCTAAAAATTAGACGAGGCCAGTGGTGACTTAAGCATGGATGTAGGGGATGATCTGAAGCCAATTCCTTGTTCAGAATTCTTGCACGTGTCTACAGGCCAAATGCACCACCTTGCAGACTGCAGTTCTATGCTGGGAGAAGCGGGACCTTCCCTCTGATTAACCATTTGGCTCTGGATCAGCCACTTTTTCTCTTCCGGATGTCAGTTTTCCTCACTTCAAAAATGAGAGGTTTGGTTAGTTGTTTTCTAAGCGCCGTTTGAACTCCTTAATTTCTTCCTTATATATTCAAAAATTAGGATATTTTTCACTAAAATTCAAATTTCTGGTGTCGCATCAGAAAATCCGATGGCAGGGACTTCTATGCCTGCATGGCAGCAGGCAGCCGGAGCAGAGCTGTAGATGGTCAGCGTGCCAGGTCCCCATCACTTCCTATGGTCTGGCTCTTGGCCTGCGCTGCTCATTGATCCCCCTGCCTCAACCCCAAGGCCATTTGCGGCCTCAGCTTTATGGAGTCAAACAAGGGTTAGTGAGGAAAGTTTGCAGAAAGCAGGGAGAAGTTCATAAGGCTCAAAAACTGTTTAGAAATTGAAGAGGTTTCCCTGGGAGGGGAAGCTTTCTCTTGCATTCAGGTGGAAACCAGACATGAATGGTGCATGCTTGCTTGATGTAGATTCATGCATCAGGTTCTGATGGGTGATGTCTGAAGGGCCTTTCCAAGCCTGAAGAGCCTCCAGTTCCACTTCATTTTTCTCTTAAGATGCATACAGAAAGCTGCCATTTCTATTTGGCCTTAAGCCCCCAGGCCACCACACTCTCTCCCGCTCCTCTTTGTTTCTGTGTGTTTGTTTGGTGCTCAGCGGTACCTCTTCACCTGCCTGTCTGCTGGCAGCCAGATAGCCAACAGCCAAGAACTCCAGACTCTGTTATTAAAAGCCATACTTCAGTGTCAGTGTGCAATAACATTATTGGCAGTGTAACTTAATATGGCCTGGGCATTTCAAGGAACTGTGTGCCTTGTTTACTCCTTGCAGGTCATAAAAATACATGTCTGGGGGATTTGAAAGGCATCCTGTCTCCTACCTTCTAATCTTTAGTACGGATTCCATCCTTGTCTCTCTTGATGCCTCTATTGTTAAGACTCCCCTGAGGTCTCAAAAAAGAAGGAATTTCAGGACCATGGAAACTGGAAAGGTACCTGGGACTTTGTAACTCATCCTTTTAGTTTTTCAGAAGGAATGAGTATGCCTCTGGTGCCAGGTTACTTTGTTTAGAAACCAGTCTCAACTTTGTAAAAGAAGGAGCCTAACCATTATTGTTTCACTTCTGGACATGAAACTCAGTGTAGAAAGAATTTGCTATTTTGCTAGCCCCTGAAAGTCTTCAGTGTATCCCCACAAAGAGATACTTGATCTTGCATGTACTCTAAGGAGGATCTTAGCTGAATACTGACTGAAGTGGTGCTGAAATTCTGTGTATATGATCATGTAAATTCAGAGAGGCTAAATTTGAATTAAAATGAACCTCAAATCCTATTCAGGTTATCACAGCTCTTAGCATTTTTATTGGTAACATCAAACCCAGAGAAATTCTGGTAGTTCTAGTAGATGAACACGTTGTCTGTATAATTTTTTTATTTTAAAATTTCAGGAATTAATCACTTGGCAGTTTAACATATGATAGACTAAGTGTGCTTTATAGATTGAAGTCAAAATATTAATAATGAGGATTAGATCTAAGTCTTTTTTCTATATAAGAGAGGAAAATTAAATATTTTTACTGCTTCAAAAGCATTGGTTATAAAATTATTCCTATAAGGTTTATTTTTAAATATCTCATATATTCTATAATATTGTGATAGTTAGAAAATCTTTTTCAGTAGAAAGAAGCATCGTTTATCAAAAAATTGAAGCTTATGTTTTAGATTGTCTGAACATTTCATAATAGAGATTTAAAAAAAGAATTAGATGGATTTTTGGATGCAACATATGGCTTATCCATGTCCTTTCCAGGCAAAGATATACAATGAGTACATAAATTAGGTAAAATCCAGGAAATGTTTTGTTTCTTAACCAGTCAGCCTGATATCTCTCCATCGTAGATGTGTTCTACACATACAGTCCCACTCAAGCACGATTGAAAAGGCAGAGAGATGAGGTTTTTCAGAGGTGTTGACAGTATGCATACGCAGTGCCCTTTTCCCCCTTAAATATGTATTTTCTGTGGTCATCATTGTCTACAGAAGAAATTGTCTGGCCATTCTATAGCCACAAACTGACTACACCCTCATCAGGAATGTAATTCAAATGATCCAAGGAATAGTGGGAGAGAAAAGATGTTCCCCCCTTTATTTATCAAGGAGGTGCTTGGAATGTTCTTCCTCCCAGGTACCCACGGGACTGGCTGCCTCTGCCTCTCTCAGGTCCCTTCTCTATATGACCTCATCACTCAGGCACCCCCTGGCTACTCTATTGACAACAGCGGCGTCCCTCCCCCACATCCCATCCCCACATCCCATACCCTACCGCTCTCCCTGCTTCATATAACGTGTTTATCCCATCAGAATGTAAGCTCCACCAGCAGCAAAGCTTTCAGACATTATTTTTATTGTTGTTCATGGTAAAGTTCCCAAAGCGTAGACAAATCCCTGGTGCATGGAATGTGCTCAGTAAATATTTATTGTTACGATCTGTTAAATAATCTGGAGATTGGAAAGATGGACTCTGTTAATGTTAGTCTCTAATTTCATGAAAAAAAAATTAAACAAAAAAAATTTTTTTCTTAGCTTTTGACAAGGAAATTCTAATTTGAGTCTCCCATTAAAATGTTTAGTCCTCTTGTAGAATGTGGCATGAAGTGGGGGCCTGGTTCATGTTCATGGTCTAAGTCTTAGACTCTAAGAGGAAAAAAGCTGTATTAAGTAGCAAGCAGAAGGATACAGGGTTTCAAAAGTTATAAACAAATACAATTCTGTGCATGTGTTTAGGATCCTGCTGCTTAGATAGATAGATAGATCCATAGAGAGATGTATCTATATATGTGTGCCTTTTTAAATGAAAGACATATACCTCAGAAAATATAGAAACACTTAAAAAGAGGACGATAATGACCATCAATAACTATCCTATATTAGTTTTCATTTTGTGGCTACGTATTTACTTTTATCAAGTTGGGAATGTTACATATATGTTTAATAGCTTTTTAAAAAGTAAGGCTATATTTTGACATTTTCTTGATGCTTCCTTGACATTTCTAGGATGTTTCCACTTTTCCTCTACATAAACACTGCTGCTGCACCTACATCCTTATGTACCTAAAAATGGGTGCATCTTAAGTCAAGTTCCCGAGTAGTCAAAGGCTCCTCGAGCGTGGCTGCAGAGCAGGTTTTAGCATAGCCCATTTAGTGAGGTCTTAACTCTGTGCTCACTCACTAGTGTGGCGCTCCTTTGGAGAAAGGACAGCTGGCAGTTTGGGGTACTGCCGATGGTGCTGCTGCAGCCTTAGCACAGCTTTTCTGCATCACTTTGCTCCAAGGTAAACTAGTTTGCAGCTGAGGCAGAACTTGGAGAATCAGAAGAAATGAAGCCTCAGTGATAGAAGCATCAGAATTACAACCAGTGAAACCCCCGCCTTTCCTTTGCACTGAGTCGTCTGTGGTTTATGTCTCGGGGATGTTAAATGCAAATCGAACAGGGAGTTAGGAAACCTGGGTCTTGGTTGTGGTTCTACCACAAATTGGCCTCACCGTTGGCAAGTCACTTCCCCGACTGGATCTGGGTTTAGATCTGTGACTTCCACCCTTGCTTCACATTAGAACCAGGGAGCTTAAAACTTACAGATGCCCAGAGATTCTAATGGAATCGGTCTAGTGTTGGGAGGGGACACTTCAGATGATCCTAATGTCCAGCCAGAGTTGATAGCCACCACACTGAATGAATCTAAAGTCTTCCTCAGGCTCTTAGATTCCATGATTCTTTAAGTATTTAAAGAAATACTTCAAACTATTCCTTTGATATCAAAATCCTACATGAAAAAATTTTAATATCTTAACTCTAGTGGTTAAAACTATGGTGATATGTTCAGTTAACTATTACCTCAAGACATGAATTAGTGATTCGCTAATAATAACCAGGTTCAGAGACCAGCAAGAAGGCAAATGGCAAATGCAGCAAGTGCAGGGAAGCATACACTTGGGTAAAACGGTCAAAAAGAGTACAGCAATGTGTCAGAAATGATTAGCATCGATTCCCTTCCTTCTAATATTTATCCCACCCAACAAAGATAGATGTTTGAAGTTGTTTGGTTGGTGAGAGTGAGATGCCACCCATTCTGGGACGTGAGCAGAGTCGGGCAAGGGGCTGCCCAGAACTGGGGTTTTTTTCTGGGCAGAGAGGACAGGCTTCCACCTGTGAAATGAGCCTCACACGTTATCCATCAGAGCTGTTGTGGACACTTGCACTAACTAATGCAGCAAAGGGGAAACTTTGAGCAGTTAATAAATGATTAGCCATTTAAATTAAGTTCAATGAATTTTATTGCTATGTTCATTATCTTGATTGTAGGCTCTGGACATAAGAGGTAGAGATACCCCCTGGTATTTTTACCAAGTAGGAAGTACCCCATTCCACTTACCTGGGTTGTCATCAACCCAGTTTGGGAGGCAGTATAGGGTGATGGTGAAAAAGATGATTCTACTACACAACTGATCTGGATCTGCACCTGGAGAGAGTCACCTCCCTGGGCTGTCAAAAAAATATATTTTCTCTCAGCCAGTGTGGCTCAGTGGTTGAGCATTGAGCTATGAACCAGGAGGTCATGGTTTGATTCCAGGTCAGGGCACGTGCCCCGATTTTGGGCTCAATCCCTTGTGGACTGAAGGATCCCGGGTTCGATTCCAGTCAAGGGTACATGCCTGGGTTGTGGGCTCGATCCATAGTGGGGGGCGTGCAGGAGGTAGCTGATAGATGATTCTTTTTCATTATTGATGTTTCTATCTCTCTCTCCCTCTCCCTTCCTCTCTGAAATCAATGAAAATATATTTTAAAAAGGAAATATATTTGCAATTGCACTGCATCTTAACACCTATATTATCACCAGCTGAGTCCCAACTACCCTGACCTCTGCCTGGACTGCTGGGCTCCTCCAGTGAGTAGGTGATGAATTTAATACATATGCCTGGAACCAAGAGGTGGCTTTCAGAAAGGATGTCTTAGCTTATGCAAAAAGGGAGAGGCTTTCCCTCAGTCCTCTCCCGAGGAAGAGAAGGTAACTGAGGAACAGCTCAGTGGCTCTTTCGAATGGCGAATGAACCCTCACATGGTGGCTGCTGACAGGCTCCCCAGCTGTCATCTACTCATGCCACTTGAAGTTCTTCCGCAGGGATGCTCAGGCCCTGGTCCCTGGGGAACTGGTGTCCAACTGCTGGGCAGCCCGAAGCTCATGAACACCAGGGCACAGTCCGACTTTGTCAATCCCTGAGTTGCTAGACAACAAGGCCCTGGGAGATGGAGAGGGTTATGTCACACCCATTTGCATTTGAACCCTACTGCCCCGGTGACCTTGGAAATTGAACACAAAAAGTTTTGGATGACCCTGGGTTCCTGGTCTGTCCTTACTCCCAGATAACCTCCTTCCTGATGGAACATGAGCGCCGTTTTTGTCCTCCAGTAAGTACCCGGGGATTGCCGAAATATCCGAGCAGCCTTTTAGCCTCTGAACCAGTCGCTTTCCGGTGGCTTTCCAAGCATCCTGCCCTGGTAATGAGCAGCTGAGGAGTCATCAAAGACCTGAGGAGGGACTTGCAGAATGTTCTCACTGCTCTGCGGTGCCTTTTAATCCTGGTCCTTGGTCCCTCAGGTTCTGGCAATTCTGGTAGCCTTGAAGTCCATTGTTTCCCCTTCCCAACCAGGAAGACTGCGACAGAAAGGCTGTTGCTTTCTGTTTGGTCACTATGGGTTGAGACCTAAATTGGCAAATTACCTGAGGCAAAAAAGAAAAGCAGCAAATGTAGGGCTCACTTAAGTGTATTTTTCTCCTTTCTAGGATGTTGGCCTCTCATGCCCTATTGCATTGATTACTGTCATGATCTTTAAATAGCTATTTGTTTGATTTTTTTTTTCTTAACCCACCTTTTATTGTTGTTGTTAATGGGAGGGCTATTTTGTTACACTCTGCTCCAGCATGGGTAGAAGAAGAAATCGCCCTGTTTATTTCTGCCCATGCAATTTTGTTCCTAGGTTCACCCTATTATTGATGTTGCACCAGTTCATGATCTAAGAACCCCTGTGTCACTGACAATGGACATGGTATTTGTTGAACTAGAAAAAAAATGAAGAAAACAAAAGCAGGATAATAGCAACTAGGTTATGTAAGAATGAAGGCAGTTGGAAGAACTGTGGAGAAGTATGAGCTACCCCAATAGTTGTAACCAAATGTCCTCTCCAGGCCTGAAGCAGGCGCAAGCCAAGAGCACCACAGAGATGTGAGCTATTTTGGAGAACATTTCACACCATTCCTCCCTGAAAGATATGCTAGAGAGAGAAGTGCAGCAACGTCACTGAGTGAGGAGTGCTTCCGAGATTATTGGAGGGGACGAAGAACTGGAACAAGTTAATACCGGGTGAACCACGCTGGCTGTGACAGAAAATGTGACTGGTGTGCTGGGACGTGTCAGAGGACACCCAGGAGATCTGAATGAAAGAATTAGCTGGCCACTGTCTACCTTGTCTCACCCCAGTGTAATGGCTTTTTAATGATTCATTAGAAGAAAAATGTGTGTGACTGTGTGTGTGTGTGTGTGTGTGTGTGTGTGTGTGTGTGTGACATTTGAATGGATGTTAAAATGGTTTGATCTTTTCTAGTTTTCTTGGCAATCCCACTCATATGGAAATGATGGCAATACACTATAGAGATAAAATCCCCCTTTCCTGGAGCCCAAGTGGCACGGGGTTATTGTCAGATGATGCAGCAGACCTCATGCTCACCGGCATATGGCCTCATCACCGGAGCACCATTATGTTCAAAAGGAAACTAACATTTGTCCAGAATTCACCAGGGGGCAGGCATTGTGCTAGCCCGTCACATCACTATTTGGACAGGCGACATTGTTCAGTAGTTAGAGCCAGGCTACACCCAGGCCCAGCAGACACAGATCCTAGCTCTGCCTCGTTATAATAATTAACCAACCTCCCTGCTTCAGTGTCCTTGTATGTAAAAAGGCAATCATAACAATAATAGGACCTATTTCAGGGAGTTCTTGTGAGGAGTAAATGTATTAATATGCATAAAGCACTTATCTACATAGTAAGCACTAAAAAAGCATTTGCTAATAAGAAAGCAGAGTAACAGATGGTTCTAGGATTCATGTCTATTTTAATAAAAAGCCTATGCTTTCCCCCCCTATAATCTAGTGCTTCTACATGCTAACTAATATCATTATGCTGTAAAGATCACCTTAAATTGATGTCACCTTTGATTTCTAAGAACAGTGAATGCTAAGATAGAGAAAATATCTCTTTTTATTGCATTTATATTTTTTTCCCATTTGGGCTTTGGCTGTAGCATATTTTAACCTTTGATATATTTTAGTCTGAAAGACTAAACATTAAAATACTATATTCTTGGGTCATACTTAATATAGTTGTCTCTCTTTGACATAGTACTTTTCTCTACTTATTTTCATTTATTCTGGTGGGGTTTTTTTAAATCCTCACCTGAGGATATTGTTTCCCACTGATTTTTTTTTTTTTTAGAGAGAGTGGAAGTGGTGGAGTGGGGGAGAGAGAGAGAAACATCAATTGAGAGAGATGCATTGATTGGTTGACTCCTGCATGCACCTGGGGCTGGGGATCAACCTGCAACCCAGGTACGTGCCCTTGACCGGGAATTGAACCCGAGACCCTTGGGTGCATGGACCGATGCTCTAAGAATGGAATCATACCAGCCAGGGAGATTTTATTTATTCTTATAATATAGCATTTCCCAGGTGAAAAAGATTCAAGTATCCCAGCCTACAGATGAAGGAGTTGAAGCTCACAGAGGTTCGGTTCTAGCCAAAGTAGGACTCAAACTCGTATCTTTTCACTCTTAAGTCCAGTGTTTGTCACTATGTTCACAAACTTCCTTAGCAGTTGTGAGTTGAGCACTTACCGTGCATAGGTGTATTAAACCGCAGCTGTACAAAGATGAGATACCACCTTTTTCAATACAGGTTACCACTTAGCAGACAAGAAGGGTGCAGTGGATGTGTGATATTATTAGTGTGAACAGAGTGCTATAGGGACATCCAAAAATAGCCTCAAGATTTGAGGGAGGCTCTGTAGAGGAGGTAACATTTTAAAATAAGTAGAGTTGTGTAAAAGGCAGAGGATGAGAGCACTTTATGTAGAGGAAACCATTTATTTGATTGTTGAGGGAAGGTGAGCGGCCCAGAGTACAAGCCAAGGGATCATATGGTGAGGTGAGACTAAAACTCAGTTTGAGACGGGAAGGGTGCTGAGGAAGTTGGACATTTCCTATAAGTGATAGGCAATCATGGAAGGTTTTTTGGCAAACATTGTCAGAATTCCGTTTTAGAAAATAATTGTGCTAGCATACTGAAGTGTGTGTATAAGAGACATTGGTTTAATTTTTTATTTTTTCAGAGGGAAGAAAGGCTTTATTTTAGTAGATAAAGAAGCCATTAAACACTGGAATTGTCTTTGGCTCTTGGTCAGAGAAGGCTTCACGAAAATAGCAAATCTTAAGAAGGAAATTAAGGCAGAGAGTTTTGCTGAGAGGACAAAACCACAAAAACAAGATTCAGATACTTATCTGCAGAGCGTAGCTGTTGGACTGGGATTTGGTAAAATCCCACCTCAAGGTTTTTTGTTTTTGTTTTTAATTGATTAAGGTTTGACATATGTGTCCTTATTCCCCCATTGACCCACCCCCACCCCCTCCACTCATGCCCTTGCCCCCCTGATGTCTCTGTCCATTGTTAGGCTTAT
>NW_006292604.1:2999327-3010142 GCF_000327345.1 Myotis davidii | reverse complement strand
TATTCATAGGGGCATAATTTACAATAGCTAAGATTTGGAAACAGCCTAAGTGCCCATCAGCAGATGAGTGGATTAGAAAACTGTGGTACATCTACACAATGAAATACTATGCTGCTATAAAAAAGAAGGAACTCTTACTATTTGCAACAGCATAGATGGAACTGGAGAGCATTATGCTAAGCAAAATAAGCCAGTCAGAGAAAGAGACAAATGTTAATTATGAGGCTGATAACAATAGTCTAGAGCAGCGGTTCTCAACCTGTGAGTCTTGACCCCTTTGGCAGTCGAACGACCCTCTCACAGGGGTCACTTAAGACCATCCTGCATATCAGATATTTATATTATGATTCATAACAGTAGCAACATTACAGTTATGAAGTAGCAACAAAAATAATTTTATGGTTGGGTCACAACATGAGGAACTATATTTAAAGGGCCAGACGGTTGAGAACCACTGGTCTAGAGAGTTCAGAAATAATTTCTAGAAACTGGTGTGTGAATATAAGGGCGGAGTAAAAGTGATATATTTGTAATGGGTGAATGATTTATGATATTATACAAATTGAGTATAAGAAAAAGAAGAGGCTTGAAAGGAAAATGTAGAATCAGTGTTGAGCCTGTTGCATTTGAGATTGCTGAGGCTGGACACAGATGTTGGCACCACTAACATAGGACAGATATTTGAAACTGTGAGACTGGATGGGAGCAACACTGGAAGAGGTGTAGGTAAGGATAGACACCTGGGGTGGGGTTAGGCTAGAGAGAACCATTGTGGGGATTGGGAATAGAAAGCAACTTTTTGGTTAGAGGAAAGCCAAAAAAACTAACATTTTGGAAACCTAGGAATGAAAGAATTTCAGTGAGTAGGTACATAAAAATGCCAGATGCTGCTAAGAGATCAAGAGGCTGATGGTATTGGATTTGACGTGCAATGATGCACTTGAACCAAATGATATCAAAAGTCCCATTCAATTAACATACTGGCTTTTTGAGCTTCCTCTAGATTCTCCCAAGAGCAAATAATAATACTGGAACAATTTCTGGAGAAATTCTTTAATTTATGAAACCGTTACTGGAAGCCTATTCTTGTTTATCTATGGGCATGAATTTGATGCTATCATTGCTAATCCTGGCATTTAAATCTCCAGAAACAAATTTGTTAATGGTTGGGTTGTATAGAATTCAGAAAACTAGTGCATACATGGTAGGGATTATAAAAATGAGTGCATGCCTGGCCAATGTGGCTCAGTGGCTGAGCATCAACCCATGCACCCAGAGGTTCCTGGTTTGATTCCTGGTCAGGGCACATGCCCAGATTGCAGGCTTGATCCCCAGCAGGGGGCGTGCAGGAGGCTGCTGATTGATATTGATGTTTCTCTCTCATTGATGTTTCTTTCTCTCCCTCTCCTGTCCTCTCTCTCTAAAATCAATGAAAACATTTTTTTAAAAAAAATGAGGGCAAAACATATTCAACATATGAATATTTGGATGCCAAGTCATAGTTGGGATAACTAATGTCTGGGGACTGTAGTTGATGTATAAAGGTACGGGTGTGTGTGTGTGTGTGTGTGTGTGTGTGTGCGTGTGGAGAGAGAGAGAGAGAGAGAGAGAGAGAGAGAGAGAGATCACCGTGATGGTGCTGTATATGAATGATCATTGTAAATGCTGGCATTTCAGCAACCATTACCTTTTATTTGCAAAAGAGACTAACAATTTGCGCTCCTCTTATTTCTGCACCCAATTTGGATTTGGGACATTGAATGGAATCATCAAGCTGTTGTTGTTGCTGTCATACACAGTATCATTTGTTGAATGAAGGCTTCCGAGAGAGGAAAGCAGTGTTTTGCACAAGCTTGAATATGTACGGTTAGTGTATAAAGAGTTCTAAGGGCAACATCTAGTCATTGGAACCTCGCAATCTTTCATAATTAACGCTTTTCCCCTTAAAGAATATAAACATGTCATAGCTCTTCAGCTGCCAAGTTGCTACTCAGCTCCAACTGCCATTAGCTCTATTGGAGGTGATTCAAAACAGAAGACAGAGGCTTCTGCGATGATGTAGCGGTTGGGATGACGGCTCTTGTGGTTGTGCTTGGAGCCCGTGTAAGAAGGATGCGCAGATACTTTCTTGATCCTTATGAGTGACCTCTGTCCTGAGTCGCAGGAGCCACTGTTCTCTCGGTGCTGTGAGCAGCAGCCACCTAACATTCTCCGCCGGGTTCGGGGGTGAGCCAGTTAGGAGCTGTGCACAAACCAAGAGAACTTGGCCTTCATTCTTTTCTTCTTGTGCCCCCGAACCTCATCACCTCCTGCTTCTTTTTACAACCCCTGATCAGAACATGCTGTCTCCATTAAGTATTTCCTTATTGAGGTGTAACCTTGTTAAATGTTTATGTGTTTATTCAGAATTGAGGTAAAACACTACTTCCCCCCTGTAATCTTACTGCATGTCCTTTCGTAAAGACTAAATGGATGTCCGAGACCTTTGTGTTTGTCGTATTGTGTAAATGGCATCATCCTCGTATCCGAGGGAATGGAACTTGACATCTTAACCTCCCATACCAGTGTTCCTAAGACTTCCTGTAAATAGGGCAATTTAATTACATTCCCACCTGCCTCAGTAACCTTTTATATTAGTTGTTTTTCTGACTGCAATTCAAATAATAAATTTAGAAGGTTGGGCAACACTCTTACAAATGAATCAGAAAAGAAAAATATTACAATTCACTGCATAGGGGTAGCTATTGTTTTTGCAAAACGTTTATTACATTCCCACATATGTGTGTGAGAGGTCACAATGAATTTAAAAGCTAAGGTCTTTGAAAACATCCTAGTGATTCACAATGGGGTTTTTTGCTCTGCTCTAAAAAAAAATGCCCCTAACGTTCAGCATTATGATCCTGGGTCATCTCCCCTGTCCCCCGATTCCCCCTGTTGCCAAGACGTTTGTTAATACACGCTCACACACAAGGGCTTCTGAGGAAGGGGTATTCACAACTTCAGGGCTAGACTTTCCTAAACCAAACACCCTCCCTGGATTGTGCAGAGGCATTTGTAGTTTTTAGCGGAGACAGAGGGCCATGCATTCACGTGGGGGTAGGGTCTCCGGCAGTGTTGTCTCCTGTGAACCAGCGAATAGGATCCAGATCCTCTAGAACCCTGTGAGTCCAGTTGGTGCAGGCAGCACCGTCCAGGAGCAAGGCTCTGTGCTGTAACCTCCCCACCATGGAGGACGGTGAGGTGAGGGTCCTAAAGTTGGTCTCTTCGTTTTCAAAGTGTCTGAGGAATGGAGGTGAGTGAGCGTATGACAGAGAATCAGGGGGACAAAAAGGACAAGCTATGGACTGCAAGCCACAACCCCTCTCCTCTCCCCAGGCTATGTTTTAGTCAATACCTCGTGAGGAAGCACCGTAGTAACACCAGAACCACACTCGAATTATCTACTGTTTTTATTATTCAGTTATTTATTTTGCTTAAAGGCCCTGTTTAGCAAGCCATCTAGAGTTCGAATTATCTACTGTTTTTATTATTCAGTTATTTATTTTGCTTACAGGCCCTGTTTAGCAAGCCGTCTAGAGTTCGTCCATTGTATGAGATGCATTTTTTCAAGCATGGTGTGATAAGTTTGGAAGTCAGAGGCCCTCCTATTCAATTATCAGCTCAGCAGCCGTGACAGGTACCCCTGTGGTCACAATCCCTGTGTGGGTGTCCAGCTGAGCTGGGAAAGTAGAGTGGTTTCCAGACAGGGTTATTTTTGTTTGTGGGCACTGCCACTTACATAGGAATTTCCCAGCTATGGGGTGGATGTGACATTGTCTACTTCTCTTTTAATGTGAAAAGAGCAACCCTCCAACTGCTCCCTGGTGTGGGAGGGAAGGTAGAAGGCGGATAATGGCAGAGTATGTGTGCTGACAGGCAGGCTGAAACGTTCGTGGCCCTTAGGAACGGAAAGGATTGGGGAGCAGTGGCTTAATGTATGCACTGCTGCTTTTCCTTCTTGTTTCTTACATTCTGTCTTTTGACCACTTTCACTCTCCTAGGTGGGTGAACTAAGCAGTGAAATCCTAATGGATATTTTTTCTACTTGCTGACAGTATTGCTATAGTTTTAGCAGAGAATGGCTCGAAAAGAATAACATGTGGTTTTGTATATACATCTTCTATGGATATACTTGAAAGCTTATCCAAATATATCTGTTTCCATGGCAGTACCCTCAGTCAGTGACCCCCAGGTTAGATATCACTGAGGCTGCTAAATGTCAGCAGGGGGAAAGGGGGTAAAGTTGTGTCTCTGTGACAACTTGCATTGTATTGATCAGTTTGTAATGTGAAGGTTTGAACATCCCTGATGCCATTACTTATTTAATAGCTGATATCCAGTACTTGTGATTTTCACTTTAGACAAGATAGGAGAAAATTATTACTCCTTCCATTAGTGCAAAAAATTCCAGAATCCATTCCAGAATATTTTCTCCAATGGAAGGTGAAAATCTCTTACCCTATTCTTCCAGTAGAAAATTATGTGTCTAATTCTTTATGGAAGTTACTGCCACTGCCCTGAAGCCTCCAGAGGTCACAACACTGACAGACTTCAAACCAGTCTTCATCTTGAGGGGGCAGGGACACCCCTCCCTGAACTGAAGTCCAGGTCCCTAATGCCAGAGAGGAGAAGATGATGGGGAGAGCCACCAAGTAAACTATGATATGATACTATCTTCTTTACAATTTTGTTTTCTAATTATTGTCAGATATTTTTATACTTGCTTAGGTACTGGAGGCCCATGGGTAGGGTCCCTCAACCTCACTGGTGATCGGGGCCCATCAGGGCCAGCCTGCCAGGGGGAGGGACTATGGGAAGTTGGCTGTGTATCGCACTGACCACCAGGGGGCAGCTCCTGTGTTGAGCATCTGCCCCCTGGTGATCAGTGCAAATCATAGCAACTGTTCGACTGGTCTTTTGGTCACTTAGGCTTATATATAGAGAGAGATAGATCCTAATCCTAAATCACTCATATGCATACATTATGGGGAAAATATAAGCAAAATAAATTGGTTGAGCTGGTTATTTTATAAAACTTTTTCACAATGAGTGCAATACCTCCAAATCACTTTTCAACTCAGAGCATCAACATCCCTTTTTGCTCACACTGTTATGATCTGTGCCATCAGAACTTTGAGGATGCAGGATTTTATAAAAGAGAGCTCTGCTTAGTCCTCTGGGGGTTCCCCCCCTTTCTGTGAGAGTAAGTGTTGGCACTTTCTTAATCTTAAAGAGGTTATCAGAATGTTTTCAGACGATATTCAGCACTTACATTCTTTCCTGAGGTGAACTTTCAGCGGTTTCCTGAAAATGCCTCCAAGGTGTTGCAGGGTGGAATAGTGGTGTGAACCATGTCCCAGCTGCCACCTGGCTGACAGTAATTTTAACGTGCCATCCACTCTAAGGGGCATTTTGATTTCATAGATGTTAAAAGGTTAAAAACAGTGAATCAATGAAGTGTGGAATTTGCTATCATAGAAAAAAAATCTATGTATCCTTAAAAAAAATCCCTTGTAATGTTTATGCTAATAGCACAGAAAATAAATCCCTAAGGGATTTACCCTTATGTAGTTATTGTGAATGGACAATTTTATAAAGATGATTATTGTTTCGGAAAGTGAAAATTGAAATTGCCCACATGTCCATAGATGGGGGAGTTGGTGAAGCAAAGCAGGACACGGACGTTCCAACGTGTGATGGCCTTTGGTGAGAGCTGCATGTGTGGGCACAAAAACATGTGTGTGGTGTTCTAAGAATAAAGTGTATAATAAATTACTGGTTATTTTTCTTTTTCTTTGTTTGAAGCTTTTATACAATATCTATCATTCGAATAAAAGAACAATGCTCTTTTCTTTTTAATAGGTCCCAGCCATCAGTAGAAAGGGTTTCAAGTTTATTGACATCACATTCAGAGTAGGTTCCCACAGATTCTGTAGTGTGTGTGATGCTTAGTAAAGGGACAGACTACGGAATAGCCAGAAGCCCAGGAAGGGGCCATGGGGAGCAGTGCAGGTAATAGAAGGTTTAATGTTTATTTGTTTAAGGATTTTTGAGTACCTGCAACATCCAAAGCACTGTGATAGGTGGTCTGAGTTAAAGAATGCTTAAAGTAAGGGAGGTGCATATACAAAATGCTATGCATTTCCAAGGAGGAAAAAATTCATTCAAGTTTGGGGCTCATAGGAGACTTTCTGTAGGAAGTGGCATTTGACTTAGAGCAAGATTGGGAGGGTGTTGAGAACGTGTTGAACCGTATGAAAAATAACAGAAATCCACTTATGCAAGCCAGAGGCTTTTTAAAAGTGTTATTTTTTTCAAGGTGAATTTCTTATTAAAGTACAACATGCATATATAGAAGTGCCCAAATCATAAGCACACTGCTTGATGGATTTTCAACAAGCAATCAAGCCCTGATTAAGAAACAAAACACTAACCAACCCATTCGCATCCTTATGCCCCTTCCAGTCATTAATCTTCTCAAGAGTAACCACTGTCCCTGCTTCAAATTCCAAAGGTTAGTTTTGCCTGTTTTTACATGTACATAAAGAGAAGTATACAGAATGTGCTCTTTTGTGTCTAGCATCTTTCACTCAATATTGTGTGGTCAGTTTTACCCATGTTGTCGCTGGGTAGATATAATAGCAAACTCTACTCAGGTATAGACTTAACCTCCTGAAGGCATGAAAGTGCCTGAATCGTATTTGTAACCGCAACATCTGCCGTCATATTGGCTTAGACTTGGCACTAAGTAAAGGCTTGTGAAATATAGGGGTGGCCGCCTGAAACAAATTAATTTTCTGAGCCAAAACGCAAGCAAATGCACTCAGCGAGCAGTTATCAGTAGGTAGGGTGCCTGGCACTGCACCAGGTGCTCACACAGGTCCCTTGTTCTACGGAGCTCACATTCTATTTGGGGAGAAGTGAAAGACTCCCCAGCAACATGGCCCTGCATATCGTGGTCTGCTTTGGTAAATAATGCTTTTATATTCAGGCTGCTGTCTCAGATAAAGACACATGAAAGGAGTAATTGCATCACATTTTCCACTTGCTGAGGAGATGGCTGCATTTCAATGAAGCCCGAAAGATTTTCAGAGCTGGAAAGAGCATTAGAGAGCATTAAGTCCCACATAAAGAGCTCGCTATGGTTTTCGGCCACTGTTACTCCAACAAAGGAATTTGGAAGTCACTTAGGGATAAAAGAAATACAACACTGATGATTCTTGGAGTTCCTTGGAATTCCAGCCTAATTGGAGGCTAATCGGGACCTCCGCATCTCTTGCCTGTGTACAGGAGTATGCAGACTTGTAAGTCACCGTGTTACCGTGCCCAGAATAAAAATGAAAGGATTCTTTGATCACAGTACATGTAAATGCCATTTTAAAAAAAAAAAAAAAAAGTGGGCAAGTATGGCCAGAAAGACTTTAAAGTACCATTAAATATGGTATCTTTATTTTTAAGCTTATTATATGACTTGTTGCAGTGTAGGAAAATGAAAGCTGTACAAACCTTATGTTCATCCTTTTGAAGTGCTTTTGCTTTATAGCAGGAAAATAATTCCCTAAAATGAGTGTAATTGATTGTTTTACAAGCTGAAAATTATCTTTCGTGGTTTTTTTTAAAGTATGAATGCACACTACTCCTTGTGTTACAAAACAACAACAACACAAACAAAAACAAAACCCAAACCCAGAAACAGAAGCACAATGAGCAAAGCAGTAAACGTGGCCACTAACCCTCCCTACCCTCCCCCACTTCAGAGGAAACTACTGCTAACTGTTACATGCCTGTCTGCACAGAACTCTCACTTTAATTCCAAAATGTATCATGTATGCATGAGTGCGTGTAACATGTATGTAAAGTTAAAGGGTAATGATAAAGAACTACAAATAAATCTATTCCCAGCACTCTGTGTACTAACTGGATTATTCATAAGTAGCTCATTAGAAGCCCCTGGTGCCTCTCCGGGATCACATGTGTCTTCTTCCCAGAGGCAGCCATTATCCTGAAAATTTTTTCTATTATTATTTTGTTTTCATTGATTTTATTTATTTTTATATTTGCTTAAAACTGAATTTATTTTTATTTTTTAAATCTTTATTGTTGAAAGTATTACGTATGTCCCCTGTTTTCCCCATTGACCCTTTCTAGCTGGCCCCTGCCTGCCCCAAGCCTTCACCACACTATTGTCTGTGTCCAAGGGTTTATTGATTTTAGAGAGACAGACAGAGAGAGAGAGAGAGAGAGAGAGAGAGAGAGAGAGAGAGAGAGAGAGAGAGAGAGAGAGAGAGAGAGAGAGAGAGAGAGAGAGAGAGAGACAGGCAGACAAACAATACATTGATTTGTTGTTCCACTTATTTATATATCTGTTGGTTTATTATTGTATATGCCCTTGCTGGAGACTGAACTTGCAATCTTGGGATATCAGGACAATGCTCTAACCAACTGAGCTACCAGCCAGGGCTATTCTGAAGTTCTTAAATCATGCCCTAGCTTTGTTGTTTAATCCTTTCATATGCAGCCCTAAAAAATATACATATATATATACACACACAAATTGTATACAACTTTATAAAACCAGCTATTTTACTTAAATGGAATAATTTTGTCTCTGTGTTGAATTACTCTATTCGCTCTGCAGTTTCCCTCTTTTAAAGGGTAAAACTCTATCTTTGGTTTTGTTTCCTGGAGAAAAACTCTAACCTTGATATTATCTTCTAGATAAATAGCTTGAAGGAATATTTGAGAATATGTAGCATTGCTACAAACGCAGAGGAATGAGAAGATAATATTCGTTTCAATTATTTGATAGTACTTCAGGTCATGGAAAGAGTTATTTCTTAAGCCGAAGTCATTGAATGGTAAACATACAGGACTACTAAGCTGTTGTTTTTTTGTCCTGTGTTTCCGATTCATGCCTAGGGATGAAATGGACTCATTCCATTTGAATATACATTCTCCTTAAATTTAAATATGATTCAAGTTAGGTGCAGTCTTACTCACACCACATTATACTACTTATTAAGGGGTGGAAATTAGGTATATATTGCAGAGAAGGGGATGGGGCACTTACAAAATATGTTTATTGCCAAAGAGCATATTTTAAATTTTTGCTCAGTCTTCATGTATGCATATTTTAGTAAAGCTTTAGTCAGTTGCCTTTGTAGCTTTCATAAATGTCTGGAAAGATAGCAGGATCGTGTGAGGGATGTGGGCTATGCAATTTGTGCACATACATGTGAATTGTGTGTCCACGTTCTGTCACACTAGCAGAAAGAACTCCACAACCAACTCTGTGCCCATCCTCGGGGTCCCTATGCATTTGGGAAAAAAGGAAGGAACAAGTGGAGATGTATAATAGGAACAGTGGAGAGGTACTCCTCCTGGGACATGGGATTCCTACTGCCCAGGGTCCTCCCTGTGCCCTTCATACACTCATGTGTCTTTTACGATTCTGGGTCTTGGATGGTTTCAATATTTCCCATAACTTCAGCTTTGTAACCAGAAAGGCAGAGCCAAAACTCACTAAAACCATTACCACCAACATGTAAACCAAACCTGGTCATAGCTCTTTCTAAACAATAGAAGAGTAAGAGGAGGAAGGCAAGAAAGAAAGGGCTTAATTTAGGACTGAGAGAGTGGCCTTGGGCATAAAGCGTTCTCACAGAGCCATTTGATTCATTGTGTGTGTGTGTTTTTTTAGTGTGGTTATCAATGGTTTTCCTGTTTGTGGTAAAGAAAAAAAGTCAGTATTTAAGGCTCTCAATTCCTAATTATACAAATTCAGAAGAGCTGGTTATTTTCCTGTGTTTTCTGGCTTCTTGATCAATCTCCCTATGGTATGCAGGGGAGCTTTATGGTACTGTTAGTGGATTCACCTTCTTTCATGAACCCTTCTGACGGTTCATTAGGAATATGCCTTTTACTGCAGAGGGTCTTTAAAAAGTCAGAACACAAGAGTACAGAACACAGAATACAGGAGTATTCTTAGTCTATATGATAAGTGTTTACAGAGGGCTAAAAAGAGGTTGGGAACACAAGAAAAATGGTGTATTACTTATTACTGTCTTTTTTTCAGATTAATTATTGTGCTCAATGCTTTATATAAACCTTCACCTGAAGCTGAAGGGAAACCATACTGAGCATCGTATTTGCAATTGTAGCTAACATGCTACTGGAAGATAAGTTTGCCCAATGTTCTTTGACTTGGCAGACAGCCTGCTCTATTAGGCACATATTCCCCGTCGCATTGAGTTAGAAAGGCAGAGGCAAGGAGGTAGAAAGTCAGGAGCAGGAGATCTACCCCAAAGTCATTCATTTCAAGACAGGAAGATCAGAACAGTCAGAAAATGCTAGAAAAACCATTCATGGTGCATATGGCAAGAATTGAATCAAATCCCTCAATTACCACCGTCATTGGTTTCCAAGTTCTGTTGTTTCCCCGAAGCTCGGCTCATACCGTATACAGCAGAGCAGCAGTGACGGGGGAAATCACTACCTAATCCCTCAGTTACCATGCACATCACTTTCAGGCATTTTTAAAGAACTTTCAGGGAACATGGTCAATAATATGTCTGACTACTCTGGATCATTTTAGTCCCTTTTCTCTGAACAGTTCGAACAGCAGAGGGATGTGAAGCTCAAATGATGGTGTGGCACCATCGGGCCATGTGGGGGACTGAGCAGATAACCTAAATGGCAGATAACCATGACGCATGCATTGGGGGAGCAAACTGCATTTGGTTTCTTTGGTACAAACACATAATTATACCCCAACAG
>NW_006292604.1:2992336-2999309 GCF_000327345.1 Myotis davidii | reverse complement strand
AGTTCTGAGAACCCTGGGGCACAAGTGGAACAGTTTATGGTTTTGAAAATTAAACAGAAATCCCCACAGGGAGTAAAAATTGGAAAGAAAACTAAAAACTCTTTTATTCTCCTGATATTAAATGGGGGCATATGCAAACATTATTGAAGGGATCCGTTTAAGGGTTGTTTTTTTAATACACATGAAAATTGCCTATCTCTAAAGGAATAATTGGTTTTTGGAAAACATTATCAATCTATTTCTTGCCCTAAATATAGATAGGTAACTCCACCCCACCCTCTATCTCTATCACACACACACACACACACACACACACACACACACACCAATAGTTCAATTATTTTTACTTTTTTCTAAAGGTCTTCAATCTCACAGACCTCTTTGCCTGTATTTCTACATTGTGCTTTTAAATAGTATCCAATAAACTTTGGAAGGTAATTTTCACTCCTGTAGTAGGGAAGTTTCATATGTCTAAAGTTGCTAAATATGGAACACACAAAATCCCTCCTGGGCTAAGATTTGGTTGACAATGGTGTTTTCTTGTCTCTGTGCAATCGAAGCAGTGGTCCTAGGTGCTTCCATGTGGAGCGGTGTGGGTTCTTTTTTGTCTCATGTGCGTCCTGATCTCCCTCAGTAGACAGGAGAAGGCCTCTCCTGGAACTCTCTCTGCTTAGAGTGAGCTGTGTGGCAGATGGAGTTACAGAGGGAGCTCAGAGAAGATACAGAAAGAAGGCTGAGGAAGTCTCCCCTAGCTCAAAATAACAGCTCAAGGAACACCTAAATATCATGTATCCTAATGACTGATAGGGCTGTTTGTGAAATAAAATAGAGCTCCCTGAATGCTGACACGTCCTTGGCCCTGGCCTTTCCACAATTTGAGCAGTAATGGCTGCTTGCATCTGACGGGTCCGGACCTGCAGGGCTGACAGTGCTGAAGGCTGTAGACAGAGCGGCAGGCCCTCCAGTGGCCGTGACTTTGGTGTTGTGTTAGAGGTGCTGTGTCATAGGTGGCCACTTATCCAAGGGGAATATTTAGGAAATCCTGCTGACAACCTTCATGGTAACAACCACGTTGGATTCATGTTGCAGCAAATAGGTTACTTGCCCGAGAGCCATACGAGCAGATCATGTTTGGTCATCGGACTTCTCGCATGTGGCCCGGGAACTTTCCATCCTTGTGGCGGTGCTCCCTGGCTTCGGAGAGATTCTTATTGACTTCCTGTCACCATCTCGCTGTCCCTTCGCCTTCTGTCCGACTTTCCCAGCGGGGCATGCAGCTCTGGTATCCTAGTCTCTCCATCACGGTCAGCCTGTCTGGAAGTCTCTCTCTACAGCCCTCCTCAGAGCTGAGCCTGAATTGTCACCGCTGACACCTGTCCCCTTGCTCTTTCTCACACAAATGTAATTTTTTCAGAGGCAGAAAAGAAAAAAAGTGCAATTTTTGGTAAGTAGTTGGTATTTCACAGAATAGAACCTTGGTTTGGATTCGTTGTGAGAAGAGAACACATTTGAGATGAGTCAGGAATATAAAGTGAAGCTAATGAAGAAATTAGACATGTTTTAAGCTGTCACAGTGCCACATTGTGACAAGAGAAAGGAAAATTTAAATTGATACTAGCAGCTGGATCTGGATTGGGTGAGGAGAGCAAAGTGGCCAGAATGAGGACAGGCAATTTCAAAATTGATGGTGAACCACAGGTTTTGTTTTGTATTTGTCCTTTGCAGCAAAAGCAAACCCATCAGTGGCAGACTGGCGGAGGCAGCCTAATGGGGGGGAGGGGGGGGTCGGGGGAGGTGAGAGGACAGATTTCTGAGGTGCCTGAGGGAAGAGGCACGGACTTCCTGACAGATTATGGAATGATTTGCAGATTCATCTTCCTGATACAGCCCACTAATCCCGCCTCCCTGGGAAGAGCTGTTTTTCAAGGGAGAAGTACTTTTTCAATTTTTGTTTATTTAAAATGTTTACTTACATATGTCTTTTTTTGAAGTAGGAATCTTTTTTCCAGTTTTTTGTATAATATACACTTTGAGAGCAGCATCTGTCTTAAAATTTTAAACAATGTATGCAGGAGTCCTGACTATGCGTTGCTCTCCTTATCACATACAATCATCGCCTTTTGGCTTTCTTGGGAATTTTAGTGGCCTAAAGTTTTTTCAGAATAAAGCAAGGCTTCATTTGCTGATTGAAAATAGGATAGGATGTGTGGGATGCAAGTGCTGCAGTTGGGGAGAGCAGAAATTCAACCCTTTAATATATATATATATATATAATGTTTTTATTGATTTAGAGAGAGAGCAATGGTCCATACAAAGAACACTATGGGATATTTTATATGCGAGTTGAACCTGCTTTCAAAATGTTACTTGTTTTTGCACGATTATGCTTTGGAGTCCTGTTTAGAAAGTTCTTGAATGTAAACAAGAAAAAGGTTTGTTGGTGTTTATATCATTTACAGTTCAGTCAACAAAACAGTTATATACCTAGATCAATGTGTCGTTTTGTGTTGTTTTTAATTGATTTCAGAGAGGATGGGAGAGGGAGAGAGAGAGAAACATCAATGATGAGAGAAACATCATCAATCAGCTGCCTCCCGCACGCCCCCTGCTGGGGATTGCGCTTGAAACCTAGACATGTGCCCTGACCCGGAATTGAACCGGGGATCTCCCAGTGCACAGGTGGCTGCTCAACCACTGAGCCACAATGGCAGGGCACAAGTTAAGATTTTTAGCAGAATTGACCTCTCCAAGCAGTCTCCACACAAAGAATGCATCACAGCAGCAATATCCGCCTTCTATCCTTTACAACAAATTAGGCAAGTCTATCAGCAAATTGCCTCTATTAGAACCTGGCGAAACTGAGAAAGATGATGCGAAACTCCACTTCATTAAATGGCACTATCTAACCCCATGCTGTCAGTGGGAGGTGGGAGATATTTTGCATTTGAAATGAAAGAGACTTGTTATGAACCTCTCTTTCATCTTAAACTCCTTTTAAAACTATTTATAGACATAATCTGCTCTGATTTTGAAAGCAGGCCTGGTAATAGTTTAATATGGGATAGAGTGAAATCATTTCCCTTGCGAAACAGCAAAGCATGTAAAATGTAAGCCCTCCCCTCCAACATCCCTTTAAAAAAAATCCCACAAGGTCTTCTGAGATTTGAACTTGAGTTTCTAAAGAGGAGAAGACGGATGCCTTTGCCTTTCATTCACTGAGGTCCATGTTGGCCTCGGGTAACCCTGTCACACTTCACATTGCCCACTGACCCAGGGCATGGTCAAGTACAGGGATCTACAGTTGCATCGGGTCTCATTTGGGACCAGGATAAACTCTCAGAGAACTGATTTATGCTCTTCGTGCTGCCCTCACAGTTCCCAAGCATGACCACATTTTATTAAAACTTGAGAGCAGACTGTTGTGCTTCCCTTGGGATGCTTTGGTTTCAAGGGGGAGAAAGATTCTTTTTTTCCCCTGGCTAACATCTCAGAGATTGATGCAGGCTACAACTGCTGGTTTTTCTTTGTGCTGTTTTAAAATTGTTTCAAGAAAAATCAAAGACTTTGTAATTTAGGTCAGAGAAACAACTTAACCTCATGGTCAGGGAGCAGGACGAAGCCCCAAGTGCAGCCAGTCCCTGGCCAGGTCTGCAGCCTCAGAGGGCCGGTCGCCAGGGGGTCTTCAGCAGCGTGCATGGCCAGGACAAGCAGCATCTCTGCAGGTGCTGACCCCTGACACATGGTGAGAACACCAGCTTAGCTGGTCCTGCTTAACCAGGGAGGGGAACTGAGGAAAAGAAGGCTAGAATCGTCCCCAAGTTGTTAACTAAACGGTGGTGGGATTTAGTCCTCATGGCCTCTGTTCTTTCCACAGTCAGGAAACTCCTCTCTCTCTCTCTCTCTCTCTCTCTCTCTCTCTGTCTCTGTCTCTCTCTCAACAAATAACAAAATCTCATAGACACAGACAATAGTATGGTTGGTGGTACCCAGAGAGAATGGGGAGGTGAGGAGGAAGAGGATTTAATATATGGTGGCCAAAGGAGATTTGACTTTGAGTAGTAGTCAGCTGCCTCCCGCACGCCCCCTGCTGGGGATTGCGCTTGAAACCTAGACATGTGCCCTGACCCGGAATTGAACCGGGGATCTCCCAGTGCACAGGTGGCTGCTCAACCACTGGAACACATAGTATAATATACAGATGATGTATTATAGAATTGTACACTTGAAACCTATATGATTTTATTAACCAATCTCTCCCCAATAAATTTAATAACAAACTAAAAAAAGAATTTTAAGCACTTTTATTTTTTCTTTTAAATCTTTTTTTTATTTTTTCAATTACAGTTGACATATAATATTATATTTGTTTCAGGTGTACACCCCAGTGATTGGGTATTATAAAACTTATTAAGTGATCATCCCAAGAATTCTTATACCCATCTGACACCATACATAGTTATTAGAATATTATTGACAAAATCTCCATGCTGTACTTTACATCCTTTATGACTGTTCTGTAAATACTAATTTGTACTTATTAATCCCTTCACCTTTTCCACCTATCCTCCCAACCCCCCTTCCCATCTGGCAACCATCTAAATGTTCTCTGTATCTATGAGTCTGTTTCTGTTCTTCTTGCTCTTTTATTTTGATTTTTAGACTCAATTGTTGATAGATATGTATTTATTGTCATTTTATTATTCATATTTTCTTTTTTTTTTCTTAAATAAAAACCTTTAACATTTCTCATAATATTGGTTTGATGGTGATGAAGTCCTTTAGTTTTTTCTTGTCTGGGAAGCTCTTTATTTTGCCTTTGATTTAAAACATTTTAAAATGCATATGCAGTGAAATTTACTTTTCTTGTACAGTCCTATGAGTTTTGACAAGAGTCATGTACCACCATAACAGTCAAGATACAGAACAGTTCCATCACCTGTCAAAATTATCTGTGTTGCCCTTTTGTGGTCAAATTCTGCCCCACTCCCAACCCCTGACAACCACGGCTCTGCTCTCCACCATGTTGTTTTCCTACTAATGTCATACTAATGGGATCATACAGTATATAGCTTTTTGCATCTGGCCTCTTCTACTGAGAACACTGCATTTGAGACGCATCCCTGGTGTCCTGTGTATCAAGAGTTTGTTCTTGCCCTAACCGGTTTGGCTCAGTGGATAGAGCATCAGCCTGCGGACTGAAGGGTCCCGGGTTCTGGTCAAGGGCATGTACCTTGGTTGCGGGCACGTCCCCAGTAGGAGGTGTACAGGAGGCAGCTGATCGATGTTTCTCTCTCACTGATGTTTCTAACTCTCTATCCCTCTCCCTTCCTCTCTGTAAAAAATCAATAAAATATATATGTATATATTTTTTTAAAGTTTGTTCTTGAGCAGTATTCCTTTTTGTGGATGTACCAGAGTTTGGGTAGTCACTTATCCACTGAGGACATTTGGGTTTGGGTGCTTATAAATAAATAAGGCTGCTATAAACTTTCATGTGCAGGTTTTTGTGTGGACATCTTTTTTCATATCTCTTAAGTCCCCTCTCGCCTTTGAATAGGCCTAACTCATTAATTTTTATCTCCCCTTTATAAAAATTAAATTTATTGAGGTGACATTGGTTAGTAAAATTATATAGGTTTGAAGTGTACAATTCTATGATTCATCGTCTGTATATTGCATTGTGTTCACCACCCAAAGGCAAATCCCCTCCCATCACCATATATTTGACCCCTCTTACTTTTTACTACTTCCCTGATCCCCTTCCCTTTTGGTAACCGCCATACTGTTGTCTGCATCTAGGAGTTTTTACTTGTTTGACTTGTCTGTTCTTTTCCCTTTTCTTTCCCAATAAAGGGAAAAAGAAGTGTAGTGAGCATAGAGAACACCACAGCTCTAGTGCAGGCAATGTTTCCAGGTCCTTGGCTGCTGCTTCTCAAGCTGTACCCAATAGACTAACATTTGGGGGTTTGAGAGGCAAGAATAGTAATTCCATTGATATCAGGTGACTGAAGTGGTGAATTAGACCGAGCTGTCTTCTTTCAAACAGGATCATTTTGACCAAGGGAAGGAAATGCCATTCACTGGCATATGAATGGATTCAATACCTAAATGTAAATAAAACTTAGAGCAAAAATTAAAAAATCTTATTTAGTGCTTATTATATGAAATATTTTTGTGAATTATATTTGTGTTTTATAGGCAATGTGTTTTTCTTTTTAATCAGAGACTTACAAGTAAAGATCTCAAGAGGCCCAGCATGGCAATTGGCTAAAAGTCTCAAAGCTGATGGTGTAGGGGAGGGAAGTCAGGAAGGGTGAGTCAGGGTTCACCCACACAAAGACGCGAAACTTGGCAGAATGAAGAATAAAGGCAGAATAAAACGCACAGTTTGAAGCCTTGAAAGAAAAACACATACTGTCAAGGTGGGGAACCCAACCCTGAGTGACTGGTTAAATCCAATCAGATTTGCTTGTGTTTTAGAATCCATGGTCTGATCTTATGCTCTAGGTCAAGGAAGAGATATTAGTAATAAGCATCTGTCTTAAGAGAAAAGAAAAATTGAATATGAATGAAACAATTGTGTGCTATTTTTTAAAAAGCAGCTTTAGTGTAGAAATGGGAAGAAGGTCTAACTAAAGGCTAGTAGAGAGGAGAAATTAATTTGGAGCAAAGAGCAAAAGACATTGGAGCAAAGCTTGCAAGGCCTGGGAAGCACTGGAGATTATTTGACCTATGCCTGTTAGCTTATTTTGTGCAAAGTTAGAAAACTTCAAAGAAATTGTAAAAGAATAGTTCCTATTTGTAATTTTATAAAAGATATGTAATCTTTTAAAGGGTAGCATTTCCTCATACATTTTTATGAAAACAACTGACTAGATAGTGTCATCATTTTTTGATTAGATCTTGAAAAATACTTTTAAAAGGAAATGTTCTTATGCTAGACATTTTCCCACCAAACCTCACATAAGAAAAA
>NW_006292604.1:2940856-2991307 GCF_000327345.1 Myotis davidii | reverse complement strand
TCCTTTTTCTTTGTCTCCGCATTTTTTAATCTTTTCTTGGTGTACCCCCTAGTGGTCTTTGTGCGCAGTCTTGTTGTAATTAAGCCTTGATTGTTGTCGGCAATACTGGGGTGATTTGACCTCCAGGCTAACTGTCTATGAGAGTCAGCTATGTTTGCAGTGGGAGAGCTTCTGTGCTGGATCTCTAGGGCGGTGCTAATCTAGCGTTTGCCTGAGGCTATCCAGCAAATGGCTCTGCGCAGGGCTTGGGCTGGGCGGGTCCCAGGTGATCTTCAGGGCCGGTGGAGGGAGCAGTTAGCTCTCAGTTCCGTCCCCAGGGGCTCTGCCTCACCGAGTCCCAGCAACTGCTGCAAACCTCAGAGAGAAAGCTGCCTTCGAGTTCCGACCGAAGCCAGACAGTCCCGTTTCTCCCGTTTGAGTCTGGGTCCTTAGGGACTCGCCCAGCTCTGGAGCTCAGAGTCTGAAACTCCCTCCCGATTGAAAACAACAACCGCGCCCTCTGCCGCTAGCCCACTCCGAGAGCACTGCGCCTCCTCTGAGTCTGGGTATGATATTCTTTTTCCTCCTAGTTGTAGAATTTCCACTCAGCCAGCCTTCCTGTGGTTCTGGATGATGTCCGTTCCGTCTTTTAGGTGTAATTTAAATTGGTTGTTCGAGGCAGCAATCTCTGGTGTTAACCTATGCCGCCATCTTGGATCTCCCCCCACAAAAGATTGTTTTAAGTACGAGGAATGAAACTACTTAGGAAAGCCCAATGGAAAATTCTTTATTTTATTTAAAATATATTTTATTGATTTTTTAGAGAGAGGAAAGGAGAGAGATAGAGAGTTAGAAACATCGATGAGAGAGAAACATCGATCAGCCGCCTCCTGCACATCTCCTACTGGGGATGTGCCCGCAACCCAGGTACATGCCCTTTACCGGAATCGAACCTGGGCCCTTTCAGTCCGCAGGCCGACGCTCTATCCACTGAGCCAAACCGGTTTCGGCTGGAAAATTCTTTAAAGTCCTATTTGGATTAGATGCAACTCAAGTTATATAGAAAAGCTCTCAGTCAAAAGTAATGAATTAAAAACTACATTAGAGCCCTAGCCAGTTTGGCTCAGAGTGTCAGCCTGTGGGCCCAGGTTCGATTCTGGTGTCAAGGGCATGTACCTCAGTTGCAGGCTCTTCCCCGGCCCAGGCCCTGGTTGGGGCACGTGCAGGAGGCAACCAATTGATGTGTTACTCTTACATCTATGTTTCTCTCTCTCTCTCAGATTGATGTTTCTCTCTGTCTTTCCCTCTCCCTTCCACTCTCCCTAAAAATTAATGGGGAAATATCCTCTGGCAAGGATTAACAAAAAATTAAAATAAAAAAATAAAAAAACTACATTAGAGGCAAAATAAAACTAAAGAGATTTTTTAAGTGATTTATTAATATAAAGGCGCAGTTCAGGGGGAAATATAATAACATTTTGAACCTTTGATTATTAAAATGAGATTAAAGGGGATAATTATAGTTAGTAAACAACAATAGACACTGATTCTGACCTCAAGTTTTTAGCTATTATTTAATGTTTTGTTTTGAGGGTTACTTCAAGACAGGCTTCCTTTACTTGGCTGACATTGGTTTAGATCTGGGTTGGCAGACCATGGCCCTTTCTGAGGCCAAATACAGCCTAGCGCCCATTTTTGTGAATAAAGTTTTATTGGAACACAGCCACACCCATTTGCCTCACTGTCGTGTGAAATTGAGTAGATTATATGGCCCACTGCACCTAAAATATTTACCTTCTCACTCTCCAGAAAAAGTCTGCCCACCCTTCCTCTAACTAAGGCTTCCCTTAGTTGGGTGACTTTGGTCTAGATTCAGTTCCTGGGACCAAGATTTTTTTTTTAATAAGTTTGGTAAGTTTTAGTTTGTATTTATTTTTTTATTTTATAAGTAAAAAATTTTTTTTCAATTACAGTTTACATGTAATATTATTTTACATGGGGTTTCATGTGTACAGCATAGTGGTTAGACAGTCAAAAGTGTTCCCCCAAATATTTCCAGGACCTGTGTGGCATCATACAGAGTCATTACAATATTATTGACTACATTTCCTATGCTGCACCCTACATCCCTGGGACTGTCTTGTAGCTACCAATTTGTACTTCCTTATCCCTTCACCATTTTCTTCCAAGATCTTGATTTTCATCCAGAGAGATTGAGTTGCACTAACAAAGCTCATAGGAGATTGTATTTCAAAATTTAAAGCACTATTCCTGTGACACTGCTGCATGGCTGTGGGTGGACGGGTGCTCAGTGTGAATGCCCTGGAATCTTAGTAGAAGCTGCAGGTCATACAGAATCCCAGGCCCAGACCCACTGGGTCAGAATCTGCATCCTAACAAGATCCCTGGGCGGTTCATAAGCACGTTGGTTTGGATACCATTGCCCTAGAAGTTGCTTGAATTATGGCAGAATCTCTCTTTTTTTTAAACTTTTTTTTTTCTCACACAAAGAAACAAAGTAAGAGTCACCAAGAGCCAGCCCCGACATTCTGGCTTTCGCTCTTTGGGACTGCACAAATGCAGTGTTGTCCAGACTTCAGAAGTGGTGGATGGCCTTTATCCTGAAAGAACAATAGCTCCCATCATGCTTTCTTTCAGTTGCAATGTCTGTACTTCCTAGAAATGTGTAGGTGGCTCTGCTGCCCGCAAACATCTCCCTCTTAACACATGACCTTTCAAGAACCGTAGGATGTTGTGTTTTCATGAGAGAATGAAAGGTTATCACACTCAGAAACCTCATATTTAGATTTGTACCATATTTTAGTACATTAATTAAACTCTAGGCCTAAATGTTTCATGCTTTTTCTGGCAATAAATTTCCTTCCTCCCTCCTCCCTTCTTCCTCTTATTGCCTCCCTTTACTTGCTTTCTTTCTTTTTACTTCTCCTTCTTTATTTCTCCCTTTTGTTGTCAATATGCAAAAGTCTCTTAAGAATGAAACTGGTAATGCTTCTCAACTTTCTTATTCTGTTTTTTAAAAAGACAGCATTCACCAGTAATAATTTGGGGAATTTTTTTGTTGGCTCAATCTCAGTGCTAACACTTGCCAGATAAACTTCCCAGGTACATGCCCTTTATTGGGATTCAAACCCACCACCCTTCTGTGCCGGAGCCATCACACTAACCACTGAGAAACACTGGCCAGGGCCTAGTCTGATTATTTCAATAATCATTTCTGTTGCTGCCGTGTAAGAATTAGGTAACATTTACTGTTACTGAGTTCCTTTTTCCAAGCATCCTTTTCTTTGAGTATATTTTACTTATCCCCAAGATATGAGCAAATAGCTCAATAGCTCAAATTTAATTTTCTGAAATGGTAAAGAAATAATAATTAAACCTCCATGCAGCCATAAAAAGATGGAATTTTAGTCCAATATCCATGGGATCTTACATGAATGTACATCCATGCTATAGCAACACATGAGGGGAGGTGGAAAACATCATTTTTTCCCTTTATATTTCTCGTATTTTGACATAATTTACATTTACAAATTCAAGGCCAAAAACAAACACATCCCTCCTAGTTATAGGTTATTCTCGATACCTATGTTTAATTTTAGATTTGGTTGCTATTTATCACATTTTTGACAATTAAGTAACCCTAATTACACAGAATCTTCTAAACTGAAATGGATTTAATTTTATAGTGCTTTATGCCAGCTTTCTCAGTCATAAGGGTGAATGTGTTTGCAATAAAACATAGAATTATTTGAATTGAAACCTATTTAGAAATAATGTAGGATGGCTGTGGAAGCTTCAATAAAATTCTTTTGTAAGTACACATAATTTCCTTCTTCATATTATGATCAAATAACTCATTTGGAGATAAAGCTACCTCTTCACAAGGCAAAATATATATCCAGAGTTTTATAATATTAAATAAAAATTATGTGTTGTTATGAAATTTAACCAAATACTTTTATTCTCTAAAAAATAAAAGAATTGGCTGAGAAGTCAGAAATATGAACACTAAGGAGTGTTAAAGTTGTCCTTTTTAAAAAAATCTTTATTGTTTAAAGTATTACATATGTCCCTTTTTCTCCCCAATTGACCCCTTCTAGCCTGCCCCCATGCCACCCCCACCCCACACCCCAGGCAGGTCAAGCCGAAGTTGTCTCTTTTATTCTCATATTTTTATGTTTATAAAACATCATATAAAAAATATGTTTTTTATTATCTTGTGAACTTCTCCAAAATAACCAGATTCTTTTAAATCTTAGATTTTTAGGTGAATGGCCTCAGCTTTCCATCTTACTTTGCCTACATAGCTAAACCTCAAATTGCAACCAGAATTCTTAATGAATAATTGATGGTATTCAACAGAAAGGTTTACAATGGTGGGAAAAGGTTACTGGAAAAAATATGGAACTGTAACTGGGATGAATTCTAAAGAGAAATGCAAAACAATTGGGCCCTGGGGTAACACAGTTAAGCTCCTGATGAAAACACACATTTTGTTAGATTAAAAAAATATATGACTCTGAGGCTGAAAACAAATCAGCAGAGAACTTTCCATTTGATGATTGATTGGTCAGTCAACAATATATATTTTTAAACTTTGTGAAAATGATGCAAAACCCAATTAATTGAAATTTGTATCTGGAAGCAATCAAAGGATCATAGAATAAAGGTGAGGAGGCTAAGGAATAAGTTATTTGGCTAAATGTATGGCCCCCTGGATATATTGTTGGTGGCCAAGAAAATCCCAGTGAGACAGGGAGCTGCTCAGAAGGAATGGGGACTGCAGGGCAGGACAGACTTTGGAGCCAAAGGAAGTTTCATGGGTTTAAAGTAGGAGAACAAATCACATGATCCAAGGTAGGAGCCAAATGTTGTCCCCTGTTGCTCTCCAAGCTCTTCAAAGAAATCCAATGCCACCAGGCTCACTGAGTTCTGAAGGGGATGAGATTACAGTCCTCTCCAAATGTTTAATGACATTTTTCTGTTGTCTTAAGCCTACCTGGGCTCCTGCCAATTAACACAGTCATCCAGCCAGCAGCCATGCATTCAGCCATCCAACATACTTTTATCATCTGTCAACTCTATGAACTCAAAGCCCATAAGGATACCTACCGTTGGTGCCTTCAACAAGCTCACACCGTCCATTAGTGGGGGTGACTAAGGCACAGGGGAAACCCAATGGTTAACATTTATTAAGTATGTTCTTGTACACCAGTCTCTGTGCTACATACAATGCCTACTACATTTTATTTAATCTTCACAACAGTCCTTTGAGTTAGCTGCTGGTTTTTCCCCACTTTAAAGATGAGGAAGTGGAGGCGTAGGGCAGTTCACTGACATTGCTAGTAACCAGTGGAGACTGGATTGTGATGCACGGAAGTCAGGTTCCAGACCCATGCTCTTCCTACCGCTACGTGGAGTTAGCAGGATGGAATTCTATGTAGCTATTAAACCTCATGATAATGATTATGTATTGACCACAATATATTTGCATTATTTTTTGTGGGAAAAAGCAGACTAAAGAATCAGAGGGTATATCATATACTCAATTTTTAAAAGCCACTAAAATATTCACAGTATTGTCCCTAGAAGGTGGGATTAAGGATAAAGGTTTTTCCCTTTCCCCTCCTCCTCTCCCACCCCCACCTTCACCTCCCTCTACATCTCTCTTTTCTCCCTTTCTTCTTCCTTTTTGTGTTTTCCAAACATTTACAACAAATGTAGTAATTTTACAAGAAACCTGTTATCAAAGGTTTCCAGCAAGAACATATCCCCTATATATGAAAAAAAATAGATGTTCACTCATCTTAATAGCAAGGCATCTGTTTGGCATATCAAGATCAGAATATAAATTGGATGTATACATTTAATTGGTAATACGTACTTTTTACTTCGTGCACAGATGTGTTTCATCCGGTAGCTCATGGACCTCAGCCCTAGTGGCTTCCTGTTATTGCATAATTATTTCCGTTTTATTAAAGGGTAAGTGATGCTTGTTTAATTAGAAGAAGATCTCATGGAGTTATGGCCAAGGTAGTGAAGTGTAGTCTTCATGCCACCACTCTCAGAGCAGAGGGTTTGGCTCTGTTGCGGGGGCAGGATGTTGGGGCGTGGGGTCTTGCCCAGGGTTGCTGTGTGTGTTGCTGAGAGGGCAGATACTGGCATCCAGGGGCTCTGTCAAAGTGACTGTTGATTCCTGGAGGAGAGGTGAGAGGCTATCAGGACACAGGGGAGTCCAGCAGAGGCCAGTGGGGTGCGCGGCAGGAAGAGTGGAGGGCTGGCAGAGACAGCCCTCAGTGACTCTCCTGCAGAGCCTTGATGAACACCTACTGTGCTCTAAAGGCCCAAGGACATGCTCATCAAGCAGACTGTTTCTCCACGTTCTTTTTTTTAAAATTTATTTTATTTTTAAAAAAATATATTTTATTGATTTTTTACAGAGAGGAAGGGAGAGGGATAGAGAGTCAGAAACATCGATGAGAGAGAAACATCGATCAGCTGCCTCCTGCACGCCCTCCAGTGAGGATGTGCCCGCAACCAAGGTACATGCCCCCGACCGGAATCGAACCTGGGACCCTTGAGTCCGCAGGCTGATGCTCTATCCACTGAGCCAAACCGGTTCGGCTCCAGGTTCTTTTTTTAATGTGAAAGCTCATTCATAGAAAGCAAATAGAGCACCGTGCTCTTAATGACCTTAATGTGAATTATTCGCTTTGTGGATTTCAAAAGAGAAATATTGACCAACTTCTTTTGTTTTCTCTGCATATCACTGAACGTCTTACTCCCAGAATTATGACAATGAATTTGCCAAATGGATCACAACTTTATTCTAAAACCAAACAGATGATTTTTCAGTGATCTGTTTTCAATCACCCGTCCTCTTGTTATTCTTGATTGGCAACTATAATTAGTTGCTTCTGCCACCATCGTCACATCAGTAGCTTGAAACACCCAAATCTGAATGGTTGAGATACCTAATCCCATATTAATTTCAAATTAAATAACCCAATTTGGCTCTCAGAGCCTCCAATTAGACAATGTATTCCCTTCACCCCTGCTTAATCTTGACAACTACCTCACTGGTTGTGATATGTTGGTTTATTTCATGTATAGAATTTAACCACAGATTTTCATGTTGGCAAACAAAATATTTTTGTTGTGCATTTTATATAGGTAGATTTTCTTCTTTCTTCAAACCCAGGCCCTATGTACTGTGATAGTCAAAGTAATGCAAGGCTATATGAATAAAGTTATAAACTCTCTCTGAAAGGTTTAGAACTCAATTATGTGTTCTTCCTTCTGTTGCATGTTTTAAAAATGTGCCACAAAGGCCTCAGGCAGAGGAGAGAGGAGGGGAGCGGCAACCCAAGACTCTTCCTGAGAAGATGTAGCAAGGGCTGTCAGTGCTGACTAGTCAGTCACATCCTCTCACCAGCCCACACTCTTCTATTTTGAGGGCCTGGGCAGGTGTTGTAGGTATTATTTTTTTAGGGGGTGGGGAGGGTTATTATCTAGAATACGTTGGCTGGAAAATGCTTTTCTCCGGGTTTAAGAGCTCTTTCTCTTACATATATTTATATAATAAAAAAGAAGAAACATTAAATTGTAATTAGAAAAATATTCACCCATAATAAAAAGCCCAAATTCCACAACCAGTTTCATTTCTTTGTCTGATATTTGTTTCAAACATATAAGTAGTTTTTTAAGATTATAATATATATATCCATATGTGTATGTTTTTTCTACTTTTTCCTTAATATTTTATGTGTTTCTTCACATTGATTAATTATGCTTATCTTTTTAATTGCAGCATGATATTCAATATTTATACATTTAAAACAACAATGGAATCACTGAACATATTTACTAGTGTTGTTTTCTCATTGGCAAATATCTCCCCAGATATGTCATCAGCAATGGATGAATTTAACTTTTTTACTCTAGTCCAATACTAACAACCTTTATGATTTAAAAAAAATTTTTTTGCTGAAATATTTGCTGGTGTAATTCTCTTCATTTGTATTTCTATAATTATTAACAGTGTATTTCCTCTTTAGTTAAATTCCTGAATCTCTCACCCACTTTTGTCCACTGGGATTTTGATGATGAATTTGTTTATTTTTAAAATGTGGTTTATTTTACTAGAAATTAACCCTTTACTAATTATAACTGCTGTAAAAAAATTTTCTCTTTCTTTAAGCTTCTTTAATCTTAATGTTGTTGTCCTCTTAGCTCTTATTTTTACCATGTTCCTCGCAGGTATGCCACTTTATTTTTTCTCTAGACCCCATATCTGAAGATTTCTTTAGGCTTGCATTCGTATCCTTAATTATGTTGGCTACACTTTTCACTTGTTAACTCTAGTACTTACTGATAGACTGTAATTTCTTTTTCACTATTAGCAAAATACAAACCCTTGAAATACCTAGATCCTCCTTATTCTTCCCTTTGCTTCATATTTTTAAGATATTTTTCATCCCTTAGTTGAGGCACAACTAATTAACAACATTTCATAATACCTGTCACTCGGAATAGGTGCCGACCTTGAACAGCTGGCTGGCCCTGCCCGTGGCTGGGTATCTGGCCTGACCGCTGCTCTTGTTTGGAAAGTCTGCTACTGCACCCCTTGTTCTTAGATTTTATCAAAAGGGAGTGGGAAAAGTGAAAGAAGAATTATGTTGATTTTCAGCCAGCTTGGTGTATTGAGGTAGCTTCTACAAAACTATGTGTAGCAAAGAAGCAACTAGGAAAGATACCCCTTTCTTTTTTAAAAAAATTAAATATATATTTATTGATTTCAGAGAGGAAGGGGGAGAGAGAGAGAGAGATAGGAACATCAATGATGAGAGAGAATCATTGTTCAGCTGCCTCCTGCCCAACTGGGGCATATGCCCTGACCTGGATTCGAACCATGATCTCCTGGTTCATAGGTTGATGCTCAACTACTGGGCAACACCAGCTGGGTGGGGAAACCCCCTTCTTCATCATATAATTGCCGCGGCCAATTGTTTCTCACCTGCATGTAGTTCTGACCCATCCTGAGGGCTGCATGCCAAGGTGGTCTTCTCGTGGGCTTTGGTGGCCAGCAGTCCATTGCTGGGTCATGTTCTGTTTGTAACATTCCTTTAGAACATGGCTAAATGGAGATCTTGTGCTTCATTATACTTACAGCAGCTTTTTTTAGCTTCTTTTAGCTTCCTCTAGCTTACTGCGCAACAGTTGCTGTGAATCACCATGCCTCCTCTTCCCCCACATTCTCAGCCACCTGATACTGTTACAGCAAGTAGTAGTTCACTGGTTCCATTCAACACTTCGTTTTTTTGTGGAATCTGAACTGTGACTTTATGCGGCATGGATGAAGGTGCCCATGAAAGTGAAGGCAGGGTGCAGAGTAGATCTTGGTCTCTAAAGACTCTCAAGAAAGCCAGTACTCTGGTGTCCATTTTAAATTAATTTGATAGAATTTCTTGTGTTTTGGGGTTGCATTTGGACACTTAAAAAATATTTGGCCCCCATTTTCTGTTTTTCAAGGTTAAATGACTTCTAACAATACCCATTGATATACTACTTGAAAGTACTTATTTCTGATGGAACGTTTATCCTGTGAGTCATCATCTATGTGTGCGTCTATCTGTGATCCGTTCTGGGAATGTGCTTAGTCGCACACGCCAAGATCCTTGACCAGGTCTAGCCTCTGCCTTTTGCTGCTACAGATGGAAATCCCGTTGCCAGCGGAGAGCTGCAGGCGTGCATGAAAGGGTCAAAATTCCTTCAGTGGGAAAGATGGACGGCATTTGATATGTTCAGAGTACTGTAACAGCAATGTAACATATGTAAAAACAAGCAGCTTTTAAAAGTCAATCCTCACACATGTTTTTTGAACTTTTTGAGATGTAGGCAAGCTGTGAAATATTAAAGCAGGGAAATACACATACACACACACTCCACACACTGCTCCCATGAGCCTGGGAAGGTCTGGATTGGGCTTCAAAACTGAGTTTGAGTATTTTTTGGGGGGTGGGGGCGAGTTATGTTGTTTCATTGTTGTCTTGGACAAATATTAATATTAAAAAGGCAAAGAAAATGATCCAAAAATGTATTGCAGACAAGATGAAATAAGCAAGATCTCTCCTTTTACCCTCACATGTGTCTAAAGAATGACAAATACACATTCTCTTACTGAGGCCCAGTAATAGTGAGGCCACGTGACGGCCTATCTGGCAGTCATTCTCTCACCAGTGGAATGAATGTGGCGAAAACTGAGCACAATGAATTGCCTTTTGGTTTGAATTCCTCTCCAGCTGGCCCAGAAAGTAATAAAAACGGTCATGGGAACAGAGCAACACAGATGTTCAGAAGCTAAGGAAGCAGTCAGCAGTTTGCAAAGAATTCTTCATGCACCATGCTTCCAAAGATATGGAACCAATGACTCACTGAAGTGTCAACTTCAATTTTGGCCTTGGTGGGTGTCAGTAAATAACAGTTGTATGAAAGCAGCGTCTACTCTGCAACTCCCTCCCACACTTGTGGTTGTGCGTTTCCTAGAATGCTCCAATAACAAGTTTATATATGTCCCAGGCCTTGGCAACCAAAGAGTGCACTCTAGTCTGGTCATGAATGTAACAGAAAAGAATGCGTTCTATTTAAAGAGGAGTGTTGGTGTCTATTTCGGTAGGAGACAAAATTTGAAAGCTTCATAGAAATATAGTTCCTCCAGCCCCTACCCAAGGCTATAAGAAGGAGAGACAAAACCTTATCAGCAATCGCTCAGGCCAAGCTGATGTTTGGCAGCGTTTTACCTGCTGCACGAAAGCCCATCTTAAGATCATAATTAATTCCAGTATTTTCATAACTCTAAACATTTCCCATTTCTATGCATCTCCTGAAAGTCCCCCTGCATAATCCAATCCTTCTCTTTGGCCTTCCTGTTGTCTTTTTTCCTCTATATTTTTTTCCTGCAAAAAGCTTTATTTCATTTGGTCCAGTGCATGGGAGAGGGCTTCAGGGTGGTTAAAAGAATGGCTAATAGTTTCGGAAAGCGGCTCAGGTAAAAGCCAGACACCAGGGGGATGCAGAGGGGCCCCTCAAAGGCCTCTGGGCTCCAAAGGCTCCTAGTCCTGCTTGAGGGCGAGCCTTTCAAAAGCTCAGCCCCGTCTCACGGCCCAGCAGCCTATGGATGTGAGTCAGCCCAGCTTCTTGATGAGTTTCACCTCCTCACCCCGGAAGTGGTTCTCCAGGAGGTCGCAGAGCTGAGGGTCTGTGCAGGTTGAACCCAGGGCCTGCAGCTCCAAAGGGGCCTGGTCCAGGTTCCTTTCCAAGGCCAGGCGGCTTCCATGGTGTCCTCAGTTTTGCCCACTCATCCTGGAAAGGCTTCAGCACGTCCTGGAAGAGAATGCGGCCACCGCGCTTGTTTTGCAACTTAAGAGACGCTCAGCGCCCTCAGGCTTCTCCGCCAACTGGGGGAAGAAGTGGCCCATGCCCTCGAGAGCCACATCGTCCAGGTCGAAATAGAAGCCCCGAGAGAGGGAAGTGTGGGAGGCCGCCATGCAGGCTGGCCAAGCGGGTGACGGCAACCTCCGCCTCGGTGGAATAATTCTGAGGAATTTGGGAGCTCATGGCTGTCCGGCAATAAGGAGCTAAGGTAGGAGAAAACCTGGTGTGCTGCCTGGTCCCAGAGGTGGTTCTGAAGGTGGTGACTGGATAAGATGCAGGAGAGTGGCCCGAGGCTGGAAGAAGGGGCGTCCCTGTGTCTGTTCCATCCAACACTGTTGACGCAACAGACAGATCCAGGACTGCTGAGGGCACTGCCCCTTTACATTTTTATAAGTTATTTCAGTTTGAAATATATTGCAAAAATTTGATACTTAAGGAAGCGAAGAACTCTTTGGGGGGATTATTTATCTAAAAGTGGTTATAATAGTGGATAAGTATGTTTTCATAAATAAAAAGAAAAGAAGGGTCAACAGCTTTTAGGTTACCACATCAGCATAATTGCTTGAAAGCAGGGACCTGACTTACATAAATGTTTAAAACCCAGAATCCAAGTTATAGTGGTTTGAATGGAGTAGGACCCTAGTAAGTGTTTACTGAGTTTAATGTAGAGTTTGTTGAATTCAAAACATTGATTTTAGGAATGCTTATCAAACTTCTGTGGCATGCACCTTTACACGTTGGAGAATGAACGGGCTGGTATGACCTTCTGTTTAGGGTTCTGTGAATTTTCCTATTTTGTCTTAAATTGTTGCATTCTACACTAGTGCATCAATGTTGGGAACTGAGTAGAGTGTAATGATTCAGAACATGGCTTGCATTCCTGGAGCCAACACTTTTTATTTTAATAAAATTTTATCCTTCAAGCAACATGTATAATCTAAATCTTGACCATTTAATAGCCCATAAAGCAGATTCATTTACTGACACTTCCTAGCAGCAAATTCTATACATAAGCACTAACTAAAAGTTCAAAATGTTGGTATTTTTAAAGGAACTCTGGGTCTATATCCAAATCCTGGCAATGGAGACGAAAGTACCAAATTTCATGTAATCTAAGCAGTAACATATGAAAAATGGGTACATAAAATTTCAATGGCCATTCTCACTCTCTGAACCTCCCAACTTTTTATATAATATGATTAGTAATAGCAGAAAAAGAAAACTACAGAAAAAAATCTTGGACTGGAAAATATTATTTTTTGCATCTAGATGTAATCAAAGAACATTAAAAACCATTTAGACAGATAAGAAACCTCCTTCTACTAGTTCAAAGTTAGCACATCCAAAAACTAGCATTTATAGCTAATCCCTCACATGTTTGGGGACTTTTATTTGATAAAAACAAGTTACGAAATGTTGAAGCAGAAACACACACACATACACACACACACACAATGTGCTCACATGAACCTGGGAAGGCCTGGACTGGACTTCAAAATTCTGAAACATCTTATTGGCACATCAGTTAATGTCAATATTTGTTTGGGTTTGAGAATAAGAGTAATCTGATAACATATCAATCTATTTATTTTTAACTATTGTTTATGAAGCACTTCCTATGCACCGGAACACTAGGATACGTATTTTACTAGCATTCTCTCTTTTAATTCTCACCATGACTCCCTATGATTACATTCCAACAGAATTCCCATTGTATAGATAAGAAAACTGGCAGCTTTGAGCGGTTAAGAAACTTTTGGCCAGGTGCAGTTCTGTATTTGTGTGAGAAGTATGATTTTTTTTGTAATTTGGGTTTAAGTAGGATATTATTTCTACATGCATTTCTTTGTGCTATTCCACTATCATCTTTTCTCATGATGTACTTTTATTCTCCCTCATCTGGTGTCCTCCTCTTTGCCCTCTTGCCTTTCCTTACCCGGGTGATCATCCCACCGTCTCTGATGTCAGAACACTTTATTTATACCTTGGTATGGCCTTTGCCGTGGTATGTTGTGATTTAGCTGTTTAGGTAAAACATTCATAAGACTCCGTTGTATTTGTAGTAACAACACTTAACACAAGAGGCTGTAGTTCATTAGTTATCTATCTCCCTACCTGGGCTCTGAGCTGCTCAAGGATAGAAACCACTTTCAGATCTTCAGGCTTAATACTACATAGTAGATGCTCAATTAGTTGGGTGTTTGTTTATTGTTGAAACAATAGCCGACATTCACTAAACAGTTTGGTAAATGTTTTGGAGAATAGTGACCCCAAAAATGAATGACAACACTTTTAAAAGTTAAAAGTTTTGCCCTAGCCAGTTTGGCTCAGTGATAGAGTGTTGGCCTGTGGATCAAAGAGTCCCAGTTTCGATTCTGGTCAAGGGCATGTGCAGGAGGCAACCAATCGATGTTTCTCTCACATCGACATTTCTCTCTGTTCTTTCCCTCTCTCTTCCACTCTTTCTAAAAATCAATGGAAGAAATATCCTTGGGTGAGGATTAACAAAACACACACACACACACACACACACACACACACACACACACACAAGTTAAAAGTTTTCTCAGCCAGGCACATAAGGCCAATGGTATTTTTAGGAGTCATTGATTGAAAATACATAATGATCAAAATCTATCACACCTTTTGTAATATTGAAATGTACTTGAATTTTGTAGGATACTATGTAGTCATTTGAAATCAATGTTATGTGTATAAATGTGTATATTGTGAGTTCACCTACTGACAGTCTTTATTGGGCATTTCAACCGTCTCCATCACTTTTCCCAGAGATTAAGGGGAATCTTGTCTTCCTTCTTTGTTTGAGAGTTTTACTTTCTGAAACTAGACAATCATCCAGGCATCCTCCTCACCTGGAGCACTAGGGGTACACGTGTAAATAGAATCAGGTGTGACTAACCCGATGTCCTGAATTTCTCAGGATGGCGGTAGAAAATAAAGTCTGCCTTCTTTACATGTTATAATTATTTAACACATAATTTAAATTCAGTAAACTATAAATATTTGAACTCAGAAAAAAAACAGTTATTTCTATTTCAGCATATTAGTATATATGATTGTTTACATGTTGGTTGCTTTAAAATGTAAATTTCTCTAACAGAGATACATCTAGATGGAAACTTAAATTTTTTTTGTGAGACTCTGGTTAATTCTACAAGGCTGTGTACATGGTGCTCACTAACTGATTTGCATGGTTAATCTTCTACCGAATGTCTTTTCTGAAATACTATACAAATGATATTGAATTTGGCTCTACCTGCTTTCCCAGGAAAAATGAAATCAACTTGTACAGCTGGAAGTAATTCAGTCTTGGCATTGAGCGCCTTAACTTTCTCTCTCGGGAAAAATGCCTTTTGATCTAACAGTTCATTGTAAAAATATGATTCTGGCTTCTGTTTACATGATGAAAAAATAAAATGAATTATATTATTTTATTGGAAAACTGGGATTAAATGTAATTCAAAGTAATTTGGAAATTCCAAATCTTGTTGAACTATTTCATTTCCTTCAGGAGAAAATGCAGATCTAATGTTCTCATCAGGTTATGTTTGTGTTTTCTGTCTTCTCCCAAATTCTCATAATGAAATTGATTTCTCTTATTGTTAATCAGCTTATCCTCACATTAACGTATTTCCTTAAACATTATTCAATGGCTTTTTCCCACATCATCATGCATCCCCCCTAACCCTCCTCCCACCTCCTCCCCACCCCCACCCCACAATCACCACACTGTTCTTCATTGGCTTCTTAAAATCTTTATAAATGATGATGTATTGACTTAAAGTAGGTTAATTTAGCGTACACTGGCTGTTTAAGTGATGTGCAATAAACTTATGGGTGATAGATACATTTATGCTTTCTAAAAAAAGCGAAGGGATGATTTAGTAGAAAGACAATAAGCTATCTTACCTACTAAAAACAAAGCAAAACCAAAAACATGTACCTTTTAGGTAAGATAAATAGGTTACAATATTCTAAGAATATGCTTATCTTGAGCTTGCTGTGCTGCTTGATATTAGGATATTGGTTTTGAATACTTTTTTAAATTAAATGTGACATCAGCATTATCAATATTTTTCAGACAAATTTATATATCACAATTCTATCAAATATGTTGCAATTGGGATTTTCCTTAACAAAACAGAAATAGAAAATGTGGCCATTTTGCTTTAGAGATTCATCAACCAGCTAATGGTTTTCCCCTGGGTGTGACCCATTGGTTCTCTAACACACCCTAGGATTGCTTACAAGTTACTTCCCAAAGTGCAGGAGTCATTCTCAAGAACTTTGAGTCATATTATTGCTCACAGAACAAAAATATTGAGTTGTTCAGTGCGTATAGAGTTTTAGTTTTGCAAAATGAAAAAGTTCTAAAGATGTTAACAACATGAATATACTTAACACTACTGAACTATACACTAAAAAATGGTTAAGACAGCCCTGACCGGTTTGGCTCAGTGGATAGAGCGCCAGCCTGTGGACTGAAGGGTCCCAGGTTCGATTCTGGTCAAGGGCATGTACCTGGGTTGTGGGCACATCCCCAGTAGGGGGTGTGCAGGGGGCAGCTGATCGATGTTTCTCTCTCATCGATGTTTCTAACTCTCTATCTCTCTCCCTTCCTCTCTGTAAAAAATCAGTAAAATATATTTTTAAAAAATGGTTAAGTAAATGTTATGTGTTTTATGTGTTTTTTCCACAGTAAAAATTGAAATATTAAATTTAATATTTACATATTAAAGGCAGTCATGATCTGGCCGCTCAACTGTCTTTCTTGCATCATCCTTTGTTCATTCATTCAACAAAGCTTTGCAAGCACCTGCTATGCTTCAGAAGCATACAAAGCACAGCAATGGAAACGGTCCAGCCCCACATGCAAAAATTAAAATAAAATATTGCTAGAGTGGAAAGGGCTGCTATGTTCTTGTTCCTTATGCTTTTGCCATAGAGCTTTAATACTTTGCATGTACACTTCACATTTGCGTACTTCTACAGCTTTGCTTATCATAGTGTCTTAGTCCTAGCTGCCCTCCTGCTTTCCACGTGCCTCAATTCTTATTCTTACCAATTGACAGTTCTTTTTTAAAGAATCCGTTAAAAATGACCCGAAGATAAAGCTCTTTCTTTGGCAGCCATGTTGTGTTGTGTTATGTAGCTCTCCGCGTCTTCCAGGCCTGGCCCCGTGATTGGTGCAGTGTTGTGCATGTACTAGACACAGAAGCAGGTTTGCTCCATGAAGTGACATATTAGACTATCTTAAGTTCTCTTCTTAATACATGCCAAATACATTGTTTTCATTGTCTAAATATTTATTTATATTTAATTTGTAATTAAAATAATTTACATAAACTTATATTTAACATTTATTTATTTATGGTAGTCATATTTCTTTTTTTGGATCTGAGGTTCAGTTGCATACCACTAAATGCCTATATGCTTCATTATGCTTATCATGTGTACCTAACTTCTCTCTCTTATGAAGGAGCTGAATCAGTTCAGGGACATGGCCTTGAGTAATTAATGAGGCTCACTGCTTTAGAATGCCATTTATGAAGCAATAGTGCCATTTTGTGGGATTTAGATCTATTTTACTACTTAAGGCTTAGGAATACATGTACATTTCCCCATTGTTATTAAATGTATAATTAACTTCTATTGTGTCCTCTTCTTCCTTTATCCACTAAGCGTTCCATAGCATTCTTCTTAGCATAAACCATAGGAAGGGCTCCCATGTTCATGACTTTGAAGGCGGTGAAGGTCAACCGTGAGCTGCAGCAGAGGGGGGCTCAGATTTGGAGCCTCTTGCTTTCTGGCTCACACCAAGAGAACTAGCGTCTGGGCATGTGCCAGTTTCTGCATTCCCCAGAGCCAGAGTGGACATCTAATTTGAAGTAAACATTGTCAATTATTCCTTTTCTAATTTCAGCTTTATTGAGGTGCAATTGACATAAAATTGTAAGGTATTTAAAGTGTACATCATGATTTGATATACCTATACATTGTGAAAGGATTCCCACATCTGTCACCACATGTTTATCTTTTTTATTTTTTTTTTCATGAGAATATTTATGTTATACTGTTGGTAAATTTAAGTTTCATTCCTTTATTTTTCTCTCAGCTTTGGAAGGAAGAGTGCCTAACCACCTCAGAGTTTTTGAAACATGTTGAATCTGTGGCTTTTTGAGTCAAATTATAGAGAGCTGGTTAAAGTAAAAGATACTTTCATCACCTCACACATTGCATTGATCTGCTGAAGAGCAACCAGCACTGCCTTTGGGAGTCATTGGATCAACTGTGGTTTCTTTGACTAGCCAGGACTATGTTTTGTTTTGTGAATTTTTAAAGTTTTCATTGTGGTAAACAACATAAAATTTACTGTTTTGAAGTGTACACTTGAGTAGCATTAAGTATGTTTACATTGTTGTGCAACAGAACTCTCAAAGTTTTCATCTTGCAAAACTGAAACTCTATACCCATTAAACAGTAACTCCCTTCTCCCCTTTCCCCAGCCCCTAGCAACCAAGATTCTATTTTCTGAATCTATAAACCTGACTACTTTAAATACTTTACATAAGTGGAGTCATATAATACTTGTGTGTTGTGTGTGTGTGTGTGTGTGTGTGTGTGTGTGTGTTATTTTTATTGATTTCAGAGAGAAAGGGAGAGGGAGAGAGAGGTAGAAACATCAATGATGAGAGAGAATCATGGGTAGGCAGCCTACTGCAAGCCCCACACTGGGGATCGAGCCTGCTACCTGGGCATGTGCCTTAATCGGGAATCAAACCGTGACCTCCTGGTTCATAGGTCGATGCTCATACCACTGAGCCATACCAGTTGGGCTAATACTTGTGTTTTTGATACTGGCTTATTTCACTTAGCATAATGTCCCCAAGGCCCATCCATGCTATAGCATGTGACAGGGTTCCATTGTATGTATATGCCATATTATAATCATCTCTTCATCTGGGGATGGATACATGGGTTGCTTCTACCTCTTAGCTATTGTGAATAATACTGATATGAACATGGATGTGCAAAGATCTCTTGGAGATCCTGCTTTCAATATTTGGGGTTATATACCTAGAAGTGGGATTGTTGGGTCATATGGTAATTCTACTTGTAACTTTTTGAGAATCTGCCATACTGTTTTCCATAGAGGCTGCACCATTTTACCTTACCACCAATAGTGCACAAGGGTCCCGATTTCTTCACATATTTGGTGATACTTTTCTAGTTTGGTCTTAATAATAGCCACCCTAGTGGATGTTGAGGTGATACCTCATGGTTTTGATTTGCATCTCTCTCATGATTAGTGATGATAAGCATCTTTTCATTTTGCTTGTTGGCCATTTCTGTACCATCTTTTAGAAAATAAAATACCTATTCAAGTTCTGTGCCCATCTTTAATTGGTTTATTTGGTTTTTTGTTATTGAGGTATAGCCCTTTAAATATTCTGGGTATTAACTCCTTATCAGACATATGATTGCAAATATTTTCTCCTATTTTGTAGTTTGCCTTTTCACTCTGTTGATTAACAGAACTGACATTAACATTTGATACTATAATTTGTGTAGAAATTGTCTTTGGCTGGTCTGCTCACATGTAACCAGTAATTCTTCTGCCCAAATAAGTATATTTGACCATGAAGTCCAGTTCTCTGTTAAGGTTATCCAACTTCCACAAAATTAATCACACTAGTAAGGGCAATGCTGTAAAACTTTTCTGTGCACTAAAGCTTTAATGAAAACCTTAGCATTTTCCTTCTTGTAACTGCACTAGCATGTAAAGTATTAAATGGTACTCTGGTTTAAGTTCTCCATAAATGGGTCAAGGATTGAAATGGGAGGTGCAGGTAGGCTGTTTTCCATAAGTCTGGTGTGACTGATCCTGAGTTTGTGGAGGAGGATGGCTGGTTTATATTGTGTGGCCACTTTCATGGAACTTGAGAAATTATGAGCTATGCCAATAGGGACAATCTGAAAGTTACTTGGAGTTGCATGGGGATTCAGAACCTGTTTCTATATATCATGAAGGAAATTATATATACTAAGTAACCAGGATAGAATCTAGGGACAGTATTTGCCTTCTTTTTTTTTTTAAGGAAATGTATACAATCTATGGTTTCTGCAGAACCTTTCCTTTTTAACTCAGGGAATATCAGTGTGTTCACAAGTTATATATAGTCAACCTCTTCATTAAAATGCAGCTAGCTATTAGGTGATTGCAAGAACAGCTGTGAAAGTATCTAGGCCACCCATTCTTAGAATCATATGCTCCCTAAGTAGCCACAGAGAAAGCAAGTAATCATTCATGATCATGGTGTATTTTAATAAATAATGTGGATTTAGGTGAACATTAATGATATTTTTTATTGCCAATATCTGAATCTTTCCTAAATTAATGTCATTGTATCAGAGAAAGCCCAATAAGTAAATGGTTATTTTTTAGGATATGAGCTTTATTGACAAAGTTTATTTTTAATGTGAAATGGTATTTTTAATATTGGAAAACATGAAATTAAGTCAAGTTTCAAGATTATTCTTAGGAATTTTATAGTGTTTTAAATTTAAAAAGCACTTCATTTTCATTGTAATTCTAGCACTAATACTAAAGTCCAGAGCCTTAAATACTCAACAGTTCTTGCTTGAAAATAAATTGCAAAATCATAATCAATATTTAATTTTCAAGAAGGATATTAAGGGGCATGGGGCTGTGTTGTTGATTCCTTTTATTACTTTGTCATTTTTTTAATGTTCTCTACTGACAGTAAAATTCATACTCCATTTGTCTAAAGAGTCATAAAGCTAGAATTTCCTAAGAGCACTGTATATAATGATTATGGCAAAATTCCAACATTTTCCAGTGGGAAACAGGCTTTTATTCTTTTTTAACCTGTCAAGCTGTTGGCAAAAGCAAGCACTCTAGTTAAATGACTAAGCAAATGGTTTCTGAGACATGCCCCAGTCCTTCAGAAGGATCCATAAGAAACATCTGGCTAAGTGACTAAACTCCATTTGTGGCCATGCATATCAAAGATTAATCATCAAGGATTCTGACTAATTCCAGCCACTACCTCTTAATGGATGCCAGATGTGAACCCATCAGCTTTTTTCATATGACATCAGAAACATTTGAATGGAGCAGTTGTCTAGCGCTCTACGGACTAATATGATTAATTTTAAAGAGGGGTTTGGGAGTTCCAGCTTGTCCTAACACTGTGTACTCAGTATGCAAAGTGAGATTTCAACAGTGTATCCATCAGTAGCAGAGTGTTCTCAATCTTTTGCAATCCATCATCTGTTAGATTCTAGCTTTCAATTCCTGTGTGTGTGTGTATGTATATATGTATGTGTGTGTGTATATATCTTTATGAAACAGGATTAGACAAAAATATTCTAAGCTCATTAACTAAGGATCTTTAAGAATGTTAGCAGAGAGATTAAAAATCAATTTCTAATCCAAATGTCCATGAATGAGAGTGGTTTAAAGCAATTGGAATATATCCATATATTCCATGCAGTGGGGGCAGAGAGGGGTGCTCTGCTCCATTCAGCCATTCAGGATCAAGGTTGATAGAGGCCTCACCTTCCTCATTACATGACTTCCAAGGTTGCTGTCTGTGTGGACATTCAGCCAGCAGAAGGGAAAAGAGAGGGAGGATAAATGTGGAAGGTTGTTGTGGGATAGCCAGGTAAGTGATACATATTCCCTTGACTAAGTTGTAATCACATGGCCATATTTAATTGCAAGGAAGGCTGGGAATTGTAGTCTATGTGCCAAGACAAAGAATAAGCAAATTTAGATACCAACTACCCAACCTCTGCTACAGAGGTGGTGGAAGCTAGGTAAAAAAAAAGAGCATTTCATTAAATTCCTATGAGTGTGTGCTTGTGTGTGTGTGTGTGTGTGTGTGTGTGTGTGTGTGTTTTAAACAATAAATATATGACCTATTCAAAAAATGAAATACATTTTTTCAGAAGAAAAAAAAACAAAATCATTGTCTAAATAACACTTAGAGCTCCTTACCTAATTATAAACCATGTACTCCAGAGAATGTTGTTATTTGTCATAGCTTCTGAGCATGCTCTAATTCCTTTTTAACCAAGCTGGTTCCGGACTCAGGGTGAACTTCTCCGTGACCTGGTTCACTGCATTTGGGGGATTTTTTTTTCCTCCTCTCATCTCGGTTGATAGGCCAACTGAAGAGGAATGGTTGTATGATAACCAGACAAGAAGGAAGTTCGCCTTGGCTGTGGTTCACCGGGGAAAGCTTCCAACCACACCCATTCTGCAGACCCTACTCTCAGATCTCCTCAGGGAGAGGCAGCCTTATGGGCCACATTTGCAACCCAGAGAAGCCTTACTCCTCATTCCCACTGCTCAAATTTCTTCGGAGTTTCATATTGCTCCTCATCGCAGGATCCACACTTTTTAGACTATCTGATAAGATTTCAATCTGACATTTGCCTGTTGCCAGCTTTACATCTTGCCATTTTTTATTTCTTTTTAGTTTTCCCTGTGCCTGAAACCAGTTTCTCACACTGATATTCCACAGCAGGTTTTTCTGGGAGGCTTTATCAGGTGTGCTGTAGACAAGATGTACTACATTAGTTCAGAAAGTACTAACACATTTGGGAAACATTATTCTGCATTCTGCATTTCCTCTCGGAGGTACATATGCACTGAACTGCTGAGAAGGTCTGCAGCTTAGATGCTGGTTTAATTTTGTTCATCCTGGAACTTACCATACTCAGTGAAACATAGGAAATGCATTGTGCACCCTACCTAGGGGTCCTTGGGCACAATGATGCATGGAGCCTGAAGTGGGATCGCACTACACACATGGAACTATGGAGCACTTGGCTTGGGTCTCATACTTTATTTCTATTGGGCAGCACCACTCCAAGATTTCTTGTGACTTCTTCACTGAATTCTATTACAATTGTATCCATTTTAAACAATTGATGCTTGCTTATATATAAACCCATTTTTATCAATATGTTTTGGTACTTTTTTTAGCAAGGGTCTTTTAGTGGTAAACTTTGAATCTTTGTCTAAATATGTCCTTATTTTAACATATTTCTTAAATGGTAGTTTATCTAGTTATGGAATTGTAGATCATCTTCTTCCAGCTCACTAATCCTCTCTTTAAACTGTATCTAAATGAATATTTAACCCAATTATTGAGGGTTTTTTATTAAATGACTTTATTCATCATTTGTAGTACAATTTTGAATTATTTGTTTTCATCTACCTGGTCTTTTTTGTGTGAACTTTATTCTTTTTACTGTTTTAGCTGACTCCTCTCATGACTTTAATGTTTTTGGTGCATTTATTTTATAAGCTCTCTTTGTTATTTCTTTGATCAGAATTGCTTGAGGAGGTCTAATCCAGCTGTTGGTTCTGTCAGCTGACTCTTGCCCAGCATGCATTGTTTTCTCATTTGGTTTATAATTTGGAATTGTGAGCTCATGTTTGGTGGAGCTTAACCAGTTATAGTCTTATGTGCCCTGGGATGAAGGTATAGCCCCCATGAGATATCTTGTGTTTGCTTCTCCAGGAACCTGGTAGTATTTCTGGGAGTTACTGAAACATACATGTTAGTTTAAGTTTGAATCCCAAGCCTAAGTGGGAAGAGACCCATATGAACTTTAACAGGAGACATCTTTCCCCATTTATCCTTATTGTCTTCCCCTGTGATTAAAGGAGATTATTTCCCCCTGGTTCAGTGTGCTACTGTGGGAAACACATTCTGTGGTCCCATCGTTAGAGATGGATTTCAACTCCAGCTCATGTCTTGAGCATCTGCCAACCCTCCGTTTTTTTGTGTGAAAGCCAAACTTTTCAGTTGCCTGGGACCAACCCATTGGCAGCTCAAGTACCACCACCTACACCTCCATCTACTTTTTGGTTCTAGAAATTTTTATGTTCCCACAATTGGGAACATAATTTCAAAGAATGTGTTTTAGCAAGCATTCTTTAGGGTTTTATAAGAGGTGGGTTTACAGGGTAATTATTCTGCCATATTGCCATAAACTGTTAACGCATGTTAAGTGAGTAGTGGTCTGTGGATGAAGCATAAGAACACTCTGTAAGAGACACCAGAGCAAACAGATAAGGGAGGCAGGAAAACACAGGAGTGGTTTCTTATCATTCAGTTTGTCTAGACAGATTGTGTCTAACTTGGTAACCACTAGTTCTCTCTGGCTGTTGAACCCTTGAAATGTGGATGGTGAATTGAGACACGCTAAAGGTATAAAATACAAACTAGATTTTGAAGACGTGGTACAAAAAAGGATGTAAACTATCTCAATTTTAATGTTGATAATGTATTGAAATGCTGTTTTTATATGTTGGATAAAATAAAACATTAAAATTAATTTCAGCATTTTTTAATGTGGCTACTAGAAATTTTTAAATTTAATTTGTGGCTCCCCTATTTCTATTTGGAGTACATTGTAGGTACACAATAAGTACTGGTTGAATAAAGGAAGGGTACATTCAAATTGTCTCTCACTGTTCCTGAACATGGTATATGATGAGACCCACAGTACCTACAAATAATTCCCATCCTTGCTCTACCATGGACCCAATTCTTATAACAAAGGGAGGAGTGTGAGGTGAGAGAATAGAATTTAGTTCACTGCAATGTAGCAAATTTAGGTGGAGAGCAGTTGGAGGAAATGAGTTTAGTAAATGCTTTTGACAATCATTTGATTAGAACAACACACCTATCTTTCTTTGGAAACAGTCTTCCATATATATATATATATATACACACACATACACACCCCACACTGGGGATCGGGCCTGCAACTTGGTCATGTGCCCTGACAGGAATCAAACCTGTGATTCTTCAGTCCGCAGGCTGACGCTCTTTCCACTGAGCCAAACCAGTTAGTGCAAGTCTTCCGTGTTTTTGTCACATTTTGTTTAGATGATGTAAAAAAGTTTTGACACAATATATAATGAATGGAAAGCACATAAGATAAGAAATCTGAAAAAATAAAATAAACTTTCTCAATTTGATAGTATCTTTTTCTCAACCATTTTAGCCAGTCTGCTTCCCTAAATCAGTATTCATTCATTTATCACGTGGGTGTACAGAATGAAAAAGAGAGTGCTAGCACGTGGGAAACACCATACACTTAAAATATGTGTTTCATTCCGGGTTCATTAAACTTGCTCAGTGATTGAATGGTATTCTGCCTTTAGGTTGAGAAATGAGCTGTAACTGTAAAGTCAGACAACCAAACAAAAAATTTCCAAAGGCATCATCGCACTCCCATCTGTGGCTAGTCATTAAGCCAGTCATGTGACATTTTAAGGGTGTTTTGCCATATTTTGTCTTTGTCACTCTGTACATTTCACAATAGCCCTTCTAACAGAGTCCATGTGTTTTTCCTAAGTGGTCGGGTCGGGGGAGTAAAATTATGAAAGAGGATCATAAGCTAACAGATCCGAGGCTCCCAGAGAGCTGGTATTCCACCAGCCTGCAGAACAACCCGGTACGAGCCTTGCTTCCAAGTTGCGTTTCAGCTGACTGTCTCCAGAGACCACTTGTGCCTGTGCAAAGAGACCTTCCTTTCTCATTGTCCCTTATCCTCTTAAATCGGCACCGGTGCCTTAGCACAGGGGCTGGGCCTCCCGTTGTAGTCACTGTAGCTGCCATCCCAGGAGTCTGTGCAGATGAGGAATGGACCCTGAGTTGCAATGCAAATTCTCCTTTGTCCACTCACTTCAGGGGGAGTTAGCAAGCTGTGTGGCTCAGCTAAGGTATCATGTTTTCCCTTTGAGTCCAACCGCCACAAAAGTTTGTTTCATGTACAGTTTCTTCTTGCGTGGAGTACTGGTGTGGGCACCGGGGACAGATGGGCTTTATCCCGGGGTGTCACTGATAACCCGATTCCCACCTGGTGGGCCTTTACCTATAACAGTGGGACACATCTGTTCCCCAAGGGCCTGAGGCAGGCATACAGAGCAAATGATGAAAGCATTTGGAAATGGAAAGTACAGCCGTCTTTGAAGTGGAATTATCTGTAACTTTTATCAGATGCCATCCTGATTCCATCCATATGCTTAGTGTTCAGTTCGCGGGCAAGAAATTGTCCATTTGCTACCTCCATTGTTGCCCAGAGGAACAAAACGATCCTAAAGCCTAATGGAGAACCAGATTTAGTGATTACGCCTCTTTTCTTCCATTACCTCTTGACCCCTAGACTTCCCATGCCGCTCACCAGTGTTTGTGAGCAAGATAGTTAAATTATCTCCGCTGGCGTGGAGCAGCCGAGCCGGGGAGGACGAGAACGTGTTTTACCTGTTCAGAGCAGCTTCACCACAGTGCGTGTTTATGTTCATGGCCAATGTGAAGGGTCTAGTCTAGCCCGGCTCTCATCCTCAACCCTCCCTGGATCTTCCCCGATAATCTAATTAAATGTAACAGCTTAGATCATGAAGAGCTGCTGGGGGGAAAAAAACCACCATATCATGGAATGATGTGTACTAGCGTTAGCCTGACTGTCATGGGCCGGCTGAGCTGAGTAAATATGAGTGAATGTATGGTTGGCCGTGGTTCGTAGGGTTTGCCACATTGTCCTGCTTGTTTAGAAAGGTTGGGGTTTAGGGACCCACAGCTTCAGCATGTACAGCCTTTCGCAGCGGCTTTACCTTAGAATGCGGTTGTACCACGAGTGCATATCACTGATCCAAGTGAAACTCTTCATTACTGGGGATGGGGAGAGGGGGCAGAAGAGAAAAACATATTCCCACAGACCACAGAGTCAGTGCCAGTACACACCACAGGCAATGGAGCAGTCAGGCCGAACACAGAGAAACCCACAGAAAGCATGCATGAAAGATTTGAAGGGCTTTTCTTGCCATTGTCCAATAAAACAAAATAAAATGAGAATAAAGCAACAAGCCCAAAAGAAAATCTCCAGTGGCCATGGAGAAGAGGGTGCTTTGTCGGTGAATAACCTGCATAATGAAGAGTCTAGAGAAGCGCTGGCTGTCTGAGTTGAAGGTGGGGATAAAGTTGCCAAGCAGGTGGTCCAGTTGACACCAACCAACTACTTACATTGTACCTATGGGTGGCTCAGGGAGTTTGCGAGGCTAATTTTGCCTTACGAGCTGAATTTAGAACCTAACCCTAAGATGCTGAACTATCCAGTTTATGTATTTAAAGCTATCAACTTGAGAGGCTCCCTCAAAGGACAAAAGCAATAACCTTGCTCCTGAAACCTTCTATAATGTAAATACCTGTTGTTCAGAAAAACCATTTGAATTGGTTAGCATTAAAGGCACATGAGAAACATTTGCTCTTCCCAGACTTGGGAATGTAGAAAGATTTTCACATGCATTTTCCAGATGGCAGATTATCTGAATTGCAATTTAGTTCTTAAACATATGCTGGGGAATTTGGTGGTGGGGGTTGGGAGAGTTATGGTAATGATTATGAAAATGTAGCACATATTTCTATTCCAGATCACAGCTCACTTGAGAAGTCACTTTAAAACACTATGACTTGTTCTCAGATTTTCTTAAAGTAAAATTTATACTCAAATGAAAGTGATCGAATTGTTGATTTTCTTCATCTAAGAACTAAATGTAATCATCCAGGCTCTTAAAAAGCACGATAGTGACACTTTTAAAAATAATTTGCCCAAAGAATGTTAGAAGAAATGCACTTCAATGAATAAAATGAATTTAGGATTCCCTGAAACATAATTCTTTGGGTTTTTATACCTGGGGGAAATTGTTTTAAATCAATTACATAGAACTAGATGCCAATACCTAAAATTATTTTCATTTTTTTATATATTTTATTGATTTTTTTACAGAAAGGAAAGAAGAGAAATAGTTAGAAACATCGATGAGAGAGAATCATCGATCAGCTGCCTCCTGCACACCCCCTACTGGGGATGTGCCCGCAACCAACCAAGGTACATGCCCTTGACCAGAATTGAACCTGGGATCCTTCAGTCTGCAGGCCAATGCTCTATCCGCTGAGCCAAACCAGTTAGGGCTGAAATTATTTTCGTGATGATCATAAGGTATTTCACTTCTGACATGGATCTTTTCATTATAGACCATTGGTTCCCAATGTGGAGCACACACCCCACAGAGGGGCAATTTGATTTTTAAGGGGGGCAATTTGAGAATGAGTTATTAACAGTGAATGAATTATTTGCATTTCTTGTGGTTCTAGGGGCCTCATATACAGTATATAAATATATACTATGACATATTTATGCATTTCAGCTCTCTATTATGATTTGAAACTTTATTTGCTATTTTTTCACATCCCTTCATATTATTATTTTTTTAACAATTTCTTAGTGATTTCTTCCTCAGTATTTCAACAGTCCTTTTGTTCTTTTATTTTTCGCTTTCATGGATGCCATGTTCTTTGGAAGCTTGTTTAGACCAAGTTAATGGCCTTTTAGGCTTCCTCCATGTGAATAGGAGCTCACTTTTTGAATAATAAGAATTATTTGTCATGGGCGGAGAGGGGGTGTCAGGATTTTAGAGAGGCTTAGGTGGGGCATGGCCAAAAAAAAGGTTGGGAACCCCTGTTATAGACCATTGTTTTAATTTACATTTTGAAATCCATGAATTGGTTTCTCTTTGTAGACAAGATTAAAACGTTAATGTGGTCTACACAGAACCAGAATTATGTTTCAGGGAACCCTGGATTCATTTTATTCATGGAAGTGCATTTCTTCTAACATTGTTTGAGTAAAGTTCTTTTTTTAATATATTTCTTTGTTGCAAGGTTGCCTTCAAAGGATGTGTTTGTCACTGTATACATGTATAGAAGGAAACCCCCAGCAATGCTGTATAACTGAGACAGCCCCTAGGAAAGAGACCTGTGCAATATTTCAGTGAAGATATTACCTTCCCCTCTTTATTTCTTTGAGTCAAAAATATGGGATCAGTAGTTTTAGTGGCAATTTCACTTTCCTTTCTTTAAAAAAAAAAAACTGTGCATGAATGCAATGGCACCATGCTGAGGGGGTGGCAGGTGGCATCTTCTCTTCCCCCAAATCCTTTGTGGTTGCCCTGGCAGGCAGTGGACAGCTGGGAACCTTCCTGGGCATCCTGTCTCTTGGCTGCCTGTCCCTGGACCCCTTGGTGAAGATGATAGAGGAGAAGCTCAGAGGAAGGCATGTAAGGCCAGGAGTGTTACTTTGACTGTTTCTTTTCTTTTTTAAAAAATATATTTTATTGATTTTTTACAGAGAGGAAGGGAGAAGGATAGAGAGTTAGAAACATTGATGAGAGAGAAACATTGACCAGCTGCCTCCTGCACACTGCCTACTGGGGATGTGCCCGCAACCAAGGTACATGCCCTTGACCGGAATTGAACCTGGGACTCTTCAGTCCACAGGCCCACGCTCTTTCCACTGAGCCAGACCGGTTTGGCTTTGACTGTTTCTGATACAGGAAATGTAAGGGAATAGAAGGGCAGCTCTGGGATCTCTGGGCGGGGCCAGCAGCATTTAAAGGGACACTGCGGTGGATGGAGCCAAGAGTGTCCCTGGACTAAACGAGAGGTCCTGCTGCATAGGGAGAGAACTGGTCTAATTAAGCAAGAAGGTGTAGATCAGGGAGCATGTACAAAGGATGTCTTTAGGATGAAGAAAAGCAGAGACTAAACGAAGGCAGTCAATTTCTTTTCCTCTGCCACCTCACTCTTGCTCTAATAACAATTTTCACTAGGTTTGCCTTTGAAGACCCAAGTATTCTCCTTCTAAAATTATATCATTTCTTTACAATATGGTTGTTGTGGTTTTTGTCACTAAAGCATTGACACTATCAGAGCCTCTCACATCTTAACATCCTTAAATTTATTGATAAAAAATACACATTTCTCTCAATTGGAAGGACCACCTGGCAAGGATATGTTTTTATTGATTTTTTTTTTAGAGAGAGAGGAATGGGGATTGGAGGGGGGGAGAGAGAGAGAGAGAGAGCGAGCGATTGAGATTGCTTAGGTATGTGCCCTGACTGGGAATCGAACTCATAACTCTTTGGTGGGAACCCATGACCCTTCGGTGCTCAGGATGACGCTTCAACCAACTGAGCCACGCGGGCCAGGGCCCCACCTGGGTTTTTAATTGTGCTGGTCATTTGCTTCTATACATGGTATACACATCTGTGTAAAAGACAGCTATGGGTTCACATTTGCTCTCAAGTAGCTCAGACTCCCTGGATTCACTTTGAATGAAAAAGAACCCAGAAACTCTGACTAACTGTGATATTTTTTCATAAGCTCTTAGAAATGTTTTAAATCTAACTTGAGTAAATAAGCTCCTTACAGCAAAAATTTCTCCTTTTAAAAAAAAACAAAAACAAAAAACTGGTTTTCCCCTGGAGCTTCGACTCCAGTGCTTAGCGGGGAGTAGTGTCTCAATTAGATGTTGCTGTGAATTGTTTGCAGACAAAACAGAAACTTACATATCCCTCCAGTTTCTTTTAAATATAACATCGGTGTGTCTGACAAGCAGCTTTGTGTCGGTTGTATTCTTGAATAAAGAAGTTAGTGCATCTTTTACATACAAAAAGAAAAAGCCACAACACTTTCTTGTACATATGTACACATAGTCTCCATTTTCACGTGAATCTTTGCATTTTGCTGCTCTCTCTCGCTCTCTCTCTCTCTCTCTCACACACACATACACACACACACACACACACACACACGCAAACTCAAACTCAAAAGAATTGTAATGCTACAATGCAGGAGGAGAGAAGGGAAAAGCCAATTTCCTTGCCCATCAGTACCCAGCTGTTACATTGAAGGGATAGGGAAATTGATTTTACACCCCACCCCCACCCCCGCTGGCCATCCAGGACAAGAGGCCCAGAACTGTTTGCAGACAGCTTCCCAGTGTTCCTCCAGGACAAGCTGCCTCCCTGGAGAGCTTTAATAGCTCTTTGTAGGGCTCCTTGTTATGATTTGAATTGTGGCTTTTGAAAGAAAAGATCCTTTCTTTCACAGTAACTTCAATGTGATTGGCAGTGATTAGTGAAAAAGTAATATCTAAAAAGAGTAGCTGTGCTCAAAAAAGAATGAGGCTAACCAGTATGCAGCTGTGGCCTTAGATTATGAAGCCTTGGAGTTCTATTTAATAGCAAGAATGTTCTTTGTTCTCCCAATCACCAGGTACATCCCTTGATAAGCTTATAGAAATTCCTTTCACTCTAAGAAGATTTTTTGTGCATGTGAACCTGAAGTGTGATTTTGTATGTCCTAAGTCAGAATTTATAATCACTGAGTGAATGAGAGTCACTTAGATTCTAATTTATCATTATGGACTTACTTTTGTGATAATTGAAAATTTCGAGTTGGCTGCAGTGAAAAGAAATATAGAGGACAGGAGAAGACAATGAACATTTATTGGCTATCTTGGCACTGTGCCAGGTGCTTTTATAGAAATTATTCTATTTAATTCTTACAATTTGTAGACTTTGTGGTATTAACCAAGCCCATGTCACACAATGACAGAGCTAAAATGGAAATCATATCTATTTGACTTCAAAGCTTATTTTTGAGTTATTGCGGCATGCTGTCTAGACAGGGAGTATATTACAGATTTTTGTTTTTCTCAGAATGAGTAAGGAAAGAAATCAGATGATCTGCCAGCTGTGTTTCTGAGAGAAGGGTGGATTGTGGGAGAAGCAGAATCTGGAGTGGGCGTAGACCACTCAGTTCAATTGCCAGGAAGAGGTCTTCTGTTAGAAAATACCTTTATGACTTTGGGCCTACAGACTGAAGTGTCCCAGGTTCGAGTCCATTCAAGGACACCTACTCGGTTGCAGGCTCAGTCCCTGACCCTGGTCAGGGCACATGTGGGAGCCAACCAGTCAATGTGTCTTTCTCACGTTGATGTTCCTCTCTCTGTGTCTCTCTCCCTCTCTTGCACTCTCTCTAAGAATCAAAGGAAAAGTATACTCTGGTGAAGATTAACAAAAAAAATTGACTATCTCAGATATCTGTTGTTTTCTTACAAACATCTATATTTTAGGCCAATGCTATTCTCAATACAGTATAAATTCAAGTATACATATCTTTTGCTTTAAAGGAATAAATACCTAAATCTGATTTGTTCTCCTATGTTTTACAATCTCAAGTGCAATTCTGAAACTTAAACATATGGAGTTAAGAAAATCTCAAAAGAGAAAGATTTATTAATCTTCAAAGCACTTCTTCCTATTTAGAAATGTGCTATTTAACTAGACCGTTGGGTGCGAATGAACATCACAGCTGGAAATTTAGGACCTGTGCTTTCTCAGTGCACCTCCTTGTCCCTGAGGCAGAGATAAGATTTGAGTAGAGCCACAGCCTCAAATTTCCAAATGTCAAGTAAAACAAACAAGCATGTATTGCCTAATCAACCCTGTCCGGTTCAATCACGTGTTACTGAGAGGATTCAGTATGAAGGAACTTGACATTTGTCTCTGGTTTTAACTGTGTTCCCTCCCCCAGCTTCTTGTTGCCAGATGTCATTCTGCCAGGGATCATCTTGGTCAATTCTTAGTGTTGCCACACACAAGTTTACAGGAGACTACAAACCTGACAGCTAAGCTAACCAGTGAGAGACCAAAGGGAAATGCACCAAAAGTAGGGCAGTGTGTGTACGTCTCGTTCCTCCTTACTCTTCATTCTGGTTCTTAAAAATAGAAGCCAAAATTTTAGCAAATTCTAGGAATGAAGCGCTATTAGAAAAAAAATGAAAGAAATAATTCTTTTTGCTCATAATATTTAAGATGTGACCAGAGTCGAATGTGTGCCTCTATCATAAGGACGTGATGCACTCAAGTTATGAATGGGTTGTGTTCCAAAAATTAATTTGTTAACACCCATGTTAATGTAGGCACATTTCTTGCAGGTTTCATCTTCAGGAAACATTCAATTCAGGAAACATTTCCCGGTGTAAGTATGTTGTAGTGTTGAGCTCTCATCCCACCTTAGAGAAGCCTACTGCTCCTAGAAGTCTAAGTGCTTGGTAAATAAATACGTCCTCTCTTACCAGGCATGAGTGCGGCACTGGCATACCTGGGTTGCCTCCTGCCTCATGGGTGCTGTTTCTCTGACTCTGACAGGCTCCTTCTCCTTTGCTCAGCAGTGCATGTGGAATTCCTCTACACTTGAACCCAGGCTGCCTCTTCCTCCCTCTGTGCCATCTACCTAATCAACTTTGTCCACGTCCGGGCTTCAAGTACCATCTACATTCTGACCCCTGCTAAATGTAGATCTCCCCTCCTAAACTTCTCCACAGATCATCCAAAGTATCCATTTGATTTCTCAAAGTCACCTCAGACTCAGCATGTCCAAAAACATGTCTTCTCCCCCCGACCAACTTAAAAATGACTCCACCATCTGTCCAGGTGGTTGGGTCATTCTTGGTACCATCCCCTTCTCATCCCTCAGGCCCCTATAAGCGCTGCCCATTGTAACTTCTAATCTCCCCATTTCTCTCCAATACTCTGAACATTCTGTGCTCTTTCCTGCCATGGAGCCATTGCTCGTGCAGTTTGTTAAAACAAAAAATCCCTCACTTGAGCTTTATTTTTATTTTAAAAGAAAGTCAACTGCTGTAGTCAATGATTTATTGATTCATTCAAGTCTAAAGAGGAAAGACTAGAAAGTAGAGTTTTGAAGTTTTCCTGTTGAATACCAGGTAGAGAGCAATTTCCTGTGACAACCAGGATTAATGGTTGCATTAGAAAGGCAATAAGTTGAAGCCCATGTGGCTCACATATGGTGACAAAAAAAAAAAATCTAGCAAGGACAGTTTTGTAGTTACAAAATACCCCCCAAAAAAGTTACTATAAGACTCTAAGTTATTATAGAATCAATGACACAAGGGTCACTGATCAGATTCCTGTCCCCAGACCCACCTGGGTCTGTAACCTCTTACCTTACTGGAGTATTCTTACGAACAGCTGCCTTTTAGCAAGTTTTCATCATTCTATTAGCCACCTCTGAATAACATAATGTAGAAAACGATAGATATAACTTTAAAAAGTTCAAGGACTTAGAATTTCCTGCCTCCTCATTTTCCTTCTGCTCCCACCCCAACCTCTGCTGAGAAACCTAGTCATTCTTCAGAGTTCAGCTTCAGTGTCAAGCCTGAGAAAGCCTTTCCTGACTCCTGGCCCTGCCCCAGGCTCCTTCGTAAAACATCCCCAGAGAATCTCATTCCTTTCCTTCTTGATAGCTATCTGAGTTTATAATTGTACGAATATTGGCGGAGACCTTTTTATTAATATATGTCTCTTCCACTAAAATTTAAGCCCCCTGGATGTAGGGAATGTGTATTTTTTGTGTTCACCATCATTAGTCCCAGAGCCCAGCACGGCACGTTGTAAATGCTCAGTAGACATGTGTTGAGTGCTGTTGAATGAATAAACGGAACACAGTGCAGAACCACAGTGGTAGATAGAACATCTCTTTGAGAAACTGCATTCAGAATCCTGATTGGTTTCTGGTACACAACCCACACCTTCCACTCTCTAGAAGAACCATCCTTCCTCCCTCACCTTGGTGGGCCTCCGCTATCTGCAGGCACTTCTGAGATCTACACAGCTGGTAGTATTCTGGTGGCCTGAATTATGACTTACCAGAGCTATGGCTGGGGAAGCAGAAAGGTAAATGTGAGGAAAGACCTGGAAGGGCAACATGATGGAAATAGAATGCTGGACAAGAGTGGGGCTAAATCCTTAGCTGTGAAGGTAGCATCGTTCCACAGAGAACCTTTTAGGATGGCTTCCCTTCCCTCCAAAGGCTCCGGTGGTTGAACTGCCCCTTTAGAGACCCGTCTCTGTTAAATGGAAGACAATTCAATCCTGCAGCATCTTTTATTTCCCCACGTTGGGTCACCAAAGGCACCCAGGGCCTTCCTTCCTTCACTTGGATTTAGGGAGCTGTGGGGAGGACAGAATGGTGTGCCTGACTGTGGACGATTGGAATGTGGTCAGTGTTACGGACATAGAAAAAGGCAATGGGAAAGGTGAGGGTACAAGAGAGGATTAGCCATTTACCTCCTCAGCCACCAATCTCCTCAGCAGACTTCAGGGAACTGTTTGTCCTGGTAGTCTGTCAAGGTTGTAATTCAGTCCAATATCAATCTGTGTGTTTGGAGTAGGGGACACTGCCCAGGTCCCTGAGAGTTACACCATATGGTGCATGTCCTTTTCTGTGATATAAATTAATCCTAAAAGCTAGCACTCATTATAGCCCTGTTTTGTATGGTGTGCTACACCCTAAAATCATTCCCATGGTCCTTTCTCTTCTTGCTTCTCAAAATTCAGTAGTTCCCTAATTTTTTCTTTTTATCTCTCATACTTGACCCAATAAATAATAAGTAATTTTGTGTCTCCTCAAGAAAAATATATCTATCAGGGCAGAAAGAGAAACTGTGTCTCCTAAATGAATGACAGTCACTTTAGAGTGGTGATGGGAATCCTGCCACTTGGTTCATTCTTTCGACAAATGTCTTTTAAGCACCTACCATGTGTCAGGCAGTGCTGTAGTGCTGTAGGCATTAGGTATACGGCGATGAATACTACAGATAATGTTCTTTCCTTTTGGAATTTTGAGAGCGCCCCTTGAAGAGCTTAAAGGACATAACTAGAACAGCCCTGTGAAATAATCAAAGCCGACGTACCTCCTCACTGAGAACATGGTGGCTCCATGTGGGAAGGTGCCCAGTTTTCTTTCCCTCTGCAGCCCTTTACCTTTGCACTATATCTGACTTGCTTATAGGCTGCTAGCCCTGTTTGCAGTTATGCCCCTTAGTGCATACAGCAGTCCTGCTTAAAAGGTTTAGCAATTTCTTGGTGAGATTAGGCCAAACGGTATTCTTTTCGATGCAAGCCCAGAGAGGAGATGCGTTCTCTGAGCTGAGATGCATCGAGTAACTCACAAGGGAAGCATTTCCATAAGACAGAAATAGTGGGTGTTTATGTAACCACATCATTTTGACCCACGCTCTTAATCATTCAGTGTGGCACAGTTTAAGATAGTGAGGAGAGGAAGGAGGTGGGGGAGGGAGATGGATTAAGGGCTGGCATATGCAAATCAAAACAATGAGGTACCATGTCACACCTGTCAGAATGGTTATCATCAACAAATCAACAAATGGCAAGTGCTGGAGAGGAGGTGGAGAAAAGGGAACCCTAGTGCACTGCTGGTGGGAATGCAGACTGGTGTAGCCACTGTGGAAAAACAGTATGGCGTTTCCTCAAAAAACTAAAAATGGAACTTCCATTTGAAGTAAAAAATGTGTACCAAGAAGTATAATGGATGATAAAAAGCCCAGAGATAGCCAAAGCACAGCTCTGTAGGAGGGCATTTCTGCTCAACACCTTGTAAGCAGGTACAGTTAATTTCTAGATAATTGGGCTTTCATGATCAAAAGCAGTTTCCCCCTATGAAACTGTATTGTGTGACTTCAGATGGTAGAATAAGAAAATGAGAGGAGTGAAAGTTCCCAGTCTTCAGTGGAGTGAACCTCATTTGAAAGGGAGAAGGACATAACCAATGCAAGACAACGGGGTGGGGGTGAGGGCATGTGCTGGGGGGTGGGGATTTCCGGGAGAGGTCAGTGGGGTGGGGGGGGAGGAGACTTGTGTAATACTTTAAACAATAAAGAATTAAAAATTAAAAAAGGGCTGACATCATAGATCTGTTCTTAGAATGAGAGGGTGTTGATAGAACCAGGGAGGAGTCAGATAACCTGTCCTGGTGTGAGCTTAATCGAATACAGTAAAGACTGTTATGCATGCAACTTGGACAATAAGCAAATTCAAGGAATTCCCTGGTGAAAAGCATTTCTAACACTAAAAATTGTAACTTCAATTAATGCTGCTTTCAATGTATAATAATCTGTGATAAAATTATTTGCTTTCTTTAAGCAGAGCTGAGATGTTGTATTTTTCCAAACTAAAGTGGGGACTCATACACAGAATGATTTCAGGTGATGACTTAATCCAGGGGTCCTCAAACTACAGCCCGCGGGCCACATGCAAATACAAATATTGTATTTGTTCCCGTTTTGTTTTTTTACTTCAAAATAAGATATGTGCAGTGTGAATAGGAATTTGTTCATAGTTTCTTTTATAAAAAGTTTGAGGACCCCTGTTTAATCAATATTGTAGATAGAAACATATACACATATAGGTATAAACACACATATATCATTCACATCTAATTTATTTCACAGTTGTTTTTATTACTATGAAAGTTAGTTTCATAAAATTTTGTTATATTTTTAATTCTCTTAGAAGATTATATAAACTGTTGCTTTCATTGCCTTTTACAATTGAGAAAAATCTCTATTGTAAAATTACTGAAACGGAAAAGACAGGAGAGAAAGGAGTGGTGAGGATAAACTAGGAGGGAATATTCCAAGAATGAGCAAGAACTTGAAAATATGAGAAGCCAGAAAATAGTCAAAGAGAGAAGTATATATAAAGCTATCTAAAGAAAAGAGAGAAAAATTACTCAGAGAACTAGGCTTTGATGGAGTAACACAGAACTCAATTCATTTTGGGGGGATTTCCAGTTAGAGTTTTAAAGATGGGTTGCATTTTACAACCATAAGCATAGTGGGAATACAATCTCTTGAAAGTTTTCCATAAGCATATAGATATGGGAAATACCTGGCCTGTGTTTTAGTGGGTTAAATCTGTGCACCGCAAACATTTTTCCAGCATAATTATTCAATTGTAAGTTAGGTCAGGTTAATTTATTTAATTTCTTTTCTGTGTAGCAATTTTCAAAAGGTCACAGATAAATTAGTACTGAATGAGTCATTCTGATGGTTATTATAGCTTAAGACTTGTTAAACTTATTTATATTTGTTGCCATTTGTAATTCTAACCAGCTGAAATAACTTTTGAATAAGGATGCCTATGGCCAGAAATTAACATTTATGAAACCTCCCAAACAAAATCATGTTTGAAATACAACATTTAAAGCAACTGCTCATTTGGATGTTTGATTCATTTTTTTTAATAATTGTAAAAAAAAATGTCCTCATTTAAAGTGTGGGGAGGCAAATTTTTAACTAATCCCATTACCTCTGTCTTTACCTAAGCATGTGGCAAGAACAAAGATAAAAATTTTAAGTCAGTGTAGGCACTTATATTTATCTTGAAAATGACATACTTTTCAAGATCTTCTGACTTCTGCATGAAAATATTATTGCATTTACTTTTAATATTCTTAAGGAGTTAAATTAGTCTGCCACCTGCATGTCAATTTGATGTTGCTCAAGTTGAAATATATTTGTTGGTAAAGCAATATGTCTGTGTACTTACAGTATTTAACAAAGACTCAAAGGATAACCCGTTCTTGCATCCAGAGTTCGAGGGACTTTCCAGGTTTAAAGCTCTAACCAGGAGTCTCCCTTACATGTACTGACCGAGGGAATCTAGAATGTATTTATGAAATTTGTGCTTAAATACTTTCTCTTTCCTGTTTTTGAGCTACTTAAGTAGATAAAAGATTGCCCTGTGTTCAGTACTATTCACAAGGAGAGATTTGGAGGCAGAATTCTCTAAACCAGTTCCTTGAAGAGCCTTGCTTGTCTTCAAAAACTGGTTTCCACGTTCATTTCAACTCCTACTCTGATAAAGCTCTTTCGTCAGCTTTGCTAGGAATGAATACAATGGGAATGGGTCTGTCCAAGGTTCAGGATGAGTTCAATGTTATGAAATTGTCACCCTCAATCCTGGGCCATATTTTCTCTTGTAGCCACATCCCCCAAATCTTGGTAGCAAATCAAAGTGTCATTCTTTTAGCCTCCTTGTCATTAAGAAAATTATTCCATGCCCAAACCATAAGGATATCTGTTCCTAGGTGTTGCTATGTCATATATACCCTTGATAATAAGAATTCAAATCTTAGACTAAAATTTTAAAAAAAGCATCTGTGCTTCAGTAGGCTTTTCAATATTGCCCTTTCACCAGAAGAGCATTCCTGGAGCTTTCTCTTCCAAGTGTTGGATTGCCCACCAGCAGAGTCACTTTCCCCTTTGGTATCAATGACACCTGAGCAATGTGTGTTTTAGTGATTGGCTTAACACCTCCTCTCTTGCTTTGATAGCAACAGGAGTTGTCATAGTTGTCTGTGTGTGAGATGGAGTGCCTCTGTACTGCTCTGCTTGGGAGTGTCAAGGTTTCTGAAAGGTGGGTTTTCAGAGTAGTAAATTCTCAAGGTCGAGCATGTTCTGCCTTGAGAAGGCTAGCAGAAGTCGGAATGAGAAAAATTGTGTCTGCAGCCGCATCTTTGTGAGGCTTAGAGATCTTAGTAGATCTGCTCACACTGATCTAAATACAATTTTTCTCTTTAACTGTATTTCTTGCGCATATACAATTTCCTAAGTAGAACCCAAAGTTTACCTTGCTTCTATAATAGCAATATATATTTTATAACATTTAGTATGTGAAGAACTTTTGTATTCATACTAGAGGCCCGTGCACTGGTAGGGTCCCTAGTGGCTGCCAGCTGCCGGCCGGGGCCTCCCTCCCTTCCCTGGGCTTCCTGCCACCACTGGGGCCTCCCAGCACTAAAGAGCAGTGAGCCGAGTGGTAAGGAGCAGCGAGCAGGCAGGCAGGGGTCCCAGACTGTGAGAGGAATGTCCGCCTGCTGGCTTAGCCCACCAACAGGCAGACATCCCCTGAGGGGTCCCGGACTGGGGGGCTGAGGGACCCCCTCCCCACCCCAGTGCACGAATTTTCGTGCACTGGACCTCTAGTAATAATAATAAATTATCAAGTTTATGTAAATTATTATTAATAATGTATAATTATATAACTAATGCATACTTAATATACAATATTATTATTTCATCATAGAGATAAAAGAACTGAGATGCAATGAAATTAAATGCATGTGTCACACAGCCATGAATAACAGCAGGACTTTAATTTTAACTATTCCAGATCAAATTTATTTTCCACTATGTCATGCTATCTGTTAATACTGAGTAGTGCTGAGCACTCAATAAAGAGTGGTAGGTTGACTCAACATAAGGTTCCATCCAGATAATCCAGGTGAAAACCAGATGGGTGACAGCCTTGAGTGAAAAATCCACTCTGCTCTCTGCTCTGGGAGCCTGACAATGAATCATTTTGCCCTCCAGGGCTACCTTCAGGGAATACTTAAAACCTTTTTCATAGCCTAGATTTCCTCAATCGCAGTCCTTACTTTTTTTGGACTTGATGCCTTCTAAATGTGGCTTTTTCTGTGTGGCCAGCCACCACAATAAGGTCACTCACTGTTCAATATTAGCTAGTAGCTTCCAGCTTCAGTTTGTTAGGGCTGATTAAATAGGCAGTGGAGGGAGGGTGTGTGTGTGTGTTGAAGCAGCAGCTCTGCCACCAACATTTATTAAGAATTGACCTCCTGATGAGTTGTATTCTCGCCTTCAGCTTGCATCCTTGGCCCGATAAACACACCGATCAGCCTGGTCCCAGACTTGTCTCTCCTCCCAGATTCTTTGGGCCCTTGCCTTCCAGACATCCCAGTAACTCCTCGTGTGGGGAGATGTTAATCTGCCTTCAGTTTACCACACTTGATCCTTGGATCTCCACTCCAAATGTGGTTAATTGGCTGGCTCCTTTTTTTAATCCTTTCTGTGAGCAGGTCTCTCAGAGTCTGCAGGCATGCATGTGAAGGTTTAGGGAGCTGAGATGGAGCGAATAATTATTTGGAAAGCTCTTACATTCTCAGAGGCTGGTGGCAGCTATTTTTAGGTGCTAGGAGCAAATTATCATTGTTTTGCCAACAAACCCCCCACACATGCAACCTTGTTCATGCCAAAACGGACCAGGCCTGTCATCCTTCCTAGCCAGCGTTTTACACTGAGTGAGTGTCACAGCCTTAGTTAGAATTCTGTCCCCAGGATCTTGCTCATGTGCTAGGATTTAGGTTTGGAGTATTGGGTGTGGGATAGCAGCTAGTGGGGGCAGGGAGGAGAGGGAGACAGGGATTAACTATCCTTCTCAACTTTGAAAAAGAATAGCTTTAACATTTATTGAAATTAGCCTCTGGCTGAAGTCAGTCTATTCCAGCAGATTGAAGGTTTTAGGGGAATCATAAATCATCTTACTTCTCCAACCATGTAAATACCTGGGAAACACAGGGGCCTTCCCTATAATCCGGAAAGATCAGGTTCCAGTTGCATGCCTCTGGGGGGCCTCCTCCAGAAATATGTCTGACTTCCACCTTCAGTCTGGTAAGCAGAATAATGCTCCCCCACCTCATCTCCAGAACCTGTGACTATGTTGCCTTATATGACATAAGGCACTTTGCAGGTATGATTAAGTTAAGGGTCTTGAGATAGGGAAATTATCCTGGATTAGCCAATGTAGTTATAAGGATCCTTAGGCATGAGAGTCAGAGAGAAGAGGAAATGTAACAAAGGAAGCAGGGGGTGGAGTGATGTGTCCACAAGCCAAGGAATGCAAGCTGGAAAAGCCAAGGAAAAGAGTTTCTGCCCAAGAGCCTCCAGAAAGAACACAGCCCTACTGACACTTTGATGTTAGCCAGTGACACCCTTTTCAGACTTCTGATCTCTAAAACTGTGAGATAATAAATTAGTATTGTTTGAGCCACTACGTTTATGGTCGTTTGTCACGGCAATGGGAAACTCATCCTATAAAATAAAAGGCTAATATGCAAATTGTCCCTTCAACCAGGAGTTCCACTAGGAGTTGGACCAGGGGGTGGGGCCAGCTGGCCAACTGCCCGTGGCCCCTCCCCCTGGCTGGCCCAGCCCCAACCCATGCATGAATTTGTGCACCAGACCTCTAGTATACTCATAAAGGTGATTTGACACCCTGAGGGAAGATGCCTCACTCCCCAGAGCATGATCTCTCATCTTCTCCACCGGGTCCCTTGCTACTGTGAATCAAAGGATTTCCTTGATTCTTGTGGTGGAGGAGACTGACTACCAAATCCCAGCTCTTCTCCCTTGACAAGAAGAAGAGCCCCTCACCATGCAGAACTGACACCATCTGCCATGGTTGTCGGTGGGTCAGAGACAGGAGAAGAATTTCTCATTCCCATACCAGCTTACCCTTTGAAATAGCTATGTCTGTGTCAGGGAGGACCAGCATCAGAGAGCCTTGTCATGCTGAGAAAAGCATCACTCACAGCGTTAAAGGTGGAGTACACTGTACTTTTCTCTCAGCTGCTTTGGCAATGACCACGCTCCTGTCCTGCTACCAGCCTCGGGAGCAAGGCCAAGTCCAACACTCATCTGAGGTGCTACTGCCCCCTTTATGTCTCCCACACCTGCCCCGAGATACAGCTCAACTGTGCAGTCTTCTGCTATATCATCCTTTTTCCTTCCCAATCCTTGGTTAACTCTTTATCTCATTAATCCTATCCAGTTTATCTGAAAATGCCTATGTACTCAGATGGAAATCCTGAAGGCTAAGAATAAGGCACTTAAAAATACACTTAAGTAGACTAACATTTTAAATAAATGGAACTGAGATTGGAATCATTACTGCACGTTCTTTTGTGACAGGGAATCTGAGAACTTGGAGAATTTTTCATATTAATAAAATCCCTCCCACCTACGAACCAGACAGATTGACTATGTTGTATGTATTTTCAGATGGCGTTTGGCATTATTTTAAGAATTTTGCACTGACGTTAAGAGCATTCCCATGATTCCAGTCTTTCCACACTTGGAATAATTTATTCTACCACTGTGCGTGGAACAATCAACCATGCTTTTCTTGACTCTCTGAATGTATCGTGTAGTTACTATGATTCCCATATAAATTGTTCTCACATTTCAGTTAGAATTTATTGATTTGCTTCAGATTTGGAAAGCTGTTTTATCAGTTGCTGAGCAACCCAAATATGCAACTGTCTTTTGCCTTCACTAGAGTCTTATTCAGGGCTGAAGTCCTGACATTCAGAGTGGAATGTTTCTAGTGAGGAAACAGAGTTTTATAGTTGGAATCTGTTGGAATGGTGGTGAGGCTCCAGAACTAATATTTGCAAATGATTTTCCAAATCAAAGTTATTAATGTGATGAAGAAAGCCATCATTTTGTTTCACTTTGGAGTTATTTATAAAAGAGAGAACAAGTAATGATTTCCAGAATAAGCCAAGGGAAACGATTAGCACCAAATAACGGACACTCTGTGTAGACTGTGAAGACAGCATATGGACAGCCTGCGAGGGTGTCGGCACAGGCCTTAAGCTCCGTGGTGGATGAAGATTGTACACATGTTACACAACGGATATAAATTATAAGATGACTGCACGTGAGCAGGGTTTCTTAAAGTAACCTATCTAGAATTTGGGAAATTCAAATAAATGCTGAAAAACAGGTCCAAACGAAGAAAACAACAATTATTTCTCATTAGTTCTTGACTTTTTGTTGTTGTTTTTTGTTTAGTAGCCACAGTCTCTTTACATAAATTAGTAGTGACATCAGTCCCATGTCTAAGGGCTGTCTCTCTCTGGATGCAAAAATGCTCTTACTTTTTGTATTCAGCAGCGACCCAGAACTGGCTGGGTCTTTAGAACCAGCCCATCAGCATTCACATATCCTTTGCTTCAAGTACTATCATCTCCAAGGCCAGATGCTCAATAATTAAGAAGCATTCAAGATTTGTGTTTCATGTGGTAAAAAACTAAAAAGGAGGTAGAAAGATGATGATTTGCTGCTTCAATTTACACATTTCCTTACAATATATATCGGTAATGGTATTATAGGATCAAAGCCCAAGAGAGAATTATCTATCATTAAGCAAAACTTTCCAAGCCAAAAGCTTTTCTGAAAGGCAGGTATATTGAGCTATATGCACGTGAGAAAGGACCACCAGCAGCAGCAGGGCTGGATGGAGAAGACATGTCCAATATTCTGAGATTATTGGGGTTGTTTTATTTATTTTTATTTTTTAATTATATTTTTATTGATTTCAGAGAGGATGGGAGAGAGAGAGAGAGAGAGAGAGAGAGGCATCAATGATGAGAGAATCATTTATCAGCCGCCTCCTGCACACCCCACACTGGGGATTTAGCCCACAACCCAGACATATGCCCTGACCTGGAATCGAACTGTGACCTCCTGGTTTATAGGTCGATGCTCAACCACTGAGCAATATCAGCTGGGCTGATTGGGGCTTTTTTATACAAACTGTTTGGAGAAGAAAGATACAAGTTGATTTGAAAGAATTTACATTGGCTCTAGATAAAACGATGGGAGAAGGTGTAGGGGGCTAGTTCTAGGACAGGTGCAGAGTCTATGAGGGAACTGTGTTTGCTTTTGGGGGATTGCTTTGGGCAACAGTCCAGAAATAGCACGCATAAGCAAGATGCAGTGGCACCTGGTGGTCAGCTTCTTGGCTATTCTGTCTAGATAACTGCAGAAATAGCCACCTGGATGGAAGTTAAACCAAAGCTTGGAGGTACTAGTATATTTAGGAATGTTATCGGTCTTTTGTTGGTTTCAGCCTGCAGTTGTTACCTGATTAACCTCTCTTGTTTCTTCCGTCCATTCTCCAGTCTGCTATAATTTAATTGAGGACATTTCAGAATTTTCTTTTTGTTAATACGAATATTTAAATGATTTTACTTCTTCCAGGAAGCTTAGCTTATGCAAAATAACAACATTCATCTGTAAGATCATAATTTCTCTGTTAGCAATCAGTTACATTCATCTTTCTAAGCATTTTTAAAAGCTTGCTTCCAAGCTGCCACAACCCCCTTTTTGTCTTGGGTAAGTCTCTGGGCCTCAGGTTTCTCTTTTGAAAAATATGGAGATTGGACTTGACAGAGGGTCGCTGGGTGGCACCCAGAAGTAGAACTCTGTGGTTCTGCAGCAGCTGTTCATGGCTCGGTCCACATCTGGAACCTCCTCCAGTGGTCGGCTGAAAACTGGTGCTTTCTTTGGGTGAACAGCTCTGGTTTAGCAGGAGCCAGAAAGCCCTCACCACCGGCCTCACCATGATAGCACACCCCTGTCTTCACATTCCTGTTGGGTCCACAGTATCTGAGCATAAAGGCCTCTCGGCCCTTTTTTCCAATGATGACGAGCTCGAAAGAGTTAGGGGTTAAACAAAAGGGAGTGATTCTGGGAATGTTGCTGACACCAGGCCTGATCCTCCAGAGGTCAGCATTGCTTGGAAGCAGCCAGGTTTGGGCAGCAGTGAGGCTGCGTGGAGTTTCCTAGCTCTGGAAACTAAAAGAGTAAACTTTAATTGCTTTTAAGAAAGGGATTTTCCAATCTGGATCTGTATAGTAGAGGGAGATCTTCTAGTTTTCAAAGACTACTGAAGATGACTTTGGAGAATATTGAAAGGAAACATAGAGATGAGTCCAGTGAAGTAATGTGCATTTAATAGCTGTCCAGTTGTTGACCATAAAACAAAGGTTGACTAGAAACTTTCACACACACACAAGAACGATTTATTTGGGAAAAAGAAAGGATTGCAGTCTGGAAAGTGCAGACATGGTGATCCCTGTGCAAGTTCTGCCTGAAACAAGAGGAAGTACCTTATAGAGGGGAAGAGGAAGTCAAGGGGAGGGGTGGTTCCAACCCTAGAGCTATGTTTAGCATAGGGTTCTTCCTGTAGGGCCCTGGCAGTGACATAGAGTGTGAGAGCTCCTCCCACAGGCCCTCCTGATTCCTGTTTAGGTTAAGATCTCTGTCATAACTTTTTTAAAATATGTTTTTATTTTTGAGATAAAGAGAAAGAGAGAGAGAGAGAGAGAGAGAGAGAGAGAGAGAGGGAGGAAGGGAGAGGAAGATAGAAACATTGATTGGCTGCCTCCTGCATGCCCCCTACTGGGGATCGAGCCCACAAGCAAGGCATCCTACTGGGGATCGAGCCCACAAGCAAGGCATGTGCTCTGACTGGAAATCAGTGGCCTCTGGGTTCATAGGTCGACGCTCAACCACTGAGCCACGTTGGCGAGGCCTCTCTCATAAATTTTGATGCAGTAAGTTGGCAATTCCAGGTCACTTCTGCCAAACAAATAAGCAAAAATTGTGAGAAGAGATGCTTCATGTATATTTCCCTGTTCTATACAATGGTACATAATAGTATGCCATAAATATTGTAAGTTCATTAAATCTAAGATATTGTGATTGTTAATTGTAATTTTAAGTTCTTGCCATATATTATTAAAATAGTCTAATGGAGAATAATTGATGTGATAGTGCCCGGTAATTCAAAGCAAAACAAACCACTAATCCAGGTTTGCTTTGATTATCTATTTCAAATGAAAAATTAAACAGTTTTTATTTTTTACCCCCTTAAAAGAATAAAATGAGTTGGACCATTAGTTGCTAACCCCTAGTTAATGATCATTTTTTCCTTTGAAGATTAATGTTCTATTTATCTGCCTCAGAGATTCCTTTCATTGACTAATGTGCAGTGGAAAGTTAACCCTTTCATGCTGCAGAAATGACAACTTGCTCAGCCTGGGCCACTTGGTCCTCAGCTATTTGGAGGGGTCTGTGTAGTAATCGGGTGCTCTCGGTTGTCCAGAAGCTCAATCTTTGTTTCTGGGCTCCAGTGGGAGCCAAGGTCGGTGTGCTCCTTCCCCCCACACTACCTCAGGCAGCTGATCGATGTTTCTCTCTCATCGATGTTTCTAACTTTCTATCTCTCTCCCTTCCTCTCTGTAAAAAAATCAATAAGATACATTTTTTAAAAAAAGAATATTAGGATGAGAAAAATGCTGAGGAATTTTGGTCTCTCTGAGTTTCCTATCCTATGATTCCACTGGTCTGCTCCTTAATGAGATTTACATGTATATCTCATTTTGTTCAAACTAAAATGAGAATTTAAAATATTTTATATGCAAGCAGATGGTGCTTTAAGCATGATTATTTGCTTTAATAAAAACTGAATTGGACGTGGCTGGGTGGCTCAGTTGGTTGGAGCGTTGTCCCATACACCAAAAAGATTTGATCCCCCATCAGGGCACATACCTAGGTTGCAGGGTTTGATCCCTAGTAGGGGCATATACAGGAGGCAACCCATAGATGTTTCTCACATCGATGTTTCTCTCTCCTCTCTCTCTCTCTTTCTCCCCTCACCCCCTCTCTAAAAATAATAAACATATCCTTGGGTGAGGATCAAAACAACAAAACTGAATTATTGTAAAAAAATCAATTTGGTATTCAATGATTTGTTTTATTTCAGCCTGAACTCTATGCTATCATTTTTAACCATTTAAAATTCTCACAAAGACTAGAAGTAAGTTTAGTTTAAGTCTGATTTACTATGTTCTAAGAAAATGCCATGGTGAGGCTATAAATAAAATACCTTATTTTATATTTATTACTTCTCCTACAGCTATCATAAATTCATAGAAAATTCTACACATGTGCAAACCAGGCAAAATGATTTTTTTTTAAAAAAGTGTGAGTCACTTATCATCTCAGATATAACTGAGGAGCCAACATTGGTGAAGTAATTAAGTTACTAGAACCACCAAGGAAAATAAGATTGGCTATTGTTAGCACCTCCTAATTTTTTATCTCATGAAAGTTAGTTGTTATTGAGTGTCTGCCTCTGGCTGTAATGACGAATCTCCACTTAAGGGGTCCAGTGCATAATTGAAATGCACTTCAGTCACACCCAGTGTTTGACGTATTTCAAGTTTTCAGCAAAGCTTTGGGGGAGCTCAGATTAACCAGCTTTTACCCAACAACCAGGTGAGCCTTTAATATATTGAGCTTAGAGATCTTCTGGAGAAATCATGTCAGTTAGCTTGCACTACAAATTATTAGTTTGGTTCCCAAATAATAAATGTTTACACTCCTAAACTAGACCTACTCTGAATTCATTTTTATCCCTTGAAAAAAAATATTTTTTTACAGAATAAGACTATGTTCCAGATAACATCCTTCCCATTCCCAACCAGTATTGTAGTACATGGGTTTCAGGAAAGGCACATGGTTCAGGATAGCACTAACCTCTCCCTGGAATAGAAAAGCTAACAGAACACACTTAAGAGCTATCTAGCATGATTGCTTATTTATGGCCAAAGGATGGCTTTGTAATCACACATGCAAAGCAGGCAGCAATAATTTTGCTTGACATGGACATTCTTTACTGAAGTGTACACAGATGGAAACACTAAGGGTGAATTTTGCTATGAACTCAAATAAATAAAATTTAATTATAGATCACTTGAAAAATTGCATGGCAGTGTAATGAAATTTAATGACTCTGGTTTGGGACTACCTGTTTACATAATGTGGGAGCAAAGGGCAGAAAACTCAGCCCAGACTGCCTTTAGCAAAATAACTGCAAAGTCTGAAGGTTCGATTTCAGGTATGGCTTGATCAAGGCTCAAGTCATGTCATCAGTTTATTTCTGTCCTGATTTTTTGGCTCTCCTCCTGTACCAGCCCTTTTCCCAGTCTTTTCCCCTTGTATTGCTAAGATAACCGCCACAACTTAGCCTGACAGATAATCCTGTTTAAGACCAGCAGAGAAAGAGGGCCTTTGCTTTTCTCTTAATTCAAATAAAAGCCCTGTGTGCCCTGATCATACACAACCAGGGACTATGCCCAGTAGGGCACTGTGCACTGACAGGATTAGGCCTTTGTAGTTGCAGATTCCTTGTACCATGAGAAGGGTGGGGCAGAGGCATTCCCATTTGTCTATTTGACAGTAATGATACTAATAAAACTTAACATCTACATCCTGGTTTTCATGTGGCAGGCCATATGCTAAGTGCTTCGCTGTGAATTGCCTCATTTACTAACAGGACAGAAAAGTTCTCTCTGACGGGCATTTTTCCCAGTGGCTCCGGCAGTAAGATCACTAACTGAGAATATGGATGGGAAAGGGCATGCACTTCTAATGTTTTCCCCTCCACTTAATGTACTAATTCTGTAAGATACTCTTTATCACAGTAAGGAAGTTTTCTTATATTACCTTTAATAAGAATCAGGAATGGGTGCTATGCTCAACATACAGTTTCCTTCTCTAAGAAGCTGGTTGTTCCCACATCTCTCTCTCTGAAGTCAGAGAAAAGGGGAGATAGGGCCTGGGGTGCACATACTCAGTCCTGTATGGATGGGACCCTGGAGTAGCTAACATCATCTCCACTCACATCTCAACGACTGAATATTAACCACAGAGCCACAGCTAGCTGCAAGGGAGGGGGAGGATTAGCACCTCACTGAACAGCGTGTGCCCGGCTAAAACACGAACACTGTTGAAGTGTAAGAGATTGGAGGACAGCTAACCACACAAGATAATCATATGCTTTGTTCCTTTAATTTTTTTGATGCACTACAAAACATTAATATACTTTCTAATGTTAAATCACCCTCACCCTCCTAGGATAAATCCCACATTGGTCAGGAAGATTCTTTTTACTGGATTGTTGTAGTTGATTTGTGAATGCTTTATTTAGGATTTTGGCACCTATGTTTACTAAAGTATTTTTAAACTAACGTAGAAAATTGTAATACTTTACATGTATATGATGGTACTTTGCAGTTCCTGAAATCATTTCACATATGTTATCATCATGAGAATTGATGGTTATCAGGAGCTATTAAAAAAGCAGTATATAATAAATGTGTAAATAGAAAACATCTATAAATGGAAACTGCCTTTTCTTATTATTACCTAAACTCTAAAGGGCTGTCAGTGAGACTAAAGTAAAGATTAAGAGAGAAGAGGATGCAGAGGACTGAAAAGGGGTTTTTGCTCACAGGAACCTAGTAGGGAGTTACCAACCCCACCCCCCACCCCACCCCCAGAAAGCACAGGGAGGAATGGGGCTGCTGGCCCTTTAAATGTCTAGCCCTGTGCTGGTGTTCTAGACATTCTATCAATGTAATGTTTAAACAACCTGGTTTTGAATTTATAAGTAAAGGATTTCCTGGTTATTAAACATTCTTTCTTAACTTTTGTTTTGATTTCTTATCTGCACAGACTAAATTAGGTCGTGACAACTGAGCTCTCTCCTGGGAAAAGGAAGCACTAAATATACAGGGTGCTCCTGCTGCCTGTCTGGCGGCCAGGTCTCATACATGCCCTGGTCACACAGTCTCCGCGGGGTTAAGGAGCTTTTCCAGAATACACAACAATTACATAACAGTGATCACCCAGGCGTATAAAGTGCCTTTGGGAGGAAAATACATGGCCGGCTGACATAATTTTGCAAAAAGAGGCGATTGATAACAGATTAGGCGTCGCAGTAAACACAGAATTGCCCAAATAGCAAGGCCTGTTTGTAGAGCTGACACATACAAAATATACCGTTTGTTCACTGCTCTTCCCTGAGTCTCAGAGTCTCTGGTGTGTCATAGGTTAGGTACTCTAAGAGCACTCAGCAGAGTTTTCAGCCCTCTCTGCCCCTCCTCAGCCCTCCGTCCCTTCTTCCCTCTCTTTCTCCCATTTTCCCTCCCTCCCTCCTTTCTTCTCTCCCTTCCTCCCTCACATGCACCCTCAGAAACAATGACACCACAGTGTACCTGGGAAGAACCTGCTGGCTTCTCCTGAGGCTGGCTGCACATTCCAAAACGAAGCAAAGATCAGGGAATTGTCTGATAAGTCACATCGGTGCACATGTCCCATTGGAACTATTCGGTCCCACAGTAGCTTTTTGCCCTGGACTTTGTGCATTGATCCAACTGGTCAGATAAGTCATCCAGATCTACTTTCCTTTGTGCTGTTTGGGGAAAGTCTCTGTGCCTAAGTTCTTAATGACTATTTCTTCTGGGATAAATGCACACCATGCACAATACATAACCGAAAGTGCATGGAGAAATACCCCAGAGCCCCATCTATTACTTACCATCACCAGCCCTAGAAGTTCATTATGAATATGGATGATGAATACAGTGAAAGTCCAGGTGACTAGAACCTCCCAACTACCATTTTCCGTCTTTCCGAGCAGATGTCATGTGTCACGAAGACACAAAGTGGTATGAGCTACACAGGTAGTGTAACTAAGCACCTTAGTTAAAAATAGTTATT
>NW_006292604.1:2936436-2940833 GCF_000327345.1 Myotis davidii | reverse complement strand
AAGGAAAAATGTTTTCTCAGGTTCCTGAAAATGGATGATGAGTAGTTTAGAACTTCGTGGATGTCCAGACTTTGGTTGCCTATTTTTAAAATGCTGAGCTGGGGTTTGAAACAAGCTGTTCAGTTCCAGAGCCCAACTCAGTACCATTAGGCCCTATGGTCTCTTCATATGAGGAGATAAGAGGGAAAATGTAAGGGGAAAATTAGTGGAAGAAGGGTTAGGCTACCAGATAGTAAATTTGCTAAAAGCCTGGACAACTATAATAGCCTGATGTGGGTTCAGCAAAAAGTAGGTCAGCCTTTCAGTGAAGTAAAATCCAAAAGTAGATCCAAATATATCTCAGAATTTAGGGTGAAAATAAATTTCATCCTAGCTGTCTCCCCTCTGCCATCTCATTATAAGAGCTCAATACATGTTGTGTTGTTGTCAGATCACATTTAGGTTGTTCAAGATTTAAACGTAAAAAGTAAAACTAAAATGTTTCAAAAAGCAGTTTTAAATGAGTATTTCTGTCATCTTTGGTGGAAAAGCTTCCTAAGCAGAGTGTTGAAACTAAAAGCCATAAGGAATAGAATGATAAAATTTGACTACTCAGAATTTTAAACTTGTGCAAGTCTGAGCATACACAGTCTTATAAATAACCCCAGATCCTCTTATCAAAAAATATCTTATTCTAGAGCTTTGAATAGATAAGCTTTAAAAATGTAAGCAAGGGGATCGATTAAGTGAAAAGTTATGAATCTACCCACCACTGAAATCTCTCTAAGATGGCCACAGCACCAGGATGAGCCCCACCAGGCCAGATTAGTCCACAACACAAAGAAGTTATTTCTGTAGAGACAAAAGCTGCTGGCTGCCTTAATCCCTCCCAAAACCTCAGACCACATGCAGCCATTAACCAAAGTAAACATGGAAAGCGGAGCATTGGAATTGTCAGTAAATTCTGCAGAGTTGAAATTCAAGCCATCAGTTTCAGTAATTCCCAGAAGTTGACAGCTAAATCTAAACACTGTGTGGCTTTGAGATTTTACAGCTGGGCCCATGCAAAGATTTCTGGAATTAAAAAAAAAAAAAAAGAATATAATTGATGTAGCATACACAGACACCTTTGTATGTCATTAGCTTTTAAAGTATTTATTTAGCCCCAATGAATAAAGGAATCAAGGAATGTAGGATTGAAAATCTGCGTAGAGATCAAAGTCAAGTGAAGGCCCTAAGTAGCTTCTAAGAGACTTGCACCATCCTGAGCCATGGTGACATGGCAGTTTCGTCTGACTGGCCGCAGCCTGTGAGTAAGGCCAGCTTTAAGCAGCCATGGCGGTGTTTAATTTTGTCCCTAAACTGCAACATCCTCATTGTACATTTGCTCTCTTTAATTTGTAGTGACATCAGCGAATAGGATATCTCTGTTGGAAATGGGGCCCAGGAAGAGCTTTGTGGGCCTAAATTTGAACAGGGTGACCCCTGCGAACATATCCTAGTGAAATTGATATTCACAGTGATGTGCCAAGTTGGTTCATTTGGAGCTGGTCTCACCTCCTCACTAAAGACCCCTTGGTAGAGGCCCCAGAACTCCTCACCGAGAGGCTGAGCCTCACATAGTGTCACAAAGAATAGGGACAATGACCCAGATAACTCTGATCCAAAGATGTTGCCTCTCTTGCTTCAAACTATCCAGGAATAGGGGTGTTGTGGTTGTGGGGGAGTTTTTGGGAGTGGAGATGAAATAATCCTGCAGTTATCTATTCAGCCTCCATCTTCCTGGGTTTGGTATGGAGACACACAAGTGGTTTACATTGAACTAGGTAAAATAAGCAGAAAATATGCCTGAGGCCATTCGTTTTATGTTAACAGGTCATGTTAGAGCTTGTTAAGAAACTCTATTTGGACCCAGTGGTCCCACTTCTAGGAATATATCCCAAGAAACTAGAAACACCAATTAGAAAGGATATATGCATCCCTATGTTCATAGCAGCTCAATTTACCATAGCGAAGATCTGGAAACAGCCTAAGTGCCCATCAGCAGATGAGTGGATTAGAAAACTGTGGTACATCTACACAATGGAATACTATGCTGCTGTGAAAAGGAAGGTCGATTCCTGGTCAGGGCACATGCCCAGGATTCCCAATGGAGGATGTGCAGGAGGCAACTAATCGATTTCCACTCTCACGTCAATGTTTCTTACTCTTCCTCTCCCTTCTTCTCTCTCTAAAAATCAATGGGAAAATAAATAAATAAATAAATAAATAAATAAAAATAAGAAACTCTATTTGGGGTTGCTTTGGGTACTCACTGCAGAAGAAAATTGACTTGAAAATGATAAGTACAGATCTGTGATCAAGTATTCAGAGTGTCTGAGTGATGAAAAGAGAAAAAGGTCACAGACAGATGGCAAAAAACTGCATTTGACCTTTGTGCCATGGGGTCAGAGTGCCTTTTCCTCTCTTCAGGGAGCGGGAGGTTTGTGAAATGCAACTTAGGGCTGTAAACTTGGACTGGTTGGAAAGCGGCCACCTTTATTTAGCAGGGTCAGCAACATCTTAGACAGTTGAAGGGTAGGTTGATCATGACCTCGCTGCTACCAAAATTATGAGTTCATTTTAGGTTCTTTTCTCATAGTCAAGACAGCAGCATCTCAAAGTAGCTGAAGAAAGAGAAAACTTGCTTCAGTTTCTGGCTGTTCGATCTTAGAATTGCACCTGGATATTAGATCTGGCAAAGAATCATCAAAAATAATGTCATTATGTGGGTGTATGTTACTTTATCCAGACATTTCACTTTTACTTTCCTGCTCTCTCTCATCCCCTTACCCTCATCCCTCTCACAACAGGCGTAGAAGACATCGTGGCGATAATGATTCCTGAGCCCAAAGGGAAGGAGATAGTCAGCCTGCTAGAAAGAAACATCACCGTGACCATGTACATCACCATCGGTACCCGGAACTTGCAGAAATACGTGAGCCGCACATCGGTTGTGTTTGTCTCCATCTCCTTCATCGTCCTGATGATCATTTCCCTCGCATGGCTGGTCTTTTATTATATTCAGAGGTTTCGATATGCAAATGCCAGGGACAGGAACCAGGTGAGTAGCAAAAAGTTTTTCTAAACTTAAAAATTATTATAAAAATAAGACATGTTATTGTATAAACTTAGTAAATCACACAAACTACTAAGACAAGACCAAAATTACCCTAGGATATCCCATCTCCGACACTCAAGATAAGCACTTAATATTTGCTGCATAGTTTTTCAGATCTTTGCCAAATACACATATTTTGATGTTTTATTAGTATTGTTCTATAAAATGGAGGGGCTTTGTCCTATATACCTAGTGCTTATCTTTATTTAGGCACATAATAAAAGGAGAAAGGGAACGTGAGCTGAGATTATGCTAATAGTGGCAACATGGTTTAGGAAGAGCCCAAATTTCCTCCCTGTGGATAGAAGAAAAGGAGGTAAATAAAAGCTATTTTTAAAAGCAATTAATTTTTGAACAGATAATGTATACACATGGTATAAATTGCAAAAGGTATAAAATGGTGTAAATGCAAAGTAATTGCCTTCCCATGTGTACCCCTTATTTACCCAGGTCCTCTGCTTGGAATTTCTTCTCTTCTAGAGATATTTCATGTGCTTGAAAATGCATGTACATTCATGTGTATGTGTGTGTGTGTGTGTGTGAACAAATAATAGTACTCTTAATTCTGTACCCTTATTTCTCACTATATCTTAGAGATTAATTTATATCAACACTCAATCCAAGCTGCCTTCTCATTTCTAATGCCTGGATTACATTTCATTTTCTGTGTGTGCTGTATTTATTAAACCAGCTCCTATTGATGGACACGTTTTCTCTTTTTAAAAAAAAGTGTACAAGTGACACTAAGCACATCCTACTGATTGGATTTGTTCCTTTTTGGCCTTAGAAGTTAAGATTGGTTGTTAAGTCCTTTCTAGTATCTAGTCTAAGACCCCCTGACTCCGGGGGCTCCACAGAGGAGGCTCAGGGTTTTTCTACTCAACTAATCACCTCCATTCTTAAACTCTGAGATGGAGAACCAGGGTCATGACAGATTCTTTTTAATTTTGCTTTATTGATTGATTTTGAAAGAGAGGAAGAAGCAAGAGAGGGAGAGAGAGAGAGAAACATCAATTTGTTGTTCCACCCATTCATGCACTTGTTGGTTGATTCTTGTGTGTATCCTAACCAGGGATCAAACTGGCAACCTTGGCGTATCCAGATGATGCTCTAATCAACGCAGCTACCTGGTAGGCCAGGGACATGACAGATTCTTGACCTGAATGCCAATGTCCACTATGGGCAGCCTCCCTTCCCCTCCAGGAAGTGAAGGAGCCATGTGTCCCTCACTCTCCAGATGTGCCACTTTGGCAGCTGC
>NW_006292604.1:2923019-2936390 GCF_000327345.1 Myotis davidii | reverse complement strand
TCCTGCCATGGCTGTGGCAGGTGAGCCTGCCTGCTGGTGATGCTTGGGGACATTGTCCCTCTGTCTCCTAGGATATCCCATCTCCGACACAAAGACGGGGTCTGTGTCCTAAAAACCACAGGACTCTCAGTAGACGGCGGCAATTTCAAACATGGGCAGATCAGATAAATGATGTAAGGCTCTTTTTTGTTTTTCATAAACAATGTTGCCTTTGAGGCTAATCCAAGGAAACCAGACCTGGTTTGTGTTGTTTTATGTGAGGCCTGGTAATGACATTCAACCAAGCTTTCTTGAAAGAGGTACTCCTCTGTGCGAATACTTTTCCTAGTATTTGCTTGTACATGGCCCATGGCCCCTTGATTTCATTTGCACATTTGGTCCTAAAGTTAGGCTGGAACAAGAGGAGCAATGGTATTTAAGACAAACTTGAACGCCACAGGGGAAGAGAGAGGGAAGGGAAAGGAGTATGCCAAGTGTCCCAGGGGTCAGAGATGCTTCTGTCTCCTAAAAAGTGACAACGAACTTGGTCCCTGATGTGTTCCTGCAGAAAGTGCAGAGCCCTCAGGAGGATGGAAAGGCAAAATGTATGTTATATCTGTGACCTATTCAGTGAGATAATTAGCCATTGACTTGCCATGTTTAGATCATTCAGGTCCCAAGGATCTTTGCCTCCCAGTCCTGTTCTGTGTGGGAGAAAATCCTGACCTGGTAAAACTGGAAATAACATGGCTCCACATACCTGGTTTTACTAATGAGGGGAACTGGGGTCCAGAATGTTGAAGTGACTTGGCCAAAGTCTCACAGTTAGTGACAGAAATAGGACTGAAAGCTGGATCTTCTAACATGCAAGCCATTGCCTTCTCTTCTACACCATCTCCCACAAAAGATAACCCTGACGTTTCTACCTCATGTCATGTGTGCACAGATTTAAGTCATTACTCTGTGAAGTCACCAGGCTGATTCTCTTACCCACTTTACTACATTTACGGAGTGGTGACCTACATCATAGAAATCAGCTCAACGGCTGTGCAGTGATTTCTGTTGCATCAGCCAGGCCTGGAAAATTCATTGTTATGTATTAGAGCGAGTGAGGGAAGTGTCTGAGTCACCCGTGGCCACATGAGGTTCCAGATGACTGGGACCAACTCTGTTTATGTTTACAGTGTCCTCTCTTCACCTAGGACTGTGGTCGGCAAATTGCGCCTCGCGAGCCACATGCGGCTCTTTGGCCCCTTGAGTGTGGCTCTTCCTAAGCCTTAGGAGTACCCTAATTAAGTTAATAACAATGTACCTACCTATACAGTTTAATTTTTAAAAATTTGGCTCTCAAAAGAAATTTCAATCGTTGTACTGTTGATATTTGGCTCTGTTGACTAATGAGTTTGCCGACCACTGACCTAGGACATAAGAACACTTTGTTGTTTTTCCACTTGGTGGTGGTGATGAGAATCATGATGATCAAATACAGCTGTCAGTAAAAAGGGGCAAATATGATACAAAATTATCCAATCAGATAAAATGGAACATTAACTCGATTTTGATGCTGTATTGGTGTCTTTATGTTCCTAGTTTGTTTATAACCATATTCACTGCACGTCTGTTTATAACACAGAAGGGGACAAGAAGAAAGTGTCTTCTTTTTCTCCATCTCCTAAGGTCTCTAGCTCATGTGTCTTGGGTTGAACTGGAGTCTGCCTTTGTTTACCGTCCTTTTATATGTAGGACTTTCTTCTTGTAATAAATGGTTCTTTTTTACTTTCCATGAAGCCATTTGTCTTCACTACTGTCAAGGAACCAATAACCTTGGTAAATGCTTTATTACGCTCATTTAGATTCAATTGACGGATAAACCTAATTATTAAGATGGCCCAACTCCTGGTCATCTTTAGTGAAAAGCATGATTTGGATCTAGTTGGGTTAGAGAAAATCTGTAGGAGTCCCTAGACAAGGGAGAGGAATCACCCTCTGAAACAAAAGGCCTCTAGAAACCTGAGGTGATCCTAAATGTATGAGGTGGCCCCTAAATGTATGAGGTGGCCCCTAAATGTAGCTGCGGTGGTCACTAAGTCTCCCACTAGCAGCCTGTTAGTCTGCATTTCTGAGAATGAACCGCAAAGGAAAGGATGCTTCTGTGACAGACTTCTGGTTCCAACCCCTAGATCCTCTATTCAGGCTCCACACCAGGCTCAGTTTGAGCAGGGCCTGTGGTTTTTCTCTCGTTTATTCTTGGTGCAGTTAAGAACCCAAAGATGGAAGAGACCAACTGCAAAAGCTACAACTGCTTTAGTTGGACCATTTCATTAAGAATGTTTAGGTTTTCACTCATTATCTCTTTAGTTTGCATTTTTGGAAATCCAGTAATACTGGTTAGAAAATTGTTGCAAGTGAGTCAGTGTTTTTATTTAGAAGTCAATATTCCTGGGTCATTTTTGTGTCACTTAAAGAGAAATACAAACATGTGCATACTTACAAAATTTGACTACATTACAAAATTTTATGGTGCTTTCCCCTTTTTTGGTTAATCTAGACACCTATTGAAAATAGCAATCCACAGTTTCATAACTATTATCTATATCTCAGAAGCGGACTTTTCTGTATTCCCCAAGGTATCTAGAACATCTCGGCCACCGGCACGTCGGACTTTCTTGTCCTTTGTCAGCCACTCACAAAACGTTGCCGTTTTCCTCCTGAAAGGAGGTGTATGTGAATTACCATCTGAAATGAGGTTGGTCTCAAGGCACTCCAAGAGAAAGGAATACCCTCACACCATTTTTCCAGAATGATGAGGAAAACATGTCTTCCTTCCTTTGTGAGTCATCTGATTTCTCAGGACTTCCAGGGAGGAAGACCTCTTAGACTTGGTGTTGAGAGGACTTTATCACTTTCTCTTATACTCGAATTTCTCCATCTGCTAGTTCTGCTCATGTGAGAAGCCCATCTCCCAAATGACTTTATCCTCCACTGAACTCCTGTAACCTCCCAGCCCTCAGTCACCAAATGCCAGTAATGGAATTCCTCTTTCTAATCCCCTAACCATTAACTCTGCTATTAGCCATAATCCCTGATACCCTAATGTCAGCTTACATTTCCTGGACAGACAAATCATTTTCTTTTTGTTTTTTATAAAGGCAGCTTTCATTTTCCCTTAAAAGGGTATGGAAATAGCTTTTTATTTTTCTGAAAGAGAGAAGGGGATTTTTTTAAAAAAATACCCCCTTTTTATTCAGATATAACCAAAAGCAAAATAAAATGCATGGACAAGATAGAAAGTAGTCTTTGAATTTACCTTACATGTTCACATTTAAAAAGGACATATTTCATTTGCTTAAAAAATGATTTTAAATAAATTTTGAAAACATTATTTCTGGTTCACCTCCTTAAAAAAAGATGGTCTTTCTTTGAGTATAATCCAATACCATTGTTTGAAAATAATTTTTGCTGCCTTACTGCTCTGCTTTAAAAATAAAAAACAATGTAAGTGATGAAATTGGGGCCAGATATTATATAATACAAATTAAACACAATTACAGAAATATCTGAATTCATGACTTAAAATTAAAACAATCAATACTTGACTGTGGGCCCAGATCTCCTATTCTAAATCTAATATTCTATAGGTTTTCTGCATTTACTCCCTGTAGCAAGTAACATCTTCTCCATGTCTTCCAATTCTTGCTCCTGTCTTCTTCAATAAAAAGCAGCTCTTAGTTGCGACAGGCTGTCTTTGACAAGGTCAGGACCATAGCTTTGCTAACCTAGCCACATGTATCATGGTTTGTCCATGTATTTTCACATTAACTGGTAAATTTCTCAGGTTGTTTTCCCTGCTAAAAAATAAAAATAAAAAATAATTTTAAAAAGACGGTCTCTTGGTTTAAGATTTTATTCACTCATTGACCATTAAGGAAGATTCCACTAGATAATAAACTACAGAGAGCAGAAATTTGTGTGTTTTCACTACCTTTTTTTTTTTTTTTCAAAACCCAGAGCTTTTGAAACTGGGGCGAAGTATGTGATCTGAAATATGTATTGAATGACCCACTGTCAATTACTGAAGGCAGCTCTATTCATATTAATGGGAAGCAAACATAAATACAGCCCTGTCCTCAGGGAGCTTACGTGAGAGAAAAGTAACTGGGGTTGATCTTTAAAATAGTATATGTTGTCACAGGGCTATGAAACAGGGGGACAAGGTACTGTGAGGGTGTAGACAAGAGGGGTCTTTTCTCCTGGAAGACATCTGGGAAGGGCTCCCCAAAATGACTTGATTTGAGACCCAAGGACAATTAGTCAATAACTAGAGGAAAAGAGGAGGGAAGAGAGTTGCATCCTGTTTAGTTTTACCTCAGTTCTTTTTTCCTCTTACTCTATGTCCGCCATTGGTATTTATCATTATAGACTCTTCCTATTTTTCCTGCCAATTTAGTTTGCTGTCTATTCCTGGACTTCGGCATAAATCTCAAGTGTATATGGGTGTCCCTTTAGGAAACAGCCAAAGTTTACTCTCCTGTTAAAAATGCCGGTGATTATTTTAAAAACTAAAAATGAAATATCAAAAATGAAAGTAAATTAGCATGGAGAATATCTCCTTTTCTACTTATTTACTGTAACTACTGTATGTATAGCCCAGCTGGTGTTGCTCAGTGGTTGAGTGTTGACCTGTGAACCAGGTCAAATATAGTATTTCTTGATGTGGGTTATGGTGGTTGCATAGGGGTTTGCTGTATAATTATTTGTTAAACTAAACATATTTTTATGTATTTCCATATACCCATACCCACACTTAAACATATACAAAGGAGGCAAAATTGGCATGTAAGAATGTGATGTAATGGGATAATACCAACTAAATATAAACCTAGTTTGAGTCTACATAAGTAAAGGATATTTTTAAAATTCCAACCGAGTTACGTGCCCTTGACTGGCATCGAACTCTGGGACCCTTCTGTCCATAAGCTAATGCTCTATCCACTGAGCCACACGGCTAGGGCCTCAATTTATTTTTTTGGTAATCTGTGTAAATGTAACCTGCACTAATGTCACTGGACAGGATCTTTCCATATCATATGCCACTTGCTTAACATGGGGCATGAAGACCTTCTCTCTAATAGACCTCAATTACCAGAGCCACTTTGTTCAGACATCACCACCCCATCTCTTTCAGACATCATTAACATTCATGCCACTCGTGCATGATTTCAGATATAGCTGCCCTGGTTTATTAAATGTTATTAGAAGCAAAGTCAAGAATTACAGGCCTTTATTACTAACCAGCAGCATTTGCTGTTTCAGCGCCGACTGGGGGATGCAGCGAAGAAAGCAATCAGCAAGCTCCAGGTCAGGACCATCAAGAAGGGCGACAAGGTAACAGCCTCTTTTCTTTGCTTAAGGGGCTATTCAAACCAGCTCCTGGCTTTACTGGCCACTGAGGTGGGAGAGAGAGAAGGATGGGAAGGGGGATGTATGCTAATAGTTCTCCCATAGGCATCTGTTATTTTACCCATCTTTATTAAATAAATACTAGAGGCCCAGTGCACTCTTACATGGGTAGGGTTCCTAGGCCTGGCCAGCGATCAAGGCCAATCTGTGGAGCCACTGGCCGGGCAATCTGGTTGGGGTGGTGGGGAGGCGGGGGGCACCTGCACCTGCCTTGGCTGGCCTGGGGCCTGCGGGCTGGGGGCAGCTCCTGCATTAAGCATTTGCCTCCTGATGGTCAGTGCACATCATAGCGACCAGTGGTTCTGCTGTTCAGTCGATTTGCATATTAGGCTTTTATTATATAGGATAACTTAAAGCCCTTTATAAAATGTATACAATAGGACAGCAAAGTAGTTGGGATAGAAAATATGAGAAATTTAAAATTAATGTAGGAAGAGCAGATGAAGCCAGGATGAAATTAGTAGACAAACGCATTACCTAAAATGCTTAACAGAAATGGGCCCCAAATTTAGGTGGGGGCTTTCTAGCAGCCAATGCAAAGAAGGAAATCATATTCCATTTTCAAGCAGTTGCTAATTACCTTATTCCAGTGTCCCACAAGATTTAAAAAAAAAAAAAAAAAGATGGTTTCTGTATTAGGACTTGATTCCTTGCAAAGAAGACAGTGTTACGTGCTGAAGGATGTCCTCCACTACAGTAAGTGCAGGAAGCATATTTAGTGCCTCTGAAATCTAGTGTCTAGAGCCCCAAAGTCGTTGCAGCAGCCTCCCTCACTGTAGCAGGATGACAGAAAGCCAAAAGCAAATGCATGTCTAGAGGACGGACAACAGAGCAGTGCCGGCCATACCTGCGGCCTCTGAGGGTCTGTCTTCGCCCAGGAGAAATTTTAAAGCAGTGGATTGCGGACATGGATTTGGAGCTCTTGGGAGCTTGTAAGGGATTCATGACTCAACATGTGTTCCAGGTGGTTGTCTCTAGTCTGAATAATTGATTTGTCTCCCTAATTATGTGCTGCTGTTTTTCAACTATATAAAAATTCTGCTGAGTTTATTATGATAACATTCATTTAAAATCACTACTGAATTGAAAGTATTCTTCCATTACTTTTTCCCCTGTAACAGAGAATAATAAAAGAATAAGAGCTATTATATAAGTAATATTTTATGGGGTATTAAGGAGATTTATATACTTGGGGAAGAGATGCGGAAGTCATAAACACTATTTTAGCATTGTGTACATTAGATTCCTGAGGAATGGAAAGATTAAATATTATTCAGATACTTTTCCGTAAATGGTATTTCTCATCTTCGAGTTTTTGCTGTGTCACCTCTAATTATAATAAATAGCATTATCAGTAATGGTGCAATTTAAAAATTGTTCTACTTGCAGTGGAACCGAGAGACAAAAAGTGGAGATTAGAATGAATGGAAACTAAGCCAGTAAATAGTAAATTATTGATTAAGAAAACTGACCCCAAGACCATTGAAACCTGGCCCTGAGGCATGGTCCTGTGGCGTGTTATTTGGGTATCTTTACAAGAGTTGAAACTACAAAAGCAGGCTCACGTGTGCTTTCTGTGTGGCAGGAAACAGAGCCCGACTTTGACAACTGTGCAGTCTGCATTGAAGGGTACAAGCCCAGCGACGTGGTCCGGATCTTGCCCTGCCGGTGAGTCACCGGGATCCTGGTGTGACTGGGGCGAGTGTGGCGAGTGCCTGCTGGCCTCTGGCGCAGACCTGCTAGGCCCCTCTGCCCAAACGTTTCCATGTGTCACTGTCAAACAACCGGAAAGCTCATTCTTTCTGTGCAACTTTTCTCCTGATCCTCGTTGCACCAAAGGAGGTATACCTCTAGGAAGTAGGACCTCATGATACAGTTTGATAGCACAGATCCCAGTGCTAGTTTTCTTTAATAGAAGATTTGTGAGAGAGTCCAGTCTTGATTTTACAGTGCTACTTTAATTAAATGAGTAAAGTCTTTCAAATATTTTATGAATGATCAGCAGCCAGGAAATGGTCAGGATTAAGTAGGAAGCCAAAGGCAGATTCCATTTCTCTTTATTTGTTTGGTTTGGGAGGGGGTTGTTGTTTTTAGGGGGGCTGGGGGTTTTTTTGTTTTACTAACAGGAACAGAATGTGACAGTCCCCTGCCAAAACTTCTAGAATCTATAGGAGAGAGTGCCCAACAAGTGTAACTGGAAAAGCTCCCCAGGTGATTCTCACGCAATCCTCATTCCTCTTGCTAATTGATATTTACTTTTTAAGGTGTCTGAATTCCTTTTATGCTGTTAAAATTAAACACATTTAAATAACTTAATTATTTTAAAGTTGCCTTAAAAGCTGTCCTCCTATAATTAAAAACCTTTCTGCATCTGCTCAAGTGTCCTAAAAATAAAATTAAATTCTGCCTTGAAGAAATGGTCTTCACTTGAAAAGACTGGCTTTAAAGAACCTTAAAATACTCACGTAAATAAAGTAGAAAAGTACACAAAGATAGAAAACACCCAAAGATACAACACAATCCATTTCATCATAAAACAATGCATCTTATAAAACTATTCATTAGAAATACAAAAGAAAGAAAGTATGCCTTTGGAGGAATAGGTTTAATAATCTCAAAATGACAAAGAAGTTACAGAGAAAAAAAATCACACCCAGGATACTCAAATAAATGCAGAAACCCTCAAGGGGAATGAATGGATTGTACTTGAAATGCTTTTAGGCCAATTGATCATTGAGGAAGTGCACCCTGGTGGCCCCAGCCAAGGCCTTTGAGTGGGCTTCCTCTCCTGGGTGTATAGATGCCTGACTGTCTCTAAGATGAAATCGTAAGGGAGGCACATAAAGACTTGGTAGTTTCCTTCATATGAGGGTACTAAACATAAATTTGCTCCCTAAACATGATATGTAGCGTTTACTGGGTGACTTCTAGAAACACTGCAAAGAGTAGCAGTATGTGAACCTCAGAGAGCCTCTCAGTGTAGCACCTTTTCATCTCTGCAGACTTTACTCAGGGTTTTATATATCCTGATAGTCATAAGTAAGGAAAGTGCTTTCCTTTATTTTATTTCTTGGAGACTGTTTAGAACCTTGTCAGGCTACTCCTAATAAAAAAATGTTCAAAGCAGCCCGGTCAGTGTGCTCAGTGATTGAGCATCAACCTGTGAACCAGGAGGTCACGGTTCAATTCCCGGTCAGGGCACATGCCTAGGTTTCAGGCTCAATCTCCAGTGTAGGGCACACAAGAGGCAGCCGATCAATGACTCTCTCGCATCCTTGATGTTTCTCTCTCTCCCTCTCCCTTCCTCTCTGAAATCAGTACAAATATATATTTTTAATGTCTAGAGCAAATTAAATAGCAACTTTTTCCTGAGACTCCAAAGAACTTTACAGATGTAATTAAGAAAATATGTTAGGGGGGTGAGAGCATGTGCTGGGGGCTGGGAGTGGCCGGGAAGAGGTCAAGCAGGGGGCAGGGGGGGCGGGGGAGGAGGAGACATATGTAATACTTTAAACAATAAAAAATTTAAAAAGAAAATCTGTTTTAAAAACTAGGTACAGCATTACTTTAGCTCTGTAATTCATACAGTGTAAAATACCTTGTTCATTTACAGTTCTGGCATAAGTATATTCCATGTTACTACATACAGTTACTAGAGGCTACATAATAGCCTAGTCATAGACGTACCACAGTTGACTTCACCATGTCTCTGGGTGTAACACCTGGCTGACTGCAATTTGTAATTATGACAAATTACATGGCTTTAGCAGTATTTAGATTGTCATGATATATCAAGCCAGATAGATCTCCTTTTACTCTAAAATATTTCAGAAATATTAACCAAGAAAAAAAAATAGCATTTTAATATTTATCACACAAAAAAAATAAAACTTTAGGAACTTTCATTTTTTTGGGGGGCGGGGGGGGACTTTCATTTTATGTATACTAGCCCTTACCCTAGGCTGGCTCAGTTTGGCCCCAAGCTTTCCCCTTTTACATCACTATTTGGGTCTCAGTTTATTCCTTGATTCTTTTTGCTTCAAGCTCCTTACTGTCCATCTGCTTTTATTTCCTTATTGTAGGCCCTCCTTTAAATAGTGAACTGCATTGAGCATTCCCAAACACAGATTATACTTATGGCTGTTTGATCTCAGACTCGCCACATGTATTTACTCTTTGAAGAGCTCATACATTTTTTTCTATGCTGACTTTAAAATCAAGATATTTGTATGCCTGTTGCTGGGTTCTGCCAGACAGTGTGCAGTAATGGATGTTATCCAACAAAGGCACTGGCATTTGCTTTTTGCTAGGTAATTTCCTCTGGGGTATTATTAAGCCTTTGTTCCTATGAACTTCATAGACTCTCCCATTATTTCCAGGCTGACTCATACACAGAACTCTTTGCATCTCCTTGGAGTAAAAACTGTTTCCAAAATGTTCCAGTTTATTGTCTTCCTTCTCTGATACTCTTTTCTGTGGCCTCCTCGCTCCTGACACGCTGGGTATATCTCTGCTTTGTTGTTGCTGGGTGGGGTGTCTTTCCGTATCACTCAGGAATGGATGCTCTTGTACCGCCATATTTTCAAAATCATTCTCTTGTTTGTTTCTTTCCTTTGTCTCTTTCAGAGACCCTTGCATGAGTAAGGAACTAATAATGATTTCCCTCTTATTTGTTGTCATGGTAATGATTAAAGTCATGCACAGACATACCTACCAGCTCCAAGAAGAGTTTTAACAACAGACCTATGCTATTCAGAATCGATTCTTGCTTTTACAAGTGCTATTTTAATTAAGTTAATAAACTCTTTTAAAATACTTTATGAATTATCATGAAAGGATCGATAGCCAAAATATGATCAGGAATGAGAAGGAAGTCCAAGGCAGACTCCATTTCCCTTGATCTTCTTCCAGACAGGAATAGAATGTGACAGCACCACCAAAACTTTGGGAATCTAGGAGAGGGTGCCAGTGTTGTGTGTGCTGTGCTTTTAATTTAGCCTTGACTTTTGTTAACAGGAGAAAATGTCAATGAAGGGATTTAGATTTTGATGCAAAAATCTAATTTATCTAACAAATGATTGGTTTTTACATATTCAATTCAAAACCTGACAAATAATGATAATGGTACGTATTTCTACTGTTATTATTATTGCTATTGCTACAGCGTAATGTGACATTACTCTTATCATCATTTTTGGAACTATTACTGTTCCTAGTACGATGGCTACATCATTATGACCTTTGATTCTTTCCTGTCTTTCTGCAGTAGTCTTCTCACTAAGCTCTCTGTTCCTACTTCTGCCCCTTAATTATTCATTCAGATAAGTCTATTTTTAACTATCTGGCTATAGACTAGATTGACTCCAAGTACTCTTCAGCAAGTACAACTTTAAATTCACTTAAGCATATCAGAATTATGACCAAAAAATTAGTTGAGGGAAGATTAATTGAAATATACTTCAGTCTTTCCATTTCTTTACATTCTACTTCTGCAACAAGGGAGATTCACAGAAAACTAAAAACATCCATTATTACCTGTTGGCTCCTTACAAGGGGGGTTGAGTTGGCTGGTGCAATGGCCATTGCCTTCATCCCGGATCTCTGTATGAATCACCCTTGGGAAACCTGCCATGTGTGCCTTAGTGTTTTATACTCTTCTCCACGGAGACTCGCCACAGCAGTTCATGTATGGGTTAACTACATTTCTCCCAAGCAAGGGGATGTTTTCATATTGTGGGTACTGAACGGTGATACTGTCCCGATTTCTTTCTATGCTTACTCATGGGAAGCTAAAAGCCCAGTTTGTGGCCCACACACATAGCCGAAGCTATCTTTGTGGCCTCATCCCTGACTCTGCTTTATGCCTGCATTCTTAGTTTTCTTTCTTCTTTTGCTTTTATGACCTCTTCTGGGATATCTGTATCTCCTAAGTCTTCTTAAGTCCTTTCTAGCATAAACATTTTCCATGTCTTTAAACTTTGTCAACATTGTTTTTAATTGTTTATAATATCCCATATAGCATAATTTATTTGATTATTTTTGGACATTTCAGTTGCCTCTACCCCCCCCCCCCCCCCCACACACACACACATACACTTTTTTGCTGTTATAAATAAGCTGTCATAAATAGCTATGTGTTTAGACCTTAGTTCACATTTTGGCATATTTCTTTTTTTCTAAGGTTAGGTATTCAAATAACCTAATTGTTTTTCATAAAGTTGTACTGAAAGAGTTTTCCAGCCAGTCAGAGCTAAGAAGCATATTCCAAGCGAAGACAACTCGTGGTAACCAGGAATTGTTAGCTTATACTGCCTGTCAGGATGGCGGAGGAGCAGGCTGGTTCAGATCACTTAGGACCTGAATGCCCAGCCCAGGAGCCTGGACTGTAGGCAGGTGCTGGGGGCCCTCTGAGGGGTTCAGCTATGCCACATGCACAGCACGCTGACACCATGTGCAACGTGGCTTGAAGGGATGTGACTGGAGTAGGGAGACCAGTTAAGAGACCGTTAATTATAAAAATAAAAGGCCAAAGTGAAAGGCAAGGATCATTTATTTGAGATTAAAAGAATAATTATTCTGGAAACACTGATTTAGGCAGAAACCCAAATAGTGTCCCAAAGAAGAGAGAAAAGTTAAATGCTCTTAGAGTAAAAAGTACATTCTTGAGGATTCTCAGTCCTGCATTCTTAGTGCTATAGGATTGGTCCAGGGTGGTTATTAGTCAGATGTCAGATGGTCTGGATGATGGATACCAGGTAGTCCGGAACTTGGGAACCAGGAGGCCTGGCCTCATCCAGTGGTCTGGAAAATGGATGTCAGGCGGATGTCAATGTGAGCCCTGCAGGGGGTAATCAGGTGGCCTGGATATGGGAGTCCTGCAGGGGGCAATTAGAGTGTTAACTTATCTGCAGGTCCAGATGTATATCCAGGTATCAACAAAGGACTGGAAAGTTCAAACAAGTATTAAGTTCCCAGGATAGTGAGAACAGGAATTGAGCCTTTCTTCATACCACAACTTTCATAATGTTAATAATCTTAGCAGCTCGGTTAAAGTGACTCCACTTTATTCCCTATCTTCACTCTTCCCTTAAGACTATTGTAACACTGCAGCAGGAAGTGCTGGAGGCCTGAGTAGGACTGTTGGCACTAGGAATGTAGAGAGAAGGGTCTAGTGAGGAGAGACTCAGAGGGAAACCCAGCATGAGTCCGCTTCTGGAATAGTTGAAAATGGCTGCCTATATCGGTTGGTGACTGGTAGATGCATCTGTTTGTGTTTAAAACATGCTCAGAGAGATCAACCAAAGGACTTGTATGCATGCATATGAGCATAACCAATGGACACAGACACAGGGGGAGGGGGAGGAGGGCCTGAGGGGAAGGGGGTCGGGAAGAGCAATGGGGAGATAAGGACACATATGTAATACCTTAATCAATAAAGAAAAAAAATTTTAAAAAACATATCCTCAGGTGAGGATTAAATAAATAAATAGATAATGTTACTTATATTTTTTAAAAAAAAAACAAAAAATATACTCATATCTTTTTTCATTCCGATTCTAAACAATAGAAGAAATCCAGCAGCTGGCACACTATTGCTTCAAAACCATAACAGAAAAACAGGTTTTAAGCCCTAAAACAGACTTCCTTTATCACTTAAAACATGTGAGGACCAACTCTGGCCTATCTTTTGTTGACTTTCTTCTGAGTTATCCAGCCCCAGAACAATCCCACACCTGGGTCTTTGAGGCACACTTCCATTTTGGATAGATAATTGTTCGATTCTGTGCTGCCCTTCCTCTTTCTCTTCTCTCCATTTTAGGAACGAGGCTTGATTTCAGTTGTATCCGTTTAAGAGCTCTCCTAGGATATAATACCGTTGGTTTTTTTCTTTGAAACTTAAGCCTACATTTTACAAAGATATAAAAAGCATTA
>NW_006292604.1:2920626-2922979 GCF_000327345.1 Myotis davidii | reverse complement strand
AGAGATGAAATAGAGATTTAAACACAGTACTATGCCAGACTAAAAACCAAAAACAGAATAAGTGGTTACTGTCAAATTGCAGTATAAATTAACCGTGAAAGGACAAATGAAGCTTGTAGGTGCCAATTGGGGTCAAAGATACCCTAACTGGCATAGGAATTCCTAATGACATTTCAATATCTGAGTCAGATAGCACCTAAAAGTGATAGGCCTCAAGACTTGGAAAAGGAATTTTTTGAGGACAAAGCCCAGTTTTGGTCTTCTAGTTTCTTTGAAGGTCTGTTAACTATCATGTGTCTACAATTGACAAAGACATTCATAAATCATCCCTGTCCATCTAACCAATCAGACAGCCAGCTACTTTGCTTTTTCAGTTGATGTGACTGACATATATTTTTAACATGAACCTGATTATTAATTGACTCCTCAAATGCAAGCACCCATTCACTCCTGTCCCCAAATACAGGTGACATTTTCTTCCACCAGAGAAGCAGCTCTGGGAGACATCTAGTAGAGAGGACATGGCAAACAGTACAGGGATCCATTTGTAGAACTTTATGAACAAGCAGGTCTGGTAAGACCTCCAGGCTTGCCTGCCAAGGCCCAGCCTCGTTGAAATCAAGTTCATGAGATGTGCTGAGCTAACGCAGGTGAGCACACAGCAGTCCACCAGTGAGTGGCTGGCGTCCGAGGGGCCCCCCTGACAGGCTGTTTGTTCAGTGTGTCCCGGAGCATTTCCTTGTTCTCAGGGGTGCTTCCAGCAAACCCACCCGGGCAGTCCGTAGCCTCACCTCCCTCGCCTGAAACTCTGAAGCGGGATCCATGTCTTGGATCCTTTCATGATAACGCAAGGTGACCTCTCCGTTGGACCTGATATTTATCTGGGAACTTCCCTTTTTGGGGGGCGGGGGACAAGAGACTCTCCTTGCCAGACATGGGCGATCATTATAAACAGTGGTTCTCAACCTTCCTAACACTGCAACCCTTCAATACAGTTCCTCGCGTTGTGGTGACCCCCAGCCATAAGATTATTTTCGTTGCTACAGTTATGAATCGTAATGTAAATATCTGATATGCAGGATGTATTTTCATTGTTACAAATTGAACATAGTTAAAGAATAGTGATTCATCACAAAAACAGTATGTAATTATATATGTGTTTTCTGATGGTCTTAGGCGACCCCTGTGAAAGGGTCGTTCAACCCCCAAAGGGGGCGCGACCCACAGGTTGAGAACCACTGATTATAAAGAATATAACGTAAAGAAGGATTATAATCCGATGTAAAAATGGGCATCATTTTAACATTTGACAACTCAAAGCATCACAATCAAGTTTTACTGAAAACACTAAAAATAAACACTAGCCCCTGAAGCTGTTTTCCCCAGGGACCAGTCTGATTTTTAGATGAGTCAAATGAACTGAATGTCTTTGTGGGGAGAAAATTCCAACCTCTTTATGAGTAAAAGAAATTTACAAAATGCTGAAATGTGATCAGGATGCCAACGATGAGGCCTATAACTCGTGAAGTGGAAAATAAAGGGGTGCTTTCTAGCCGGACAGAAATGGTCTGTCCTGACTTCACCCTGTGTGCCTGTGACATATCTTGATTAGGAACAGGTTTTTTTCCAAGTTCTTTTTTTTTTAAACAGTGATAAATGTTGGCTGGTTTTCATAAGGTTTGACTCAGGCTTTCAAGCCCATGTTATGCAAGTTAGATTATTGGGCATTCTGTTTATATAGAGAGGTGATTTTTGAAATAACTTTCAGGGTTTCATGGCTAATACATTTTGAACTTAGAGAAAAGTATAAAGATGTAAACAAAAAATAAAATAATCTCACCACTGAGAAAGAAATTATTATTCATATTGGTTTATTTCATTTTTTATAATGCATATATGTAAATACCATATATGTTGTTATACATTGTATATTGTTAAATATATACCATGTATTTGTTAAACATTGTAGAGTCAGAACATTAACACAATTTTTATTCTACTTTCTTTTAACATTAAAAATAAAGTAAGCATTTTCGCCCAGCTGGCATGGCTTAGTGGTTGAGCATCAAGACCTATGAACCAGGAGGTCACAGTTCAATTCCATGGCAGGGCACATGCCTGGGGTTGCCAGCTCAGTCCCCAGTGCGGGGGTGTGCAGAAGGCAGCCAATCAATGGTTCTCTCTTATCATTGATGTTTCTATCTCTCTCTCTCTCCCTTCCTCTCTGAAATCAATAAAAATATATTTTTTAAAAAGTAAGCATTTTCTATAATTAAAATATCTTAGTGTTTGCAGAGTAGCCCATTATTGGAGTTCAGTTAACTGCCTTCCTATTGTTCAGCATTTAAATTGC
>NW_006292604.1:2915129-2920010 GCF_000327345.1 Myotis davidii | reverse complement strand
ATATATTCTAGTATATATACATATATATATTCTAGAGAGAGGGAGAGGGGTAGAGAAAAACCTCCATGAGAGAGAAACATCTATTGGCTGCCTTCTACACAACCCCTACTGAGGATGGAGCCTGAAACCCGGGCTTGTGCCCTGACCTGGAATCAAACCGTGACCTCCTGAGTAATGGACCAATGCTCAACCACTGAGCCACATATTCTAGTATATATACATATATATATTCTAGAGAGAGGGAGAGGGGTAGAGAAAAACCTCCATGAGAGAGAAACATCTATTGGCTGCCTTCTACACAACCCCTACTGAGGATGGAGCCTGAAACCCGGGCTTGTGCCCTGACCTGGAATCAAACCGTGACCTCCTGAGTAATGGACCAATGCTCAACCACTGAGCCACACCAGCCAGGCAAGGTAGCACTAGTTTTAATTCCCATGTTTTTTATTTCTTTGAGATATCACTGTTGACTAACAAGCTCTTCATATATCTAATCTAAATTTTCATTGTCTATAAGATGCTTGTAATACCTTAATCAATAAAAAAAAAAAAGATGCTTGCCAATTTTAGAGATGTTAAAATGGGGATGGAGAATGGGATGGCCTAGAATTGATAAAATGTGATATTAACTATTTTAAAATTTTGATATTTTCAGTAAATAGTGCTTTTTCTCTTTTAAATATTTTACTTTGTTTTGATAAGTAAAATATCAAAACTGTTGCTCTTTGATTAACAGTAAAAAAGATAAAATATATGAATTTTATCTTTGTTCATTTTTATTTTTTCCTCTCTATGCTTCCCTATCAAGAAATTAAAAAAAAAAAAATTGGTTAACTACATTTTTTAAATGTATCTGAAATTTATATTGGTGTGAAGCATTCCACTCAATAGTCATTGTTTATAAAAACCATTATTTATAAGACTTGTACTTTCAGGAACATAACTTAACATACTCTGCCAAGTTAAAGTTATATAATGTGGTGGGAGTTTAAAATGGCACAACTGCTTTGGAAATTTGACAGTTTCTACTAAAGTTAAACATATACTACCCATCTATCCTAGCAGTTCCACTCTTGGATATGTACCCAGGAAAAATGAATGCTACGTTCACAGAAAGACTTGTACAAGAGTTGTCATAGTACATTTATTCATAATAGCCAAAAAAGAAAACAACCCAAATGTCTAACAACAGAAAAATGTATAAACAAATTGGGGTACATATATGCAATGGAATATCACTCAGCTTTAAAAAACAATGTATATTAATAAGTATACATTAAAGCACATATGAATCTGAAAACATTATGTTGAGCAAAAGAAACCCAGGCCAAAAAAAAAAAAGAATATACTTTATGATCCCATTTATATGAAATTCAATCACAAACAAAGCTCATCTGTGCTGACAGAAGCCATATTGGTGGGTACATGGCAGAGTGTGGGTACTGACTGGTGAGGGGGAGGAGAGGTCTCTGGGGAAACTATATCTTCATCTGAATAGTATGTACACTACAGTCATGGAGCTTTCTTAAGATTTAAGCAGTTTTTATACCTACATTTAAAATAATGGGGGGAAAATTTTAAGTACCAAAGAAGCTATACTTCGAACTTAAAAAAAAAGATAGTTCGCATTGTGCCTTAGTCAAAATTACATAAATCTTAAGTTCAAAGTGTGCTGATGGTATTTTCTAATAATTTTTCTTTGATTACTTTGGATTTGTATGTGTACCCAGCCAAACATTAGGTACATCACTGAATGTCAGGGATGAAAGAAGGAAACATAAAAGGAGATAGCAGGGCTGATAAATGATGTCTGATGTGTTACTTTCTGTCGTCTGCAGCAGAGCAAATGCCGCCCTGGGAAAGAAGGCTCGAACTGTAATAACCTTGTTAAATATGGCATTCTGACTTCAAGTGTCCTGATCCCTAGTTATATTCATCAACTAGACAGACGGGAGGAATGCCAACCAGCTTTGCTGCCCCAGCCAAGTGATATAATTAGACCAGGGTCAAGTTTTCAGCACGGAGCCTCCCTCCGCCAGAAACCAGAGGCGCGAGTGGCACTGGCTATGAAAGGAGAGTTCAGCAGTGCCCTCGGAACTTGCGTTCCCCGAGGATCGATTTCGTCCACTATAGCTAAAAAAAGAAACACAGTTTAGTAGCAGGAGGATCTGATGCATTGTCTTAGTTTTTTAAGTTATGTTGGTTTTTCCGTACTGCTATCTAAATCCAATACTATGGGTAACTGGGTGAAAGAAGTGGCTCTTTATTAAAATACTAGAGGCCTGGTGCATGAAATTCATGCACAGGTAGGGTCCCTAGGGCTGGCTGGCGATCAGGGCCGATCGGAGCCTTCTGGCTGCCAGCCAGGGCCTTCCTTCCCCGGCTGCCAGCTGGGGCCTTCCTTTGTTCCGTGCCGCCCCCTGGTGGTCAGCACACATCATAGTGAGCAATCGAATTCTTGGTCTCCCAGTCGAACTTCCAAGGGGACAATTTGCATATTAGGCTTATATATAGATAGATAGATTTTTAGTTTTGAAAAGCACTCTACTGTTTACAAAGCTCTTTTGCATATAGCTAATTGGTATCACAATTATATATAATTTTATATATATGTTATATATATATAACATAGAGTATCATTAATGCCTCATTATTTTAATTAAAAAATCAACAACTTAATTCAGAGAGATTGGTCACAGGGCCCAAAGCAAAGCCATGTTTTCTGACTTCTGAGCTGGTCTTTCCACTGTACCACTGGCTGTGGCTCTGACACCTTGGCCCCACCCTCCCCCTGCCCCATGAGGGTGCTCTGCTGTGCTCTCAACTCTCTGGAAATATGGTTTTGGCTAAAACTCTGCCTCAGAAACTCCCATCTCCCTCAAAGCCAAACGTCTAAGGACCCCATGCACACCAACTTCACTCTAGCCCGGCCTTAAGGATTTCACTTTCTCCACAGTGAGTCCAAGCTTGTTATTATGGGCCTGAAAACACCCTCCTTCCTCACAGAGGCAGTACTTGTGCTAGAGGTGAGCAGTGATTTACTGTGGCGCTTTCTTTTTCCCCCTCCAGCAGGTGCACCTGCTCGCACAGCCTCTTCGCTTGCCTAAACAAAGTAATTATGTTTACAGCAACAGCCAGAATATGGTCGCTACTGGTTCTGTGTGACAGCTCCTTTTCCCCTTTCCTTTTCTTCTTCTTCTTCTTCTTTTAAACAATGTTTATGTAACCTCAAGAGAGGGAATCCGGGGAATGCAGTCTCATAATTGGTCCAAACATTTCAGACCAAGCCCAATGGCAGAGTCGCCCCCACAGCGGAAGGAGGTGGAATGAATTTATGGCAGGAGGGGCTGTGCCTGCTTAACTGGCCTGATTCACACCGAGCCCAGAACACAACACGGTGATCACTGTAAGGACTGTCTGCAGAGGGGACAGAGAGAGGAGACAGTATGGAAGGGAATCACTTTAGCGACACAAAGTTCATCATCACGTTCTTTGATGGCCATTTCCCCAAGGGGAATGAAACAGCTTTTTTGATGCCAAAGGGAAAGCCATGGGACCCTGACCTCAATGGCAAGGGGCAGGGTCTCATAGCCTGCAAAAGGGAAGGAGATGGAACAGCCAGAACAGCCCTTCCTCCTCCACATGGAGAAAAAAATTGTCATTCAATTGGGGTGGGATTTACACGGGCAGGAGAAAGGACAAGAGAAAACAAGAATCAATAGATGGGCCCTGGCCGGTTTGGCTCAGTGGATATAGAGCGTCGACCTGCAGACTGAAGGGTCCCAGGTTCGATTCCAGTCAAGGGCATATGCCCAGGTTGCGGGCTTGATCCCCAGTGAGGGGCATGCAGGAGGCAGCCGATCAATGATTCTCTCTCATCTTTGATGTTTCTCTTTCTCCCTCTCCCTTCCTCTCTGAGATCAGTAAAAATATATTTTAAAAAAAAGAATCAATAGATGGGGAAATGGGTCAAACTGGATTTTCAGTGCTGCTAAAACTGTGAGACCTGATTTTATTATTCATCATCCTCTCTGCATCATTATGCAGCTGTAGACATCATGTTTTGTGAGGTGTTTAAAGAACACTTTATAAACGTTTGCTTCCCTTCGGTGAATTAGGAAGGAGAAGAGTTTGATCAACCCTGTTGTACTTCCAATTTGTTGGGATTGTTAAGAGATAGAATATCTTGTCCTTTTGTTCCTCTGATGTATTTCCTCACCCAGCTTTTGTTAAAACATGGGCAGGGACAGTGCTCTACTGAGAATTGCACAAATAGGAAGAGTTGAGATTGACTTTGCCTTACAGATGTTTACTAAACTGGGGGTGCATTGCACTAAATTCCAGAGTCTTCCCCTGTTCTTTTGTTTATTTATTTAGTCAAGTGACTTCTATTTTTCTTTCCATTTAGGGGTAGGGGGTTGCAATCCAATTATAAGGATATAGTCTTCATATTTGGTGGTTAACAAAAAATATGCTAGAAATATTAGTTAATGATCAGCATGATCACCCTATGAGTCATTTCAGCACTTTTTTGTCCTTGATTCCTCCTGTGATTTTTAAAAAATTTTGAGTTACTTGCATTCAATCTTAGAAAGTTCATTCTGAAGAGTAGAATACAGAGTAATAACATTTAAAAACAAGATACAGCCCTAGCCGGTTTGGCTCAGTGAATAGAGCATTGGCCTGTGGACTGAACAGTCCTGGGTTTGATTCCAGTCAAGGGTACATACCTCAGTTGCAGGCTCCTTGCCAGCCCGGGCACTCGTCAGGGCATGTGCAGGAGGAAAACAATCGATGTGTTTCTCTTACATCAATGTTTCTCTCTGTCTCTCCCTCTCTCTTCCACTCTCCTCAAAATCAATGGAAAAATATTTTTAGGTG
>NW_006292604.1:2898874-2914996 GCF_000327345.1 Myotis davidii | reverse complement strand
ACATCCACCGAGGGCTCCCGGACTTTGAGAGGTCACAGGCCAGCCTGAGTGACCCACCCCCTGCCAAACCCAGTGCACGAATTTCATGCATCAGGCCTCTAGTAAATAAATAACAAGATGCAGTAGTAGTATTGATAAGATTAACTGTAGTTTACAATTAAGGAGGGTCAAGACTTACGATTTAAGCTTTGAGGGAGAGAGAGAGGGAGAGAGAGAGAGAGAGAGAGAGAGAGAGAGAGAGAGAGCGCTAATATGCTAATTAGACCGAACAGCAGAACGACCGTCCAGACAACTTTCTGGACAAAGCCAGGGCTGTGAGGGCCGGCCAAGGCAGCTGGGGCGGCGAGGGCCGAGGGGGTTTGATTCCTTTCATGCATCAGGCCTCTAGTAAATAAATAACAAGATGCAGTAGTAGTATTGATAAGATTAACTGTAGTTTACAATTAAGGAGGGTCAAGACTTACGATTTAAGCTTTGTGAGCATTATTTATTCCCTCTTTCTCTCTCTCTCTCCCTCTGTCTCTTTCTCTCTCTGTGTAACACACACACACACACACATACACACACTCACACTTATTCATTTGTAAACTCCATACCTATAAGATAAAATTTTACCAATGAAGGTCTGAGTCTTGGAGAGCTAAGATGTGCCTAAGATCAAACAGCCAGAAAATGAATCCAGGAGTGATCTCTCAATGGCCTTGACATTTTAGTTCCCAGGGAGCCACTGAAGGGCTGTAGCACTGCCTTGAAGGAGGGACCTTGTCTTATTCAAATTCATACCCAGCTCCTAGCACAGAACAGAATGGAACAAGGGGGTGACGTAACTCATACTTTATTTTAAAAAGATAAATCTGGCAAGGAAGAGTGGGCTGAAGAGAGCAGGGAAAGACTGGTGGCATGGAGACCAGTTTGGATGTTAGTGGAATAATACAGAAAAAAGGTCATGAGATTGTGAATGAGGGAACAGCACTGAGAAAAGCAGAGCAATGAATGTGAAAGATTTTTAGGAAGAGTGTGTCCATGGGACTGGGTGACCTGACCATGTGCAGGCAGTGAGGAGTGCCGGGGCCTTTGATAAATACCCACTAATGCAGCAAGTATTTCTTATCTGTGTGCCAGGAACTATTCTCAATGCTGGGATGCAACAGTCAATCAGGCGAAGGGGGGTTTTGCTCTCATGGAGGTAATCTCATTGGGGGATGCATCAGTCAGGATGCCAAACATTATATCCCACTATATATTTTCAAGGAGTTGGCTTACGTGATTGTAGGGGCTGGCAAGTCTGAAATCTGCAGCGCAGGCCTACAGGCTGAAAACTGAGCGGCCATTAATTATGCCTCCTTGAGCCAGAATGTCTTCTCTTAAAAAGGGTTGGCTCTTAAAACTTTTCAACAGATTAGAATAGGCCCATCTAGATTGTTTGGGATACTCTCCTTTATTTAAAATCAACGGATTATACATATTAATCATAGTTACAGAATATCCTAGATTAGTGTTTGGTTGAATAGCCTGGCCCAGTTGACACAGAGCACTAACCCTAACCATCACAGAAGCTGTAAGACCCGTGCATGGAAAGAAATCACTCAGGGTGCTAGGGAGGAAGTACTCCTGTGAACTGGACACTCAGGGAAGGCTTCTCCATGTGAGTAGATCTTCCTCTTACAGATGAGGCAGATGAGACTTGGAGACAGTAAGTGACTTCTTTAAGCTACAACAGCTAATGAGGGGGCCTGCCCTCGTTCCCACTCCCGTCTGTGTTCAGAGCCTGCCTCCCAGGGACGGTCAAAGGGACCAGAATGTTTGACTCGGTTCCCAGGAGGAACACCAGGTGGTGAGCAGTCAGATTAGGAACTTGTTTCCTGAAGGTAGAACCTGAATGTGGGGAGAGAGGTATATCTTGGGGAGAGGGGTGGTTGTGCAGGCAGGACTCTATCCAGCCTCAGCCCCTCCCTCACTGTGCTGGGACCACCTCTTCCAGTGCCCAGCTCAGGGCTTTTGTCCAGCCAGTGGTTTGCTCAAATGTCCTCCTTCCTCTCCCCTCCCCTTCACATGGATGTCTATGCAGCCCTCCAGTCTTAGCGTTGGCACTTCATCGGGGAACTCTCCTTGTTATAATCCTTCCCTACTCCTGTTCTTCTAATGTGGTACTTAGCACTGGTGTCATTAAGCAGTTTATTTTATATTATTATTTTATTAATGTCCGCCTCTCCTGTTATATTCCCTAAGGCAGTGATGGCGAACCTTTTGAACTCGGCGTATCAGCATTTTGAAAAACCCTAACTTAACTCTGGTGCCGTGTCACATATAGAAATTTTTTGATATTTGCAACCATAGTAAAACAAAGATTTATATTTTTGACATTTATTTTATATATTTAAATGCCGTTTAACAAAGAAAAATCAACCAAAAAATGAGTTCGCGTGTCACCTCTGACACACGTGTCATAGGTTCGCCATCACTGCCCTAAGGGAAGGGGCCAAATCTCTATCATGCCGACTCCCAGTGATGAGCACATTTCTTGGCAGACACTACTGTTGGACGAAGGCGTGGGTGAGAGAATGAATGAATGAGACACATGCCTCCCAAGCAGCGAATCTGCAGGGCATTCTAAACAGTAATCTGCAAGCACAAGGACACATCAAGTTGTCACTCTCCTTTTTTCTGATCACCAATCTGAAGACATCCTCTACACAGCTAACCCCATCCTTGGCATATGGCTACTTACCAAGTTCAATTTAAAAGGCAGCCCCTTCCTGCACAATTCTCTAATTTGAGGCAGGGAGGACTTTTTAAGCCCTTGGCCTAAAGTAGTCCAACACAAAGAACATTGTGAGAACTGTTAGAATGAGAGATGAGAAAGGAGTACTCCAGGGTTAGGGCACCCCTGAGGAGAGAGGGTCAGGCATGGAGGCACTGTCCTAAGGAAGCCCTCACCCTCAAGACAGACAGTTCTCTCTCTTCTTGCCCCAGGCAGGCACTTCTGACAGCTTCTGCCCGTGATCTGGATCTTGTGAGTGAGAAAACAAGCTTCTGACTCCAACAGTGTCTGACAGAGTGACTCCGAGAGCCAAGTGGAGAGGCAGTTCAGTCAGGCGCCCTCCACATCTACCAAATGCCCCCTCAGCCTGCCCCCAGATGAAAGCTCAGAGAACCTGGCGCCCAGGGATGGAGTGGAGTTGAGCACAGATGTCAGCTGTCCAAACAGGAAAGGTTACCGCCCCTTTCACTCTGGCTTCTGACTTGACAACCGGCAGCCTTAACAACTAAAAAGGTCATTTGTGTTGTTAAATGCTTCCAGGATCTCCTCTGCCCTTTATGTCAGACCCCCAAGTATTAATGGAAAGGAGCCCGACCGTGGGAAAAGAAATTCTGGAATTTTGCAAACGTAGTATCTATCAGGTTACCCTGAAAGGCCTGTTCGAGGTTCTCCCCTTGTGTTCTTTCCAGTAAACATGCTTCCTATTAAGAAAGAGAAGCTTCTCTCTGTTTCTACACTTTCTGAAACTTGGAGGCCTGTAGGACACCCCTGGGATCCAGACAGAGTTTGACTGCACCGCCGTAGGGGATGACAGGACGCACATTGGCCCAGGTGTTAGGAGACGGAGGTCCGAGTCTTGGCTCTGCCACTGAGCAGCTGAGTGACTTTGGAGAAGCATCTGGGCCCTACTGGACTAGGGAGTCTCTGCAGTTGCCGCCGCTCTAAGCTGTATGGTTCTCATTGCAGGCATCTTTTCCACAAGTCCTGTGTTGACCCCTGGCTACTAGACCATCGCACCTGCCCCATGTGCAAGATGAACATTCTTAAAGCCCTAGGGATCCCGGTAAGCACAGCACAGCCTACAGCCTCGTCATGTCTGTCTTTCTGCATTACCCCCGGAGCAGGGAGAACACGTCACACCTGGCCTTCCTCTGTCCCCTCAACCCCACAGCCTGGGCGTCATCGGATGAGGCCCGAAGGGAATGCCCATGTCTGAAAACACTTGGCCTTCTCCCCGTGTCCATTGTCTGTGTCTGCGAGTCCAGGTGCTGCTTGTGCAGCTTCTCCTCCAGGCTGCAGTGAGTAGATGCAGGCGGGACCCCAGCAGAGGCCCCATGGGCCAGTTGTGCATTGATTCCCTCTTGTGTTGTGGCCCCTGCGCTGTCATCACAGAGAGGTCTGCAGGCCACATTGTCTGATCGTGCCCCAGTCCCCTAGCTTTCAGAGGAAACGGGCTCTTCCCCACCCTGGGCGGGGAGAACAGCTGCTGGGACCCTGGCTCAGAGCCGCTGCTGAACTCAGATCTGTGGAGACCTTGAGTGAGCAGGACACCAGAGCCAGAACCACTTCATTCTAGTGTGACCCTCCAGCTGGTGCCTCCGTTATAGGTTGTATAAAATCAAATCTCTCTGCCTGTGCAAAGAGAATCCCACCAGCTGGCTGGCTTGACACTCCAGGAAAAGACTTTCCCAGGCCCAGGGCAAGTGAAGCCCACGGACCGGCGGTTGGTGAGACAGCAGCTGCCATGTGAGGGCAGGAAGCCAGGCAGGCCACCCAATCCGAGGGCTGCACAGAGCGATGTCAGACAAACACAGGCACTGGCGAGAAGGAGCTAGACAAGCAGGATGCAGAAACCCGCCCCCCCCCCCCTTGTCGCGCTCCCCCCCCCCCCCCCTCCGTGTACGGTACTGCACCCTCCCTGTTGTCACTCCTCACTAATGGCAGACAACAAAGGGAATGGGAATGGTCCCAAGATGTCACTGGAGGAGGAAGGAGCAGGTCAGATATCAAAGGTTTTCTTTAATGCCGACGGGCTCATTATTCTAGGACTATCAGAGGGACTCTGCTGGAGAGGGCACACCTGAGGCCTTCGGGGGCTGTGCATTGGCTGAAGTTTCTCCCCTGGACCAGCTACCTCTGTGCCAGCTGAGTGCCGGTTTTCACGGTGGATGCACCAGAAACAAATCAGCTGGTGTGACTGTATCTTTGAGTTAGATTTTGAAAGGCGATGCATTAAATTCTCAGACCAGGGTTGTAAATGCATAATGTAGTCAAGGTGAAAATCAATTACTGTGAACATGAAACATTAGTGAACACCCAGCATCTCTACCAGATGCTGGTGACTTAGAAATTCATCTCAATGCTTGCACTTTTCACACTCCTGGCCGTAACTGGATCTTACAAGGGAGGGAGGGAATGTATGTATATGTGTGCTTGCATGTGTGTACATGTGTCTTGGTCTCTGGCACCTTTAGAATATGTACTCACAATGAGAGAGCGTCACATCACTTGGCCTCGCTCCTATTGTCCAGGGTACTTTCAAAGCTCCTAAGGGTCAATGCCAATACTCCTTCTTCAGATCCACGAAGCCAAATTTTGTACTAAATAACTTTGACTCCAGGCTTTTCCTGGGGAGGTTCAACTTCTCCAGAAGCTACTTGTAAATGAGTTGAGAATACAGCTATTCATTGTTTTTAAAAGAGAAGTATTGGGTGGCCATTGGGCTTATTAAAAGTCACGTTTAGCATTGTGACTTTTAGCAGGTGGGCCTTCTGGCCAGGGTTTATACGCGGGTAGGATATTACTTAGCATGCTTGGCTTCTGGAAAAATAAACATTGGTAGCATCTTTTGGGTTTTGCCAAGGATTCTTAAAGGCCAGGCGAACAGGAACGGGACACCCATCTGAGCTCGCCCCAGAGAACAGAACATCCTCCATGAGGAAGGCACGTGGATTACGCTACTTCTCAGCAGCACCGAGGCATATGACTCCCCTCTCGCCCTGCCCCCCGTGCCTTCCTGAGACTTCTCTGTTTTTGTCCTGGTGGTTGATACTGAAGTCTGGATCTGGGGGAAATTTTGGTTGTTGTTTCCACTCTATCCTCCATCACTGAGTAGCACCATGCCTAAATTATGCCAAAGAGATGAAATTTTTACTCCATTCTTAGAACTTTCCATGTCATTGGCCAAACTCATAACCTTCTTAGCTAGAAAACACTGCCTATAGCTAACTGAAAATCCTTTTTATACAGCTTATGGAATTGCTTTACGATCTTCCTAAACTCCTATAGTCCATTTCCTCTCAATGAAGGAAAATTAAAAAGCGCCTGACACTCTCTGGTAATTGGTGCTTGTTGGTCCTCCATCTCTGCATCCCTTACGTATGCTAATTGTTCCGTAAATGTCTGTGGCACAGACCCCTTCTGAGTCTGAAGGCTGCCAGTCACAGAATCATAATTTATGAAATTCACCCTGATCCCTCTTTGATCAGTGTCCACTCACCAACGACTTGGTTGTAATCCTGATCAACTAGCTAGTCCAAATACAGGTGGCAGGATTTGGGGGGGGGGGGGGTTTGTTCTGTTGTTTTAACTGAGTATCTCTGTGGCTGCCTGTGCTAAAGCAGCACATACAGACAGTCCTGGGATTACGTCAGACTTGACGTATGTCGTTTCGTGGTTACGTCGCCATCTCCCATTTATTTATAAAAAAAAAAAGTTTCGTCATTTCGACGTATGTACATATGTGCTTTATGTTTCTTATTATTTATTTACCACAAGTAAAGGTCAGGAATTGTTATTTTTCTTTTAAATTTTTTTAATGTTTCACTTCATTTCTGCTGTGTATGTGCTCCATGTGAGTGACGTAGGTGCTTATGTAGGTGGGTTCCGACTTATGGCGAAAATCACGTTACATCACGCCGTAGGAACGGATCTCCGACCCGAAGACCTACTGTAAATATAAGTTGAAAGCTAAGAGCTGGAAACATTTTCATTTTGTAAGTGGATTTCTCTAAAATGAACTAAAGAATAAAAGCACAGCTCAGGGCTCATGAAATTCCCATTACGATGGGCATATTTTTTCATTATATTATACCAGGAGAAACAGAATACTGAACTGAAAGGGGAGAGGAGTGGGAGTGGGGGGGTCCTTTATTGTCGGAAGTGTTTTCATCTCTTTATCTACATTATGGTGCTTCAGCCTCCTTTCTGTTCAGTCAGGTCTAGGTGTCCTGTAAGATGAGAGAACACAGGTTTCAGTGAATACGCCTATAATGTACCATATAAACTGGGCTTTTCATATCCCAGCACCTTCTCCCATCACTGTTATCCAGGTGTGAATAGGATGACTGTTTGATGGCAAAGACAGTGTAGCTGGTATACTCACGAACCCCTGACTCTTTGGCAGTTGGTTGACTTGAGGAGTTTCCCCATGCTAACCTGAATTTGAATACCTATACCTTGTTCACTTTCAGATGATATTTGACATCTTTTACTAAACATTATGATGATAATTCCTCTTAGACGATTATAAATTGGGTTTCTTTTCAAAACCTGCTATTTGATGAACCATTTAGAGTGGATATAATCTATGTGAGAGTTAGTAAGGCTGATGTATTCAATATTATATCTAACCTAAATTATTTATGCCTGCTAACAGTCTCAGTGAGCTAATTCCGTCCTTCTCTTTCCTCTCCTTCCTCTATTAAAGATGTAACACGGTTCTTACTAGTCCACAAAGTAAAGGCAAACACCCTGCATCAAAATTGATAAAATATGTTTTTAAATAAAGAAAAGAAATAAAGGAACAATATCACAACAAACACAACATTTTGAAAAACATGTCAGTTGTTATCACATATATGATTGCATTCAGGTGCTTATGGCACACTATCCTCACTGGGAAGCCTTTTCCTCCCCGATACCCCACACAATGGGTTTTGCTTAGAAGCATCTTTACATGGTATTAGGGAGGGGAAGAAATTATTTTTCCTCCTACCTTTCTAGGTTCTCCTGCTGGGGCTCTGTAAATGAGACTCATAAAAGATTAACAAGAGAAAATCAAGCCAACATTTATTAACACATGCACCACTCCTACACATGGGAATGCTGAGTGATGAGTAACTCAAAAAGGTGCTTAGAAGTTGAGCTTATATAGCATCTTCAAAAAAAGAGCAATGAAATTTTAGAGAAGCAACAAGACAAAGGAAAAGAAAGAACTTTGGGTTTCTAGAACAGCAGATTGTGATGAGGTAAATATCTTGGGGAAACTAAGGGCAGATAAGGTCATGTTCGTAAGGTTTGTTTGTGCAGATCCATTTCAGAGTCAATTCCCAATCACTGGTGATAAGAATGTTCTAACCTTCCTGATACAGAGGGGGCACACATTTACAAATGTATGTCCTGCTTTTATGCACATAGAAGAAGGGCAGAGAGCATGTCTTGATGTCCTTCTCAATTATTTCAGTTCAAAATAATCCTTATGCCAACATATGGAGGGGTGGCATTTTCTGCTACCCTTCAATAGTGTACCTTACCTTTGAACAGAACTTGTCAGCTTTTAAAATATTTTTTCAAATCCTCTCTTAATGTAGGGCAGATTCTAATGTTCCCAAGTTTTCAGAGCAGTAAACTGAGACTCGGATAAAATTTTCAAATCGACATTTTCTGACCACTTACTAATTGTCAGGCACTAGATCAGCCGTGGGCAAACTACGGCCCGCGGGCTGGATCTGGCCCGTTTGAAATGAATAAAACTAAAAAAAAAAGACCGTACCCTTTTATGTAATGATGTTTACTTTGAATTTATATTAGTTCACACAAACACTCCATCCATGCTTTTGTTCCGGCCCTCCGGTCCAGTTTAAGAACCCATTGTGGCCCTCAAGTCAAAAAGTTTGCCCACCCCTGCACTAGATGATTCAAGAGCAATATAATGTAGTTGAGTTACTTTAAAAGGCTTGTGTCTCACTTATATGTGGAATCCACAAAACTGAACTCATAGAAACAGAGAACAGACAGGTGGCTGCCAGAGGCAGGTGGTGGAGGGTGGACAAAATGTGTGAAGGTGGTTAAAAGGTACAAACATCCAATTACAAGATAAATAAGTTCTGAGGGTGTACAACATGGTGACTTTAGTTAACAATACTGTTTTGTATATTTGAAAGTTGCTAAGACAGTAGCTCTTAAAAGTTCTCATCACAAGAAAAAATGTAACTAGGTGAGGTGATGGATGTTAATGAAACTGATTGTGGTGCTCATTTGGCAATATATACATATACCGAATCATTACGTGTACACCTTAAATTAATACAATATTATAATGCAGTATTACATGTTAACTATATCTTAGTAAAACTGGAATTTTAAGAAGGCAGACTAGTAGAGTGAGAAAGTGCAGTGACCCATAACGGCGTGGGAGAAGTAAGAATAAGGTGTTATAGTACTGAGGATGGCTACCTGGGAGGGAACACTACTTAGCAAAGGTGACATTTGGGCTTGGAATTGAGGGGTGATTAGGAGGGTTAGTTTGAGATCTTGGGGTGGAAAAGGGGAGCTGGATGATTGGGGCAGATGTCACCCTGAGCAGAGGAACAGCATTAGTTCAAGCTCTGAGATAGGGAATATATGGTGTTCGGTGTGTTTCCAAAGGCTGGAGGTGAGGCCAGGAGAGTAGGCTAGCCGAGGCTATGGGGTGCCTGTGTTGCCACACTAAGATTGTAATTAATTCTTTAGGAGAAAAGAAGAATCATATCTGTGTTTTATTTTTGTTTTTTTAAATATATTTTATTGATTTTTTTACAGAAAGGAAGGGAGAGGGATAGAGAGTTAGAAACATCAATGAGAGAGAAACATCGATCAGCTGCCTCCTGCACACCCCCTACTGGAGATATTGTCTGCAACCCAGGTACATGCCCTTGACAGGAATCAAACCTGGGACCTTTCAGTCCACAGGCCGATGCTCTATCCACTGAGCCCAACCGGTTAGGGCCATATCTGTGTATTTTGAAAAGAGAGCTCTGTTGAGAAAGTGGAGAATGAGATGTACTGGGAGGAAACTATAGGGAGATTAGAAGACCAGTAATCGGATGAGAAATATTCATAGCATAATTGCTCATGATCAGTGTCTCAATTGCTCATGGCAGTTCAGTCATTCAGTGAATTGACTTTCAACAACTTGAGTTTCAATGACTTGATTCACTTCCAACAGAGACAAAGAAGCAAAAAGAGAGAGAGAGAATACAGAAAAAAAGGGAATGAGCTGAATTTGAGGGTTTTGTGGAGTGATGGAGATTTCCAGCTGCTGGAAACACAGGTTGGTAGTCAGAAGTCTGGTTTAATAGCAGAAACTTAGGGCAAGAGTCCAGTACTTTGAGTTTTTTGCTCCCAATGAGTCCATGAGCTATAGATTTTCTCTTTTAATGAACTTTTAACACAACATAATCATTGTCAACCCAGAATTCCCACCTGCTCACCTTGTTCTTTATCCATTAGGGGTGCAAAACCACTTAATTATCATCGTTCAAGACAATATTGATGTTCAGAACAGAGCAAAAGTAATAATAATTAATAGCTATCTTAGTATTTCTCAAGCCCATCTTTCTCCAACACCACCTTTCTTATCATTTGGGTGAATGTATAGCAATTGAAAGTCATTTTAAAAGCTGCTTGTGAAAGAGATATAAATATATTCAATATCACTTTAAACAGCAGAACTAAAACCAATGAGTAAAACTTGCTACGTTCCCCAATAGTGGAATAGGCTAGCAAAGCTGTGCAACGCAGACTGCCTTGCAAAGCAGAGAGCTCCCGTTTCTATGTTGTGTAAGTGGATACTGGGGGAGAAGAGTCCTGCAATGATGGGTAGTTACACTCCATGGCCTTACCCTAGTGCCATGATTCTAAGATTTTCATTTAGCTCAATCGCATGTTAAATAAATAGGGCTTTTTTTCAATAGCAGGTTTTTGGATTATGTCTAACAACAAAAAATAGCCTCGCCTTGTAGTGTGTGTGTGTGTGTGTGTGTGTGTTGAATAATTCACAGTTCTATATCCCCCTCACATGTCATCAGTATTTGCAAATAATGCATGGGTCTTATGTAATTATATTGCTACTCCTGGGATTAAAACCTTGTATGTAGAGCATAATGGAATCTTTGGAAAGGAAATTTTGGAAAATGTTTTTCTGTTCATTACATGTGGACATTTTTTAAATAAAATGGTTCGGGAAGAAAGCAGTAAAGAACTTGGTTTTCCATCAAGACAAAATATCTAGGCTGCAGACATTTTGCCTCTAACCTGATGACACACACTGAGAAAAGATTCTTTTCTGCTCCTGTCAGCCCAACGCCGACTGCATGGACGACTTGCCCACCGACTACGAGGGATCTCTGGGAGGCCCACCAACCAACCAGATCACAGGTGCAAGCGACACGACTGTAAATGAAAGTTCAGTCACTTTGGACCCTGCTGTTCGGACTGTGGGAGCCTTGCAGGTGGTCCAGGATACAGACCCTACCCCGCAGGAGGGAGAAGTTATCTTTTCTACTAACAGTAAGTTCTGTGCTTAGTAGTGCCGTATTCAAGAGGGCTGTTGCCTTGTAGGAGCTGGAAAAGAAACATTCCCTCAGGAAGACAAAAAAAATTGCCAGGTTAAACAATTATACCTGATAGGCCTTTAGAAGCCCAGATCTTTCCCAGATCCAGCAGGGCAGACAGCACACCTGGCTCTGTCCTGCCCACCCGCACACTAATGCCAGCTCTGCAGCAGGTAGGGCAGTGGGTCTGGCCTCAAGAATGGAGGGCAGGTGAGAAAAGCAGCTGTTGGGGATGCTCAGTGGGACTGAGGTAGGGCACAACCCCCCTCACGCCTGTGCGTGCGTGCATGTGTGTGTGTGCGTGTGTGCGTGTGTGTGTGTGTGTGTGTGTACTGGTCTGGACCGCACACAGGAAAGTGCTCTCCCCTGCTGCCACAGGACTCAGATGTAAATGACACCCAATTAGAAGGGCATTTTCCCAGTACAACCTAAGCCCCTGTGCATGTGGCATATTAAAATACCATTGGCGTTTCTTCCCCATCTCTTGCATAAACTCTTAACTCAATACTGTTCTGTTTGATGTTAGTTGTAAAAATACTGAAGATTAAAGCAAAAAATCTGAAGTATTTACTCATCACTTTAATACAGTAGAGATAACGCCTTTCTCAGGCATTCTGAGAAAGCCAGCCTGCAGATTAACATAGGTTGAAGCTTAAAAGGGGGGATGGATAGTGTAAGTTTTAAATAAGGTGTATTTTGGCCCTGGATAGAAATAACCAATTCACTATAGAAAGTTTGGAAATATAGAAAAGCAGATTAAAGTATTTTAGAGTATTTCCTTTTAAGTGTCCTCTTTTTTACACATTTGCCATGTTTATACAATTTATAAACCATTCATGCTGAAATTCAAAGATATGCACTTTTCTAATGAAGAAGCATAATGGTCTTCATTGTTAAAAGATTGAAAGATGAATAAAAGAATTTTAAAAATTCAAAAATCACTCAGTACCCCATTACCCAGAAATAATCATTCTTAACATTTTGGTGTATTTCCTGATCATCTGTTATGATCTACTTGAGGCAAAACCATAGGGGCTGACGGTTGAGTGTTGTAATCATCGGACTCTCACAGGACCTGGAGAGAAAGCAACCTCAAGAGGAACTTGGTGATAAATATCTGTGCACGCAAGGTTTATTCATTTTGGGTAGAAAAGTGTTTTGACTTTGAGAGGCATAAGGACCACAATACTGAAACACTTGCCATTAAGCACTTAAAGTCCTTAAAGATAGGTTTTGATCCCTTTGTTTTGAAGGTGTAGAGTGGTGCTGCCCAATGTTAATAATGCAAATGCAACTATATGTTCTCTATAACCACACTACAAAAATGGGTAAAGTTCATTTTAATCATATCTTTAACCCAATATATCCAACATATTTTATGTTTTTAGTACTAACTGAGAATCTGGTGAGTATTTTTTATTTACAGCACATCTCAGTTCTACCAGCCATGAATCAAGTGTTCAGGAGCCACATGGGGCCAGTGGCCCCATGGGGGGGAGGGGGGGGACGTGGGAGGGACTCATTTAGAATCCTAGTAATTTAGGGATGGGAGAACCTTGAAGGCCACTTCATTTATTTTTGCCATGATAAACTTCCAATTTTTACCATGAGAAAATCGTGACCCAAAGGAGTAAGTGGCTGATTCAGACAAAGAATAAGTTCTCTTTTCACAGCACAAGATTATCCTATACATTTCCAGTCATTGGACATCTTCAGTTACCATCAGGTATGTCCATCAGTGGCCTCTGTGCAGTATACGGGGAGGCCTGATAGAATGTTGCTAGCAGCTCAACAACCTTCAACACCTGAGCCTTTTTTTGAGCCCATGAGAAGAACCAAGTCCAATATGCATTATTGTCCTTGCAGTGAAATGATTTTTTAAATATTCAGAAGAAGATGTGTCCTCTATTAGATCACTTATTTTGAAAAGTGACTACATGCTTCATACATCTCAGTAAATCCCAGATGGCAAATGAAGAGGCATAACATGTGGGTTTAAAAAAACATCAAAAATGAAATTGAAAATTATGATCAGTATCCATATAATTTATAATCTGTAAACTGCTTTTGCCCAACATAGACCCCAAGTGTTCAGGTCATAGCAGGCGTCCAGTAGATGTTGATTGAATGACCTGAGGTGAAAGTGTTCAGTGTAAGCTTGAAACAAGGAGCCCCTATTCACACAGAAGGAAAAATGACAGGTGATTTCAAAGGAAGGTATTGGCAGAGACGCAGAGATATCAATCTTATAGTATAGAAACTGAATTTTTTCACGAAATATTTTTCCTAGACCATTTATTTATGATTGCTTGGATTTATGGGGATTTAACAGAATAGTTCAAATATAATAATTCTGATTAGATGTTAATGGTTTGTACTATTAACCAAATGACTGTAGATTCCTTAAGGGGAAAATTCTCTGCTCTCTACAGTTTTGTAAATTGATTGCCTTGTGCCCTAACGCAAATAAATAAACAATCACAGATGCATGAATAAGTGGGTGAAAAAATTCAAGTTCTCATCAACATTATTGTAACCAACTCTCTAATCCTATCCAAAAAAAAAATTTGGATGGAAAGATAAATGTAGTTGTGATTCAGTATTGCTACATGTCACAACCCATTGGGGGTTGGACCTGATTTTTCTTCACGTTATCTTTTCCCACCTCACATCTCTACAAACCCAAGAAATTACTAGAAAATGAGGAAATAACAGTAGCTAATAAATATATAGCACCAACTATGCAACAGGCACCCTTTAAAACCACTTATGAAATTAGCTCACAACAACTCTATGGGAAATATTATTTTTAGCCTCATTTTACTGATGCAACAACAAAGGCACAGAGAGATTGAAGTGACTGGCCCACGGTCATAGTGGCAGGGAGAGCTGGAATTCAGAGGAGCCTCTGGCCAGAACCCCATGCTAACTACTCGATGCTCAAAGGTGCACTAGGGGAGAAAGTGGACACAGATACTCACTCCCTTCTCATTTTATTTATTCTTTTCCTCCATTTTTCTAAACCTCTTAAAGCTCAATAATGTGTGTAGCTCCTACTTGAATTCTCATTCATCCCTCCCTCTGTTCTTCCTTTCCTGGCAAAGACTCTTCATGGGTCAGTCAAATGCAGGTAAAAGTCATCTCAGCCCTTGGAGGCAGGGAGCGGGGGTCTAACAGATTGCCTTTAGAGGAAGATGGGAAAATCTGGTGCTAAAGGATCATCTTTAGCTCCCAAGGCAGGGGACAAGAAAAAGCATTGACACAGCAAAGGAAATCCCAACTTGTTGCAAGTCTGACATTTGAGAGAAAGACATTCTTTACGCACATCTTTAATGTTTCTGACATTCCACTTTGTATAATCTCACGTGGCTGTGCCAACTCCCAGTGTTTCCCCTGCACCTCGGTGAGTGCAAGTGGCCATTTGTACGAATGTCCTGAGGTCACTCACCGGTGTCTAGCTGCCTGTCTGATGGCACCAAAGCTTACTTTCCCCTCCGGTTCCCCAAGCCCAGGCTGCAGTTGTAGGACTTGCTTCAGGAGGGGAAAAGTCCCCTAACCTCAAAGGAAAACACAGCTGAACAAACAGCCCTGGGTGTTGGGAGATTCCAGGGAGGAGCTAGAAAAAGACACGAAGAGGAAGACTATCAACCCCTTCCCAAGACACTGAGTGTGCTCCACGTCTTCTCAAGGGGCCGGAAGCCTTCCCTTTGTTTCTCAAGGAAGTTGTGGATGCCACCATCCATTTCCTGTACTGAATCTACACAACCATCTAATTGTGCCTCTAGATCGTTACCCATTCGCCCTTCCTTCACCTCAAACTAGAAGGACCCCCCTGTCAGCCCATGGGTGGAGAGTGGAGGGCAGAGGGAGCTGGGGCAGAAAGAGACTTGGGGATGACAGAATCAGGATGCTGTAAATCTGCCCCAACACTCTGAGGAGCACATGGCATAACGTGTAAAACCTGGTCTTCTGGTTTTACGGAAGGAAGCAGTACACGTGAGTTACTGCTAAAACTCAGCCTGTTTAAATGAAATGTGATATGGGATTCCTCTGAGAAACTTCCTTTGCTAACTTTCTATCAACTCTGATCCCTGGGGGCGTAAAGTGTATCCAATATGTTGGGCAAATGTCATTTGTGATGTGTTCAGATACCTCTTTGTTGGCTGCACGGCCACATTTGTGTTGAGTGGCTGTAATATTCCCCAGCCCCTGGGTGAAAATTCCAGCAAGAGTTTTCTGCTCACTCTTAGGTAATGGATAGTTCTAAGAGACCCTCTCGATCCCAAACTCAGACAAAAGAATTATTTTTCCTGCAGGGCCCTTTCCCTTGTAACAATTCCCATGACTCCAGAAAGAAGGGTCTCTATTGCTTACTCAGGAGGCCTCTTGCAACCCCTGGGCATCCAGCAGTCTGCTTGCAGCCTCTGTCTGCTGAAGTGCCTGACCCATCAGGAGGTCCTTAGGGAGAGGCCCAAGTGGAGCCCAGTCCTGCTCGCTGTCCCACGTGGCCTGCTCTAGGGCACTCACACATCACCTGCCCCGACAGCCTCTCCAGGACAGCACCATTCCCTGGCCCCTGATGCCACCTGGCCATCACCTCCTCTCCCAGACGCCAGGCAGGAAAGAGACCTGAGTCCATGTCTGCCTGCTTTAGCTTTTCTAAGACCGAGTCAGTTCTCCCTGAGCCCCACCTACAGGGGACATAGTTCAGCATCCCTGGGGTTCCCACACTGGGTGTGGGCTGGGAAGGAGCCCTTCACCCCTCTG
>NW_006292604.1:2895139-2898822 GCF_000327345.1 Myotis davidii | reverse complement strand
GGACAATTCTCTCTCCACGATCTCTTTACCAACTCCTCACCTTCCCCTCGCCCCCTCCTTTTTATTGTCTCAGAATGGGTGATGGGGTCAAGAATCACAGACCTGCTTCCCTTCAGATCCCTTGTGCATTGGGCAGTGGGCAGGCAGCAAAGGTGGGAGGTTGGAGAGGCTGCCTCCTTTGCTGTCCACATCTCTTCAGTAGAAATAGAGGCAGGAAGCATCCCTTGAGTGTGCAAAAGGGTGAGTTCCTGAATGTCTTAATAATCTTCACCAGAGGACAGTCAGCTACTAATCCACCATCCCTTTGCAGAGAACCTGGAGATGGGTCAGCCTTTGGGGGGGGGAGGGTTCATACTCCTCAAAATGCACTCACGAGGACAAAAGTAATTATCTCAGCACAGCTGAAGCTAAAGCCCAGAAAAAGAGTCATTAACGACTGTCACTGCAGTCACCAGGAGTCCATGCCGATTTTACTCCCAAAGACTTCATCAGAGTCTCTGGCACGAGCCACTCTCTCTCATTTGAGGGACTCACTACAAACCTCTCTGGGGATTCTTCATTGCTAAAGACACTTTCTCTTAAAATCGGGCCAGAAATGCCATCCACTCTTGCATTTTTAAAGTTCTGTGTTTCTTGTTTAAGGAACAATTCACAAAGCTTTCAGAACATCTATGTTCAAAACTTGTCAGTGCCCCTGGCTTGCTCTGACCGCAGCCTGAACGTGAAAATAAGAGAAAGCGTGTGTCTCCAGGACTCTCCCAGGAAACTCCATTCTGAGCCTCTGAGTCCAGACGACTGAGAGGAAAGAGGAGTTGGTGATGTTCCTGCATCACATTTCTGCTTCAAATGCGCAGCTACACTTTGCTGCATTTGCAAAGCAGCGATTTCCAGGTTTTATGTGACTGTTAAATATACTGTTGCATCCAGAAATAAACACGCCTCAAGAAAGCATTCCACTGTTTACAAGGGAGAACAAGAGTGAGTAGCCACGTTAGCTTTTTCGACTGAAATAGCAAAAAAGCTGAAATAGCGAAGTGGCTACTCCTGACCAGGGAAAATATGCTAGTTGGATCCAGCTATGAGAATGGTCTCCCTTGGTGCCCATAAAACTCACATTAGCCCCGACAAGATTGACTGCTGTGATCTGTGAGCATATTCCATTGTGTCAGCCAACAGAATCGGCCAACCCTTCAAGATTGCAGACCCCACTGTCATCTCCCCTTCAGGAAATAGCTAAGCCATGGTGGATGACTTTACAAAACGAAGCATTTGCAGATTGTGACACCGCTCCCCATGTCTCATAACGTGCCAGGTCCCCGAAGCAACATCACCTCCTTCTCTCTGGGCCCTCCAGCTCAAGTGACAGCTTCCACAGAGGGACAGCTGTTCTGAAGAGCAAAGATCGTCGCAATAAGCACAGGCCTTGATCATCAAGTGACCCAGATGGCAACTCTCCAGTCGACAAGCCACTGGGTTTTCCATAATAACATTCCTCCTGGATTAAAAACACTTGTCAGTCCAAGAAAGCCCACGGGGCCAGCCTCCCAGGGTTTTCCTGTCTTATGTGTCTGGTGCCTCTGACAGGGAGGATTGAGGATCTGCAGACTCACAGACAGCCTAGGAGAGAGTTCGTCCCTTTAGACCACAGATAGATCACACTTGGAACACTCAGCTCGGACATGACACACGTTATCCTCTCGGAAGAAACATGTCTTCCTGAAACGAAGTAACTCAGCCAGCGGACTAAGCTCATCCCTTTCTGGGAGATTGTCTCATGTTCTGAGTTACTCACTGATGGCACCATCTCCCAAGGCTGTCTTGCTTTGGTACGTGCCGTGGCTCAGCGGCTGTCCTGAGAGGAGCTGGGGAAAGGGCTGTTGAGCAGACCTGCATTTTACCAGACACTGTCACACTGCGCATGGGGCTCAGCAGGGAGGTGGCAGCTAATATCAGGAATCACAGTTGGCCGGTCAGCACTTTTTCAGAGTTTGAGCAGCATGAAATGTAAATAACATAAAAATTTCTCTTTCCGTTTCAATTCTATAACAAATCATGGGGAGTTTCATTATTCAGAGATTGAGAAAGCAGAAACAGCTGAAATGCCTTTTGGATGACATAAGGATTGGCTCTGAAAATTCAGAGTCTCGGGATTCTGTAAGTCTAAGTATTTCAGAAATGAAATTCAATGTCCCGGGGGATGTGGGGGGGTGTAACTACCAGAACATTACTGGGGCTACTTGAGATAAGATAATATCATGGAAGCACCACTAGCCAGAAGCACCACTAGCCAGAAGCCCTTAGTCCTGATTTGGCCTCCAATTACCAGTGGGCCCTTGGGCAAATTGATTACCCTGTCTGCACTTTCATTTCTTCACTTGGGTCACTTTTACTAGCAGAAAAAATACCTTTAATTTGTCGATTGATTGTTCTTCCTAAGATCTCAAAGAATAATTCACCCACAGTATCTTGTTTGGCCTGCATAGCATTCTGGCACAGTAGAAACAAACAAGAATATCTATTCCCAAAGGAAAAACCGAAGCAGAGGAGGTACATCTGGTTTCTGCCCTGGCCCAACTGTCTCTCCAATACTGGACCACATCGTTAAACATGGTCCCTGCAAAGAAATGCCTGAGAAGCTCACTTACTCCAGACTAAGAGCACAGAGTTAAAAATGGAATTAAAAGATTCCCTATGAGGTGATTTAGACTCAAGGGCATCAGGATTGGTCATCTTGGTAAAGGAACCATCTGGAATCGGCTGAAGATTTCTGGCAACACAAAGCCGATTGAACCCACAGGCTTATCTCTGCTATCTCACCAAGTCCTGCCAACCTTGTAAAAGATATAAACCTGCAAGGACCTAAAAAAGAGAAAAGATTACAATAGACAATACAAATGTCAACACATTTTGGATGGCAAGTGCGTGGTAATTCTCTTCGTGAAATAGGAAAAGCGGAGATCTCAGTGCTTCCTAAGGAGAAACCAGCAAGAAGCAGGTGGTTTTGCCCTCAGAGCATCAGGTCCCCAGGAAGGCTGCAATAAAGAGCGGTGCTCAGAAGAAGATCGTTTGAAAGACTTTGTAGAGCATTTATGCCCCCCAGGTTCCCTCCCCATCCTGAGCCTTCTGCTAGTTGCCCTAGGCCAGTGGTCGGCAAACTGCGGTTCGTGAGCCACATGCGGCTCTTTGGCCCCTTGAGTGTGGCTCTTCCACAAAATACCACGTGCGGGCGTGCATGTACGGTGCGATTGAAACTTTGTGGCACATGCGCAGAAATCGGTATTTTGTGGAAGAGCCATACTCAAGGGGCCAAAGAGCTGCATGTGGCTTGTGAGCCACAGTTTGCCGACCACTGCCCTAGGCCCATATTGAGGTCCCTTCCCCAGTTGGCAAGCCCCACCCATGTCCACTTAATCACAGTGCCTCGTTTGTAAATAGAAATGGAAAGCAAGGATGGCTAGAGAGTTGGGGGAAAAAAAAACACTAAATCTAAAAGAGAGAACAGATCTGGAAACAGCCTAAGTGCCCATCAGTAGATGAATGGATTAGAAAACTGTGGTACATCTACATGATGGAATACTATGCTGCTCTAAAAAGGAAGGAACTCTTACCATTTGCAACGGCATGGATGGAACTGGAGAGCATTATGCTAAGTGAAATAAGCCAGTCAATGAAGGAAAAATACC
>NW_006292604.1:2886028-2895006 GCF_000327345.1 Myotis davidii | reverse complement strand
AAATAAAAAAAATATATATAAAAATATATAAAAGAGAGAACATAATGAATAAAAATAAATTTCAAGGAAACCAAAATAATTCAGAGCACAGAATTCTATAAACCATCATTTGTATCCTTAGAGATATGAGATAATAGTGCATCCATGGGAAAGAAACAGATGATGGGAATTTTCAGAGAATGAGGAAGAGGTCTTGGAAATTAAAACATATTGAAGAGTGAAAATTCAAAGATAAAATACTATTTGTCTTGTTAAACTATGCTTGTGGTGTGAAATAGATTTTTTAATGAATCTGATTTTAAAAATAAATTTAAAAATAAGGAAAAACGGAGTCAATTGACTTGCCATTGAAGAATTAATCCACTAATTCAACACACATTTTGTATTAGCATCTCAAACCCCACCCTCAATATGTGCTTTGTCTCGTAGTGAAAATTATGTCCTTGTATGACATACTTGGCTTCAGAAATTGTGTATGGTACCAAACTTTTCAGAGTGTTTCCTTGTTGCATGCTATATTTGTGTTATATTTGCAATGCACTGGTGTATAGATTTATTTTATAAGTTAGTGACTTCAGTTTTTGCAGTGAAATTTCTTCCTAGTGCTCAAGCCAATAACATGCAATTACCCTATATTCTTTCTATGCTATTGCTCTGGATAGTAAAACAATCACCAAGCCATGTTCATTCTTCCTTTAAGCCTCTCTTCATGTGCCATTTCCCTCTGCCACTGCCACCCTTCAAGACCTTATCATCTCTTACCTGGATTTTTGCCATGACTGCCATTTCATTCCCCTGTTTCTAGTCTTGTCATTCCTAGTCTGTCTTGATCCTGCTTCCTCGATAATCATCTATAGAAATCTGATCTTAGTTCACTGTTTTTTGCTCAAAACATTTTTATCACCTATCTCAAGCTGGCTAGTGGAAACAAATCAGTAAGCATTTGGCCTCTGCATCTCTCTCTGCCTTTCCCCCACTTCCACCTGGCACATCACACAGGAGTATATCTAAGCCACTGGTTCCAGATACACTGTCCCTGACACATTTCCCTCCACCCACCAAGCTGTACATACCCTTCTGCTGTGTTCTCTGAGACGTCTTCTCTGCTACTGCAAGTAGGATCTGGTGCTCCTCCTACAATTATCTCCTTTCAGATAGTTACCTCTGTTATTATTCCTTGAGAAAGCATGTGTTACCCCACAAAACGTATGGGTCTTCATAGAATTTGAACCCTGGCTTTTCATCTTCATGTTCTAACTGGGTGCCAAAATCTGTGCTAGTTTATGGCATCCAGTTAGACTCAATAAACAGCTGAATGAATGAATGAATGAATGAATGAATATGTTGAATTTTAAAGGAAACTAACAGTAGCAATAATTAGAAATGGAAAAGACTACATTGCAACATATGTTTTCATTTTGTGTGCTAATGAAAATAAAATATCTATACATATACATATATACATATATATAAATTCTCCCAAGGCCCCAGCAGACCAGCCTCCCTAGAGCCAGTTCCTATGGGATGGCACTGTGACCCCCCCCATCCCCATGTCACAGGAACATAGATCCCACCATGAGGAAGGTGGGAGACTAATGGCTTGTGGGAATGGATTGATGATTTATTTATCACCATTGATATTGGACTACACAGTAGAAACAGGGAATTAAAAGTGGTGGAGAAAGATGAAGTGGCAGAAATAGCAACAAAGCGAAATGTGGTGGAAAAAGGCTCTCATGCCTGACTGTGCATCAATTTCTGCAAATGCCCTGGAAATATCATAAAACCAAGTGCCCAGAAACCAGTGCAGCTTAAATGAAGCTCTTCATTTTTGTTTTATACCATTGGTGCTATTTGTAACATTAACCCATATTGAATCAAAATGACCCTACTAAGAGATAATATGGCCTTGGGAAAGCCAGATGACTTGGACATTGAATGGATCTGGACTCAAATCCTGGCTGGCCACTGAATTAGTAGCCAACTCACTTAACCTCCCTGGGGCCTCAACCTCCCCTTTTTTTAAAATTCTCCTAATAAAACCCACCTCACAGTTGAAATGTATCAATGTAGATACAGCTGCTGGCTCAGTGTCTGGCACTCAATAAATCATAAATGTACCCCTGATCCCACTGTGCACATCTCTCCCCCTGTGAACAGACACATCCCAAGTACCCATCAGTGCAACTGAAATGTCTTTATATAAAAGTATCTCCGCAGCACCTTTCTCAAATGGATCCCAAAGCCTGGGAGCTCTAGGTTGTATCCTCAACCATTTGTCTGTGGGGACGAAAAATGACATTACCTTGCTTGACTTCGATTATCACAATTACTGTACGTCCTGAGCCAGAACTGCATGCCCGCTGTCATTATGTATCCTTTTCATTGATTGATCATTTGAGTACTACTGAGTTATAAGCTGTAGTCTTTTATTACCATGATCTCATATAAAATGATGACGTCCTTACAACACCATTTACAGAGAAACCTATGAGCATCATGAGGCAGCCCATCAGTCAATCAACAGCCCATTAGTGTCCATTCCTAGAAAGTCATAATTATGTCTTCCTCCACATGGCTCTCTATTGGTTGTATTCCAAAGGCAGCCACCCTACTTATAATCTTAGTGTTTTGAGCATGAAGACCTCAGACAGATGATCTGTTGAGAAACTCATAATTTCAGATTGTCTAAGTCTTGATGTTCTTTTTGTGTTTATAAGTGTAGCCTTAGGGGACAGTTTGGAGCAAAAATTTTGGAAGTACTCATTGATATAAACCTTCAAGTTTGCAGCAATGGAGCCCCATACCCCAGATAGAAAATCCACAAGGAAATATTTTAAATGTGAAGTATCTAACTCAACAGCTTCTTATAGAGTGGTCTTCACTGCACTTCCTTCACCTCTTTAGCAAAAAAATTTGCAGGGAAATTTCTGGAGAAAATAAAATAGATTGTGGTTACGTGATTCAGCCCAACTCCCCTCCACAGCTCCATGCAGGACACAGCTGTGGTGATGATCAGTGAGGTCACACTGAACTTGGTCTGGATAAGTCTGAGACTGCCAGGATGAGAGGGAGACTGTCCCTCCTCCTCACCCTGGAGACTTCCTGGGGAGCACACACGAGGACACCGGGTGAGAAGCAAGCCAAGCTCCCTACACATGCATGCACACGTGTGCACACATACCACCAGCTTGGAAAGGTTGGAAGCAGCCGCATCATGGGCCTCATTCTCTTATGATAACAATTGGCTGTGCCTGAGTCAGACAGCACCCTGGAGACAAGGTGTCCTCTGCCATTCACCACAGCTTTGCGACCTGAAATTGAGGGACAGTTTCAGGGCAACAGTACCCCTTTCATATGCACTGATGTCTAAGGGACAATCATTGTTGTGAATTGTCCTACTAGGTCTCATTAAAATAAGACCAATAGTAAAATCATGCAGCACACTGTATGTGTGCTTATTAAGCAACAGCATACACAGTTAATAAGCTCACTAGTAACTAATGTTCACAGCAGGGAGGAGCAATTAGTAGATTTATAGACTTAAGCTCCATCGAAATTCTTTTGTCAAACAAATCATTCATTTATATAAAAACTTATGCCTTAATCAGAGCTGTCGGTGCTAGAAAGGATTGGCGGCACTTAAACTCCTGCTGTGCAACAAGAACAGTAGAAAGAATTTTTTAAGGAAAAAAAAAACACATTATAATAACACTGCAACTGTTACTTAAATATGGAGTTAATTAGAAAATTGGAAAGCAACGTTTGAGCAGAAACACAATGGATTAGAAGGCATGTCTTCTCTGTTATGAAGTTAGGGAAAATTCGTGCAATGGGATAAACACTTGTGTGCATGGGCATACACAAACACACATAAATGCCTATGTTGAAGCATGCATGTATGTGCACATGTGTGTGTGTGTCAAGAACACACATGCACCTAGTTACATACAGAAGCATGTATATACATTCATGTCTGCAAACCAAGTGAAGCCTGTGTGCGTGCCTCAGACAGTACTTTACACACACATCTGCACGTTTATGTGGTCTACATGCACGCCTGCACACAGACACATGACTCAGCACCATCAACTCGGGGTCAAGGCGTTAACATGTCTCAGCCAGAAGACTTGAAGTTTCTGATCATGACTCGATTAGTCCTACAAACGGAACTGTAGTTCCAACTGAGCTCATCGGAGAGGGGACAGCTCCCAAAACAAACCTATAGATTATTCTATTTCATTATTGGACTTCAAGGCTGTCTAATATCTAGAAAGAGTAAATGTGCCCCTACAGGTAAAGCAGCCCTTCATTTTAGGTTCAGTGTGTTCCTAGCACCTGTGCCCTACAGTAGACTCACACACTCTCTGGCCAAAGCACACTTGTACGTGTCTGTGTCCACAGTGGAGGACGTCAGCTGGTGAGGCGTCAGAGGACATGACCAAATGGCACGCCAGGACTTTACTGGACAGCAGAGAGAGGTCTTGAAATCCTCGTCCTAGCTTATACCCCTGAAAATAATTTAAGTTCTCGGCAGTAGAGCTAAGTCAAGGCCCAGCCCTGCCACCTGCTGCCTGTGCAACCCTGGGTAAATTGCTCAACCTCTCTGAGCCTCCATTTCCTCATCTGTAAAATGGAAGTAATAACACCTCAGGTGTTTAAATGTAATACAAACTCCTTAGAAACGTGCCTGGCTCATAATAAGCATTCGGACCTAGTTACTTACAGAGGAAACAGTAGAGGGAAGTCAGACATTATTAAGCACATACGTTGTGCCAAGGATCTTGCAGAGAGCTTCCTTTCTGTGTTTTATTTCACTTTTGCGATCATCACTCTTTTACATACAAGGATTTGAAGTGGAGAACAGTCCAGGAAACTCATCAAAAGTCACACCTTGAGTAACTGGCAGGCAGGGAGAGAGCTCTGGTCACTCTCCAAAGCCCAGGTTCGTTTCAACACAGTGGAGCTTCTCGGGTGTGGCCTGAACACCTCCCTGGCTGGAATTGCAATGTAGACCTCTGGCCTCACCCCAGATTGCTAAATCTCAATTTTCAGAGGTGAGCTGAGAACATTCATTCTTAGCCAGCTTCCTCCACGAGTCTTTCTAAAACCAGACTTGGGAAATGCATGCCACTGCCCCAGAAAGCCTACCCAAAGAGGACAGACCTGGGCGGCACGCACATCCTAAGTGTGGTCTTACCACCATGGAGACTCAGCTGCACACCAGATGAGCAGCAGGTTATGTGTGATTTGAGCATTTGGGGATTTTAACCACTCTGCGCCATATTTATCATCATTGACAAAGCATCCCACTTTACGGGGCACTTTAGAAATAGTGTGGGCAGCTGTTGTTCTGTGGAAACGTAAGATAAAATATTTGCAAGAGGGAAAGAAGTAAACATTGACAACTACGTGGCAAGACCTGTCCAGCAATAGAGCACCTCCTTCCTGTTGGGACGCAGGCTACGCTTGTGGCTGCGGAGTCTTCAACAATACAGGTCCCAAAGGCTCCTTGGTTGTGGGCTACTAAGAAATACTATCAAAATGATCAATGCAGTCTGCTGCCATAACGGGTCACGGTGAGGCAGGAACTCTGTCCTGGACAAATATTTAGGCCAACTATGGAGTTAAGGGCGGGGCGGGGGGGGCAGTCATCATCAACATCAGTGATCATTTCAAGTAGCAGCAGCGTGGTCCTTAGAAACAATCAAAATCCAGACCCTACCTGGGCCATATGGTGAAATGACTTTATGTTGTGCAAAGCTCACAGAACACAGTAAGAATACTGTAACTAGTGTTAGCCTCATCCCTGTCCCCAGCAGGTGACTGGTCATGGGGCGGGGAGGGAGAAGCTCCCCACCCACAAGAGCCCAGCTCACAGTGTGCCCCTCAGTCTGTGGGCAGGGCAGGGGCGGCCTGCCCCGCCTGGCCCCAAACCCCATTTCCCCTGCTGGTGTGTAGGCTTTTGAAAAGTGTTAAGTTATGGAAACCCCTTGGGGCCCTTCCTGTCCCCAGCACTTCTTTTTTATACTAAAGTTTATTTTAAAAAAGAATACTGTAACTAGCGAAAAAAGACATTGTAAAGTACTCTGAAAATATCTGTAAGACCTCTACAGAAATTATTCTAGAAGTCTATTTCATTAAAGCCATTTTACCAACAATATCAGGGATATACTAGTAGTCTAATATTTATTAATGCCTATACTGAGGTAGGATGAAACTACCTTTGAAGAAAGTTAGATTCTAACAGATGTGTGCAAAGTAGAAGTGATTTTGGCAAGTGCTGTTTTTTTTTTTAAATAGGTCTCATTTGCCATATCTGCTAAAGTCTCTGTCTACATAAGGGATTTGAGGAATTTGTATTAAGTTATCAGAGGAGAGAGAAAGAAAGAGAGAGAGAGAGAAATGGTCACTCTGGGGCTCATGCAGGAAATAGTAAGACCCTAACACCCCTCCTTAAATTCCAGAAACTCCCACTGGGATTTGGCCTTTTGAACACAGATTCAAGGTTATTAGGATGAAATGCATCTGTCTTAGATTTCCATTGTTACTACTGGAAAATTGCTGGTTTTTAAGTCCTTTTCCTAAGTCTGTGTTTATCATTGATATGCTCACCCAGTCACTATGGTCCAACCATAAAGGGTACCGTTTCAGTTCTCACCACTCCATGTTTATGTTTAACAAGCTGTTGGCACAACAGTCCAGTTTAGCCACACCCACCTGTGCTGCCATAGCAACAGGCTTCCCACAGGGCGGAGCTGAGCCTAACTCTGAAACCATGAAAGAGCAACAAGAATCCATAAACTGACTTTACAAGATCCCTCCTAAGGTGGAGGGGCGGGGAGGCAGGAATAAGATTGCTGGCCCGTGCAGATAAATGAAACCGTTTTCTTGCTGTGTGGTCGAGACCTAGCTTTCCTTTGCCTATTCTAAGGGCTGGCCTTGCAGCCTTAGTGTAATGTACGCTACGTAGCATTGATGTCAATATTTTTAGCCTTTAAAATATCAACACGATATCTTCAGACGTTCCCATTCACTTATTCATTCCCGTGATAACCATTACATTTCTTTTTTATTGAATTTATTAGGGTGACATTGCTTCCATTTGTAAAGCATTGGGGATGGAGCTTCAGTAAAAAGTGCCCATCCTCTGAGAGCAGATAAGGAACCCACAGCGCCTCCTAGTGAAATTGAACAACGCTTGTCATGTCAGTGTGAGATCAGGTCTTCTAGCTCCTGAAATGGCTCTTCCCAACTCTCTTATTTCCCCTTTGTGAACACACCCTCAAACGTTTTTTAAAAACGCCATGCTCTCCTCTGATAAACATAAAAACCTTATCCCTTCTCTTGAGGGTTTGGAACCCACATCCTCCCCCAACCTTGCCCTTGAGAGTCACTGCTACTGGACCCCACCTGTCGGGAAGATTTTGTTGAACTTTAGAGTCAGTATTTTTAAAAGATTACAATTTGGCATTGTCCCGATATGAAATGAAATCGATACTGTATGGGATGGTTTTCCAGACACACTATCGTATCTGCCTGCTCACTGATTAAGCTGGTGGGATGGGTTCATCCGGCGGTGACCGCCAATAGAAGAGCAGCGTTAGCGGGGTCACTATCACAGGCTGTTCTAGTAAGTGTTTCTCTAAACCAGAAACTGGGCCCAGTGCTTTACCGCCATTAGCTTATTTGATTGACCGAGCGAGCGATGGATTAAGGAATCTCTTCCAGCTTTATCCGCTTGCTTATGAAACAAAGTGACAGAAGACCCCAGAGACCAGGAGGGCAGAGGTTTCTGTCTTTGAGGGGCAGTATGGAAGGCAAAGGTGTGGCAGAGCTTAATGTCCCCCATAGTTCCTGGGCCCTTTCCCGGGCCCTCGCCTTGTTGAAAAGCTTACCTCGTTTGTATCTGCTTTATTCTCACCCTAAACCCATGGCACAGAATCCCCATTACCTGCCCAAATATTGGTTACAAATTCTGGTTTTGTTCTAAACACAAAGAGCTGGAAATGGTATTCTGGGAGCCAGACGAATGGATGCAGTTATGATTTTATGACATGTGTGACTGGACCACTGCTCTTGCTGTTATATGCTTTAGAGAGAATTCATTAGGCTTTTGTAGAAGGCATGTAAACACATACATTTATAGGAATTTCAGAAATATATGGTGGGATATCATAAACCATACTCCAGGTCAAAGCATCAGGCCTCCTTTCTTTAGCTAAGAGTGAGGTGCTCAGTTTTTCAAGGCGTATTTGTGCCCCAACTTGGAGCCCTGTCCTCCTTGACCATCCCCCAGAACACCAGGCTGGGACCAGTTCTCACACCTGCCAGAGGCAAATGAAGCAGCCTTTATGGCAGAGGTGCCAGCAACCAAGGGTTCTTCTAAACAAATGACTTTCAGTCTGGAGGCTTTACGAACAGGTTTCTCACGTGCTTTCTGGGAAAACCGATGGTCAGAACGGTCATAAATGGCAACTATATTAAAGACCTTAAATCGATTGTGGTCATAGAGCAGGATGATATAAAATGAAGCCTGCCATTTGAGACCCAAATGTGCTCATAGCAATGTACCATCTGCAGTTTAGCATTGAGCTATTCATTTACCTTATCATTTGCTGATGCTCTTCTTGAGGACTGATATGTTAGCAGCTTATATTCAAAATGCTTCTTTCCTTTTCAAAATTTATATGTAAGAAAGTGTGTCTATTCCTGTTCTCCCCTCCCCACCCCCTTCCAGGGAAAGGTGAAAGCTTCCCACTGTGCTATGTCCTACGGTTTGACCTTTCAACTAGACCTGTTTCCATCAGAGCTCTGTTCTCTAGTTTCTTCTGGCACTCACACTGGACTATCTTGTAACAGGGTGGCATTTGTACAAGCAGCAAGGATGAGGCTGTCACATGGCAAATGAGCTCTTTATGAAATGTTGATGCATCAACTACATCTAATAACATTGAAGTAACAGAACATTACAGAAA
>NW_006292604.1:2866246-2886004 GCF_000327345.1 Myotis davidii | reverse complement strand
AAGAGAGGATACCCCTGTCTACCAGCACATTAATTGACAAAGGAGGAAGCCAAGAGGCTTGTGGGAAAGTCTTCAGTAAATATATGAAATAAGTGGGCATTATCTGGCATAGCATGTGCCAGACACAGCAGGAAATGAAGCAGTGTATTAAAATTATTACTATTTTATGGGTAAGGAAGCTGACATTGTTCCTTTTGCAGCAGTTTATCTAAGCCAGTACTTCTTATGCACAAACATAATATAATCCATGTACGTTAAAGTCAGGACACTTTAGGCCTGCATTCAAATCCCTCTTCGGTTTTAGTATAGCCTCTCTCTCCAAACCCATTGCCTGTATTCCAAGAGACCAGGAGGGAAAATGGAAATCACTCTAGGTATTTATAAGTAGGGGGATTTACTACACATCCATCAAAGCTCATCAAATCATACACTTTAAATAGATGCAATTTATTATAGGTAAATTATGCTTCAATAAAGTTGATGAACAGAAAGAAAGAGAGCGAGAAAGAAAGAAAGAAGAGAGAGGGAGGGAGAAAGGAAGAAAGGGAGGGAGGGAGGGAGGGAGGGAGGAAGAGTTCAAAAGACTGGAGAAGCAAGAGGGCATTACCCAGAGCAACTGAGCACACACCCGTGCCCTGCTGTTGGAGGGCTTTTGCTTCTGCTGGGGAAACCACAGGCACTTCTGCAAACTGGGGACTCAGGATCTTCCTCCCTCCAATGCTGTTGAAAGCATTGCAAGCACTTCTGGAGCCCACAGTGACCTGCCTGACCCAGGGAATAGCTTCCCTCTTCCTCCTGCCTTCCAATCTCCTTGGCAGGACCTAGGAGAAAGCCAGCTGGCAAGGGAGTCTGGGAAATGTAGTTCCCAGCCTTCTAGCCTCCCTATGAAACAGGAAGAGGGCAGAGTACCTACCAGCTACATCTGGCACATAGCTTATCATTCTCCATAACCTAAGCTACACCAAAACCAAACTATCCACATGCTTGACATTTGCTCTGTTGATACCTAGTCATGCTGGTTCTCCTGAAAGGAATGTCATTTCTCCTCATCTTTATACTTAACAATACTAATCAGATCTCTCCCCACAGGTTTACATGTCACCTACTTTATGAACCCAATCAGAGGTGAAATTTCCCCACCCCTTATTTCTTGCCATTTTATTTATTCCTGTTTTTTAGCACATATCACCTTGTATTAAATGTGCAGCTACAAGTCTGATATATTTTACTAGATCAAATTCAACTTAGAGGCAGAGCCTATTTTAAGGTAATCTTTATCTCCTGCAAAGCTCATCAGCAGTGCCATGTACCGAGTAGGTGATCAATAAGTGAATAAATAAATGAAGTCTCTGGATAATTTTATACAATTGCAAAAATGGGTGAGTCTGCATGATCTCTGCCTGTCCCTCTAATTCCATCTGGCAGCTTCCTCTTTCTCTTTTTTCCCCCAATCATATTCACATTCACAAGAACCTTCCATACACCAAATACTATGCTTATTGCTTAAGGTTTTCTGTAGGTTTTTGTAACTGGGATTGTAAAAAAGCTACTAACAGCCAAAACCGGTTTGGCTCAGTGGATAGAGCGTCGGCCTGCGGACTGAAAGGTCTCAGGTTTGATTCCGGTCAAGGGCATGTACCTGGGTTGCGGCCACATCCCCAGTAGGAGATGTGCAGGAGGCAGCTGGTCGACGTTTCTCTCTCATCGATGTTTCTAACTCTCTATCTCTCTCCCTTTCTCTCTGTAAAAAATCAATAAAAATATATATTTTTTTAAAAAAAGCTACTAACAGCGTAAATGTCCACTAGATTTTTGTCCCTTTTGCTGCAAAAACTATGTGTAGCTAATGCAAACATCACAGTGTTTCTTCTCTTGGCACTTAGGAAGGAATTACTCAGTGAATGAACTGTTAAGGAAATCAGTAAGGAGTTTGAGCCATTGAAGAAAACATTTCTCTTGCTTGATGAAGTGTCACCGAGAAAGAAAAACAATGATGAAGAGAGAAAAGCCAAGTGGATTCAGACAATTGTGCCTAACTTAATATACAAACTTCCAGGGAATTCTCCTTTTTCCAAGTCAGCATAAAAACAATGCTTTAGACCTCCCCATCTGAAAGGTGAGGAAGAATTTTCCTGATTTGAGCTCATGAAGTTTATTTTTATAACTATGAGCAAGAATTTGAAAAGGCAAAAGTACCAGAGACATCCAAATGATTTCGGGAGCCACTTGTCCAAATGGATGAGTTTGCGTCATCAGCTGGGAACGCTTGGTTCCCAGAGGTGGCCAAGCCTTGTCTGTGAGAGCCGCTTGGCAGCCAAATAGAAATCTGACAGCTCTGCCACTCGGGAGTAGCACAGCCGTCAGCAGCACTTGCTCGCGTGGAGAGGATTCCATTTCTGCCCCTTGCTGTGGACTTGACTTTGGACATGTTGACTTCCCCTGTACAATGTGAAGCAGTCACTGGGGGAACCACATGCCTCCTTCACAGTGTCGTTGTCGGGATAACCACATAGCTTTTGTGATCACTTAGCACAATGCCTGACCCGTAGGGAGGAATCAGCTGTCATTGTCATGATCGCACAACCCAGAGTGACCCAGAGCCCTGCCATTCTCACGACAGAAGCCACTCACGAGAGGGAAAATGTAAACCAAATCGGAAGTTTATCTCCTCCGAAATTCTTGTTAACAAAATAATTCGAAGGAGTACATTTCCTTATTGAAGAATGAACTTTCCTTAATGAACTTGCCCACGGAGATGATGACGGAGAATAATAGGCCGTGCCCCAGCCCTAAGAAACTGCAATTCTGAGACGAGATGCAAAGACAGGAGCCTTGTCAGTCAGCCCCTGGGCTTGAGCGTCTCCCCAGTGGTGTTCTTGTGTAACACCGCGGGGAATGGAAATGATGTCCTATGTTCAAGGAGATCAGCATGGGTAGCAGTGGACAGAGAGATGCTATTCTTCTCTGGTACCTTATTTTTCCAGTGCTTTGGGGTGGGGGGAGACGGGCTTCTGTGTGATGCAGAGCAGTGACCAGCATGTGAACACCAAACCTGCTGGAGAATCAGGACACCTGGGGCATTGTACTCATCGCCAAGCATTTCGCCTCAACACAGAGAGCGCTGTTCTGAGGACAGTGTTTGTTACTTCCTAACAGAGGAGGGCTTATTCCGGCCTGCTCCCGCCTATGCCTTCTTTCATAAGACAGGAAGCAGAGCAAGTGTCAAACCTCATTCTGGGAAGCATAACTTTCTGCTTTAGCTTTGAATAACCAACATAAAGAAACAGTTAAGGAGGAAAACACTGACTTCATGTGAAGTGAATAGAGCACCATCAGTGACATGGAACCAAAATGTGCTTTAATAAAAAGGCCAAGCCACTCTGTTGCAGACGAAAATGTGTTCTTCAGTTCACCCAGGATGCAAAAGCTCTTAGTGAATGCTTCTTAGCCTTGTCTGGTTTCTGTGAGAATCTGGTAAAGGAAACCCTCTCACCAGAAAAATGCATATATGCACATACCCATAAAAGTGTGATTGTCATTCTAGGTACCTGGACTCCCCTGAAAGCCCAGTAATCTTTTGGTTAAGACTCTCAGCTCTGTACTGTAGATATGGTCAAGTTCATGGACTCTGGAATCAGGCAAGGTTAGGATTTCACCTGCCCTGAATTTTTAACTTTTTCAAGCTTTAGTTTTATCACCTAACTATGGAAATGATATCATGTACTAAGTACTCAATAAGCACTAATATTGTTATAAGTTAGTAAATACAAAACTTGAGCCTCTCAAAGCCAGAGAGGAACTTCAATTCATTTTCACTGCTACGAACATTTACCAATGACAGGATTCTAAAATGAGAATGTGGACCATGGCATGGGCCTGAGCCAGAGAAGTGATAGAGACAGGCCAGGTGTGCCCCAGGCCAGACAGGACAGACCTCAGGGTCCTACAATCTCAGGTTGGAAGAAACTTCAACCACACCCTCTGCTATAGACAGTGACATACAACCCACAGTTGATTGCAATGCCCATTTCACAAAGGGAGACCTCTGAGTCCTTCAGTAACATTTTATCTGTTAAAGAGGATGGAGATAAAGCAAATGTATTAACAGTTTGTGAAATTAAATGGGGATGAGAGAAGTAAAGAGGATGTGGGGGAATAAATGGTGATGGAAGGAGACTTGGGGTGGTGAATACAATACGATATACAGATGATGTATTCTAGAACTGTACACCTGAAGCCTATATCACTTTATTAACCAATGTCACTCCAGTAAGTCCAATAAAAATTAAATAATAATTTATGAAATTAATAAAACAAATCCCACCACTCAGAATTCTTTTGTTAGCCACAGTTAAGCTATTGATTAAATTTACTTAGAATTAATGTGGAAATATATGAAAGCATTGTTATGGGGTCAATAAAATAGGTTACAAGGTTCCATCGAGAGCAGTATATTCTGCTTACCAGCTAATCAGATTCTCTTTAATGCTGTGATAAAGAGGTTCAAAGCTGAGAATTAGAAGACTTGGGGTCTTTAAATCCACCCTAACCAATGAGATACCCACAGTATCTCATTTCCTTGGGTATAGACTGTAACGGTGAGTCATAACCTATAGGAGGTAAAGAAGCAAAAATATATTTAAAAGGCCCAAACAGCGTGCTCAGTGGTTGAGCATTGACCCATGAACCAGGAGTTCACTGTTCGATTCCTGGTCAGGGCACATGCCCGGTTGTGGGCTCAATCCCCAGAGTAGGAGGTAGTCAATCAATGATTCTCTCTCATCATTGATATTTCTCTCTCTTTCTCCCTCGCCCTTCCTCTCTGAAATCAATATATATATTTAAAAGAAAAAACAGAAACAAATCAGTGAAACAATGTTCTCTATTTTCAGGCTCTTCGGGAGCTTACCCCGCCCCCCCTGCTGTGCTCTGCCTTCTCCCTGATATTTGAAACTCAAATGTCTACACAGGCCAAGCAAGTAACATGATCCAGTGTGCAGACTGTTGGCCAACCACGGTGCCCTCGAGCCTCTGGGCCTTGAGCTAAGGGGGACAGCCCTTACCCAGTTCACCCAGTGATTTCCATCTGGGAACTGAACACATGTTGCCACATTCTTTTTTTTTTTTTTTCAAGATAAAATTCAAATATAAATTTGTATGTGAAATAACCTCACTTAAATACTGGTAATTAATTCACACTTTGAAAGGAACACTGTATGGGCCAAACAAATTATCTCGGAGGCACCAGTTTGAGTTTTTGCCCATAGGTTTTGATGTTCCTGGGAGCTCTACCCCTGAGTTATCTTTTCATTCTACAGTCTTTTTCTAGAAAACCTCGTGTGCTCCCATGGTTTGAAGTATCTTCTCTACATTGAAGCCTCCCAGTTTACAGACAGTCACAGCCTCTCCTCTACACTACAGACTCTACATCTAGCTGCCCATTAATTCCACAACAACACTGGCTTTCTTATGGGCACCTGAAGCATCGCACATGCAAAACTCAACTCTTTATCTATCCCCACCTGTTTGGCTTCCAGTTTCTCCAGTTCAGTAAAAGTACCTGTGTTGCTCAAGAAATGTAGGAGCCACTATTTCTCTTCTTGGGCTTGTCCAGTCCATCGCTTTTCTATATATCCTTTTTCTCAAACCCTTTTTTAATTTATCCTCTGATCTCCAGTCCTATTGCCACCACAAACCACCATTGCGTTTCATCTGTTTTCCACAATAGTTTCCTCTGGATTATCTCTGTCCTTTGTCCCACCGGTCTATTCTTCACTTAACTGCCAGTGTGATCTTTTAAAATATTAAGTGGATCACATCACTCCCTGTTTAAATGCTCTCTGTGTCTCTACAATGCATGAAACCCAAGAGAAGGAAGTGTGTCAAGTAGATAATGTACTATTGTGTAAAATGGACTGAGAGGATTTTTTTTTTACCTGTAAAGCAGTACTAATAATACCTACATGGAAAGGTTGTTGTGAGAATTCAGTAAAGGCCACTGTTATTTCCGCATTAGTTTTATATTGGCCTTTGCAGGAAAGAAGGTAAAAATTACATTGTTAATAGCTACTTCACACTCACCTGCAGAGAACCTTCTAAATGTCTTAGTGACAGCGTTTTCCTTTGTATGATCGCGATCTCAAAGAAAAACATCTGCCTTGATAAAAGGATAAAAACCTGCTTTTAAAAAGTATGGAGCAGACCAAGTTCAGTTGAAAACATAGGGCACAGTAAGGAATAATTTCAAATGTCTTCAGATAATTTTTTAATGTTTTGAAATGAAAAATGATTAGATAATGTGGTTGATGCAAATGTCACATCATGGAAAGTGAACCCTTTTTTTTGCAAATCTCTATTTTTCTTGATTTAAATTTACCTTTGCCTTGAGCTGTGCAGGACATTCCCTTTCCAAAATAGCATCATGACTTCAGCGGCCCATAGTTTTCGCAGACCCCATGGCCCCTTTTGCTTTTAATTCACACATTCCAGTTTAGAAAACACTACGGTGAGAAATCTGCTGAGGCTGGTGGCTAAGGAGCCAGAAGTGAAGGTGAGAAACTGGCCAAGCAGGTGCAGTGTGCTATCTCTACAGAACTCTAAGTCGGCTGCCTTTTTTTTCCTAGATTTATATTAAAGTCACAATACCACTGTGATGAGCTCTTACCTGTATTTCAACATGAAATAAATTATATCAGTGGTTATCAGAGCAAAAGTTTTATAACCATCAGCCATCTTCAATACTTAGACATTTTGTTTGGTCTTTCAATTGCCTGTTTATCTTGCAGGATAATTGAATGTTCAAGAACTTTTGGCTGTAAAGCTGCCTTTCTGCAGCTGAGCTCCCCTGACTCCCCTGTTCATACTCCCTAGCTTGACTCTGCATTCCAGTCATACTTAACTGTGACCTGATGTCCAGCTAAGGGCTTCCTATCACCTCCAGACATCTCGATGTGCTATTGCTGGGCTTAAAAGATTCTTCCTTCTCATGCTTCTGGCTAAAATATGAGTTACCCTGTAGAATTCAGTTTAACCATTGCACCCTACAGGAAGCCTGCTTTGATTCAGCAAATGGTTATGTAGCCCTCTTTCCTGCTGCTATGACACCAGCACCGTGCTTATCCCATTGTCTTGTAATTGACTAGCAGCTACTGGTCGGCCTGCCTACTGGACAGGAATCATCTCACTCTCAACTACATCCTTAGTACCTAGCACAATCCTTACTACAGAGTGGGGACTCATTATGCCTTGAGTGAGTGAATGATATTTGTGCTTTGCAGAATGTTTGGGAGTAAAACTGGGGGAAAAATGACAATGAATATGTCTTAAAACTTGAGACAATACTTAGTAGCATTTTTTGGTTTCCTCACTTCTAATTAACTATCTATGTCAAGCTCACTGCATAAAAAGCTTTGAATACATTGCCTTTACTTCTCAGTATACTGTGAGCATATTCTAATGTAACAACAAATTCTCTGGAAATGTCACTTAAATGGTTGTAACAAGATGTCCTTTAGAAGTAACATAGTTCATTCGGATATTCTCTGTTGTTGGACTTGGTTACATGGAATGTTTTGCTGCTATAAATAATGATTAAATGAATGTTTTTTGCATCTGATCATTTCTCTATAATACATTCTGGAAATGAAGTTACTGGGTGAAAATTTCATAGTTCTACATGTAATCTATCAAAGTGCCTACCTCAATGTACGCTTAACTAACTATAAGGCTATCTTTTTTAAAAAGTCAAGATTTCAGAAACAAAAAAGATAGCTCATTTTTACCTTTTACTTATTGGTCATTTTATTATACTCCTCTGTGAATTGCACCATAGTAATCTGCCCATTTTTCTGTTGTTCTGTTAGCTTTCTTATTCATTTAAAAGCTCTCAATATGTTTAAAATACAGTCGATTATAAAATTTTTACAAATATTTCCAGTGTGATATAGGCCTTTTGATCTTTTTGTGTGTTTTTTTAATTTTTATGCACACTTATCAATCTTTTATTCTGTGAGTTGCTCAATTGTTCCTTCTTATGGAACTTCTTGCCCTGTTTAGGTAGATATTTTCCTACTTTGATATATTTTCTTCTAACTTTATTAGTTTCTTTTGTTTGCATTTAACTTTTTGCCCCATTTAGAATTTATTTGGGGTGATAGTATGACTCTAACTAAATGTTGTTTTTCACAAAATAATCAACTTTTCTAATATCTTCTCTTGACCTTCAAAGAAATGCTATTAAAGACAATTGTACAAATAAAAAGCATCATCTGAAGACGTAGTTCAGCGTTCACCATGCACTTTGCTCTCTCCTCCCAGGTGAGCAGGAGCCAGCTGTCAGCAGTGACTCTGATATCTCGCTGATTATGGCGATGGAGGTTGGACTATCTGATGTAGAACTTTCTACCGACCAGGACTGCGAAGAGGTGAAATCGTGAAATGGTGAACACAGGAGAAAGGGATGGTAGGACCCATGGGGAACGGGGGGAGGTGTGCCCGAGACTTGGACCAGGCACACACACCTCAGAACACCTCGGCATCCGCAGGGCGCTCTGCTCAAGAACGGTCATGAAAAGCATATCCAAAGCCCAGGTGATCAGGATGCAGTTTCTCCGTCTCTACAACAGCCCGCGGCCTTGGCAGCTTGGAAGCAGAAAGCTGGTGTTCCCTCCCGGGCCCTTGCAGACACTGAGGCCCCTAACAGACTGAAAGGACACTTTTGGGGCTTCTCGGTGTTCATTTCAGTTTCCCCCAGTGTTGTTTTCTTGTTTTGGAATTGTTGTTTGATTTCCTTGGCAGTTTCTTTTTAAAGACTGTGTATAGTTCCCTGTAGGTCCACTCCTTTGTTTTTCCTTCGATCCACTCCAGCTTTTACATGGCGCTGTGTTTCGAAGCACCATCCCTGCCGTGATCAGTCCATGTCAGTCTCTGAGACTAAGGACTTTGACCTCACAGCATGAGTGTGCACGGCTTTGGGAAGGTCCTGGGCACCTGAAACAGGCGAAGGCCAGCTCTCATTAGGAATCTAAATTCTTTTCAATGGATCTTAACACTCCCAGCTGCCAGAGACCCCAACACGGAGCTCTGAATGTGCTGAGGTCGCTGCTCATTCTGCTCAGCAACATCACACTGGCTCCCGCCTGCCAGGCTCTCCAAGGGCCATGTGACATGAGAAGGAAGCTGTAGGGAGGCAGTTTAATTTGTCTGGATCTTACAGTGTGTGGCTGAAATTCTGAGCTCAGAAGTCCCCTCCAGGCATTAAGGCCTCTCTCATTGGCTGTAGGACTCTTAGCTGGAACTATGGGGCTAGTTTAAAAACCAGCTACCACCCATTCTTCCTGAAAGCGAACTGCCTGTTGTGCTGGCTCCCCTGAGGCTAGGACCAGCTTTGTTACCTCACTGGCTTCTGCGGGAGATGGGGGCTTTAGGAACGTCGGCTTTGAACCCGGTGTCCACCATGGGGGTCTCACCTTCATTCCAACACATCTGTTACACCTCCCCGGCTCGAGGGATGTAGGTGAATCCTTTACAGATTGTTCCCCAGGCCTCCCTGAGGGTGTGCAGACACCAAGTGAGGAGGGAGCTGGGAGTCGATGAACCACCTGGTCTAAAAAGTCCAGCACGGGAGTTGGCTAAGTCAACTGAGAGAGACAGAGAAAGAAAAAGAGGCATCTGCATTTTGAAATGGTTATGTTTGTACCTTTCTTTGTAACTATGACAGAAATGTGCTATTTTTTCCTGTGGGCAATTTTGTAATCCATGTAGACTCTCCCCACGCAGATGACTAAGGTGGTGAGCAGTCTCCCTGGACAGCCACGGTCACCTTGTCCTCTGCAGGAGGCTGACCGGGACCGGAAGCTGCCCTCCCTGAGTTCTCTGTGCATCGAGGAGGCTTTTCCCTCTCCTCACACTAGCGCTCGTCCAAAAACAGAGTTTGGCGCTGCCGTGCGGCCTTGCTGCCTGCTGAAGCGGAGAGTGTAGGTCAAGGGACACTGCTGGGTGCTCTTTGCCACCACCTTTGACCTTTCCTACTTGATGCTTGCTACTTAGGTAGCAAGGCCAAGGGAAACGATTGCCACCTTCAGAGAGAACCCATCTGTCTGGGAGTCCAGCCCCTCCTGTACTGAAATCCAGGGGGAAATGAGGGCGGCACTGAGGCAGGAGGCGGGAGGCCCAGGTGAGCCGCGTGCTCGCTGGGCCTCAACCTCTTCCTCTGTAAAGTGGGGGAACTGAACAAGGTGGTGCCCAAGGCTCCCATGGCCTTAGGACCACCAGTGAGCAGCTGGCCAGGGGTCTGTTTGTTGCAGATAGCGATGGCAGGCAGCCCACTTTCCGCCTTGGAGAGGCAGAGGCGCTGGGCAGGTAACACAGAGGAACAGCTTTGGGGACTGGCGCTCCTGGGTTGCTAGGAATGAACAGCTCAGTGACTGAAGTTTCCAGCCAAAGCAGGAGTTGTTTGGTTTCACCTTGTTCTCAGTCTGCCTTCTCCGGACCCCTCGAAGCCTGGTTCTCAGTGTGCAATTCTTCATCTCCAGGTGTTTCCTTTCTCGGTCAGAAAGGGCCTGCAGTACCTACTCCTCCTTCTGTCCGCTTGGCCCCAAACAAACTTCAGTGATAACTTTAGTCAAGTGGACTTAGAAGGGTAATTGAACAGAAGAATGCATTGTATTGCCTACCCAGAGAGAAAATGCCGGTGAAGTGGATGGTCCTCTGACCATGGCTCTCTTCCTGCCATGACCAGGTGCAGAGGAATCGATTGCATGTGGCTGCAGCAACCCCTAGAGGGCGCTGTGTAGATGCTGAGGGCCAGGAGGCTCACTGGAGGCCTGTGGGCCTGCCCCACGGAGGCTCTGCCGCAAACCCCCTGAGTCTGCGAGGTTCTCCAGTTACCAAAGGTCTGTCTCTGGAGACTCCTCCTGTAGCTTTTTAAACAATTTTTTTAACCAGCATAGAAGGATGCAGAAGAAATGGAAACAGCCCTTCCCCCACAGTGTTCCTCACCACCTCCCACCAAAGACCTGGGGATTCCATGGTTCATGGAGGGTGTCAAAAGGTTGGAGAACCCTCTGCAAGTATATGCAAATTGCGTATTTGCTGATTTGCATTTTTCTGTCGTACGTGTCTAGACCAGCACCGTCCAATAGAAATGTAATGCCAGTCACACGAGTGATTTTAAGTTTTCTACTGGCCACGTTAGAAAAAGTAAACACGTAATAATAATTTAATAATATATTTTTTTGAATCCAATATTATTGTCTCGACATGCAATTCGTGTAAAAAGAATTCATGAAACACCTTACCTTCTTGTCCATACTTAGTCCTCTATAGCCGTTGCATAGTTTACAGTCATGGCGCATCTCAACTTGGATGAGCTACCGATTGGACAGCACAGGTCTCAGGCTTCCACAATAATCTCACAAGGTTCCCCAACCCTCACAAAGAAAAAAGGTGAAAACCTAATTACCTCCTAAGAGAACTAGACTCCACCCAAGTTGCCTGATCAGAGGCCCCGAGATCCGTCTGTTTTGTAAGGGATAAATGTTCAGGCCGCCCTTTCTGAAATATCTGCTTGGACTTTCTCACCACACCACTGATGTCCATTACCATTTGCTGTGATTTCTCTGACCAGTTGTTTTGTAGGAAGTCGCACAAGCCATGTTGATTTGGTGCTGAAACAAAAGGATATCCCTCACTCACTTCCATGGCAAGCCCTTAGCCTTGAGCCAAAGAGAATCCCAGACTGGAGTCATCCAACTTGACCTCAACCCCTAGCTGTCCTTCTTCCTCTAGGAGTTGCTACCTCCTGTTGGCTGGTCCCTCTGGGAGGAACTTAGCCCGGATCCTGAAGACAGCACCTGCATGTTGATGGAGTCTCCAGGGCTTGTCACCCCTGAAATGTCAACTGCACCATCTAGGCAGGGCGAGGGGAGAGTTTGAGATGGTAGAGAGTTCCTAATGGCAAAGGCACTACCTATTCTGACATCACATAGTGAGCATCATACCCACGGAGGCGAGTCTCCATCCAAAGAGGTTTGTTTATTTCGTCTTGTTTTCAGCATTTCCCGCATTCTGGTGGAAATGCCTCTGGACGTTCTTGGCTCTGGGTGTGGTCGTATGGAAATCCATGGTGCCCGTGGCTATTTCCATTAGTGCCCTGACCTCCCTGCAGCCTCCATGCTTTCAGGACTGAAAATGCTGACAGGGAGCCTAGCATAGGATTCTTCCTCATCTATTTAGTTTTCTTTAGGTGAAACCTCTCGCAGAGCATGCAGAATAAATGGCATTTAGTTAACCATTGAGTGCTTCACCTTGACTGCACACAAAGAAATCCCATGAAATCAAATTCTTTCAGAAAATCTGGGATGTAGAGTCACATCCTCTATGGAGCGAGGACCCAGCTTTCTGGTCCCAGGGTCCCAGAGGCAATGTCTGGTAGCATGTGTTATGTGCTCTGACTTGGGTTTCTTTCCCTTTTCTGTCTCTGTGCCCAGCTTTCTCTGACTGCCTGTCTGTCTGTGTATGCACACCTACACACATTCTTCTCTCCTCTTTCAGAAAAAACCTTGGTGGCTCCAGACCTATAGAGTCACTAATGTGATTACCATCATTAGTGTTGGTGTTTTCTTCTTATTCATGACAACATCTATAGCTGCACTGCAGACGATAATACCCAGTTTACTCTAAAGGCAAATTAACTTCCTCCTTAAAGGAGCTAGCCCCATTTTCACTTTCATGTCTAATTTTATCACAGACCATCTATAGCTATTGCCTTTTTCTCCCAGGCTTCCTTGCTAGAAAAGTCTCCCAGGCAAATAATGGCAAGGAAACAACTCCAGAATGCTGTCTAGGTTTAGTATCTCCCACCTCCAGCATCTGTGACCTTCCTGGCTCACCCAGGGCCCAGGGGCTAGGGTTTCTTAGAACACTGTGTGGGCCATACCGTATCCGATGGCCACTCTGCTTCCTATCATTGTAGCACAAGAGCTTGCTCTTTGTAAGTGATCTGAGAGGCCTCCTCTTCCTTAAAACTGAAAAAGAAACACAAAGAAACCAGCTTCCTAATGGGAGGGACACGGGGTTCCTTGGGCACTGCTCTGTGTCCCAGAAGTCCCTCATCCATGCCATTGCAGGGCCAGGACAGAGAGTGCATCTGGTGATGGCAGGCCAAGGCAGTGTGGATACCACCCGCAGGGAGTGGGAGCAGAGGGTGGCAGGATATGAATAGGGGCATTCTTCCCAATAAATGCTCATCTCCTGGGTTTAGAGCCAACCTGTTTCATGTGTATGTGTGTGCATATATATGTGTGTGCATGTGTGTGCGTGTGTGTGAAGGAGTTAAACACTCATGATTGCAGAGGTTTGGCTTACCTAAAAACTAAATTAATTCTAAGAAGTAGGTAGGAGTTTCTCATCACTTACCTCTTCCCTTTTCTCACTTTGCTCCCCATCTCACAACCCCAGGCCCTTTGTAATAGGAATGACCATTTGTAAAGACCCTTAGATCAGTAGCCACACTTTTCCATGTTGAGTCCTCTGACAGCACTGAAGTGTCCCCCCAAAACTAAAGAAGTGATTCCATGTCCCAGATGTGGATCTTTCACTATCGATCCCCCGAACTGCACAGCCAGCTTGTTCTGCAAAGAACCTGCTGATGCCGTTCACGTCTCCTTTCCTCCCTCTGAGCTATGCCTGCTCCAGGGCTTCATCCGGGGCTTCCTGCAGGAATCTCCGTGATCAAAGACCTTCTCGTCCTTCTCACTATTGACGTTTGCACTTACTACAGAGTCCTTCGCTCTGTGGCCACCCGATCAATGTTTGTTGATGGTATAATAAAGCAAGTAATTGCATTTCTTAAAAGGCTGCAAGTCTAAACAGAGCGCAGGAGAAAGATCTGCAGAGAAGGTAGCTCAACCTGAGTTATCCATAGTCACTGCCTGGTCTTGTCATCCTGAAGGAGGCGGAGGGCTTAGAGTAGCAGGAAAATGTGGGGACCATGTGTGCTCTGTAAACCAAAGACGGCTCACCATCCAAATGGACACATGCTTCTTCCATTGATCAGTTGCATTGTCTCCTAATGTTCTCAAGAAGAAAAGGGAAGGTGTGTTGCCTCGTCAAAGGAAACCCTGAAATCTTCAGGGGGTTTCTCTTGCAGGCTGGCAATGACCTTGACCTTTCTAATTCCAGAAATATAAAAACAATGTCTGTGGCCTTAGTACCACAACATCTTTAAAGTCTAGTGGATAGCCCCCTTTTCCCTCAGAAGTTTTAGAGAAACCGAGTGCTTTATTCAACTCAGAATATTGTTCTCTTGAAGAATGTGACGATTTTACATAGCCAAAGAATTTTCATGTACAAGAGCTAGTTAATTAGTATCCCACTCTTTTGAAGAAAATACCAAACGATTGCGGTTAAAGAAGGATGATTAACAGGAACTCTGCTGTCTGCGTTTGTGTTGGTATCTACGGCACTTACTGTTCAGTGGGATGTTATTGCGAGGGGGCAGAGCGCCCTCTGCTGCAAAATCACCATTCTTTCAGCCGGTTGATTTAAGAGTCATCATTTCATCAACACCTAGTTGTTTGCCTTTTATTATCCAGTTCCCTCAGTAGTTGAGAATTTGGTTTATCAAAAGAGAAAGGACTGTCACAAACCCTGAAAGGTTGAAAGTGAACCCCACTGAAGACCTCACTGTCAGTAGCCCTTCCTTCTGCAAAATGTTGACAAGTCCTGGGCTCTGTTTGTAACAAGAGGCCTCTGGCTGGAATGTTGGTGCAGAGTTATAAGGCAAGGACCTGATGGTTCTGTAACTTAACTTGATTCTTGTCCAATTGCAAAAGAAGCTCAATAAACAGACTTCTTTCATATGAATGTAGATGGTATGAAATATGTGTTTTTGTATGTGTACATAATAATATATTGACTTCTTGCTTTCACATTAGTAATCTGAAATGGTTGTACCATTTTATAATTAGAAAGAAATGTAGGGGTGGGGGAAGGTGGAAGGGCTATTTTTATAGTGGGATGTTCCTTATATTTAGAAAACTTGAAGTAATTTTGTATTTGTGAAAAGTTACATTCCATTCAATTCCTGAAAAAAAAAAATAATGGGTCTTGTTCTTTAAAGTATTCATTAGCTGGGAGAATGATGATCCTAGTTTCCAGGGGAGCCTTCCAAGAAACTTGTATGTGACACCCAATTCTGTAGACTGCAGACCATGACCTGCAATTGCCAGTTCAATGTGAAAAGGGAAAAAAAAATCTTATCTTAACCCCTCTGTATATAGCACATTATTCCCACCAAAAAAAGACATCTGCTACAAAGAATGCACTTACCATTATGAAATAGTCCAACATGGCATCATAAATCCATCTCTAGTAGCTCCCTACTAGCAAGAAAGAAAGAATCCAATGGCTTTATTTTTTCTTTCTAAACATGAATTGTGTTTTTATTGTAAAATGAATGACGTCACAGATAGAATTTGACTTCACTTCCCCAGGAGGTCTCTCTGGCCCGTCTGCAGATCATGCCCGTGGTGGTCCCGGCCGACAGTCCCCACCCTCTCCCTATTCAGATCCTGAGACCGAGCTCCCTGGATGATCTGCCACGTGACTCAAAACCCACAGTGATTCCTGATGGTGTTTTCATGGGTCACTTTTAATTTGGACTTTGGTTTTTTTCTTCAAAGCTGAAAATTTGAGTAATGGATTGTGTATCTATTTTACCCAAACATCATCTTCTGTACAAAGTCACGGGCATATGTAAATGATTAGTTAAGGCAGTGTAGTTGTTGTTTATTTCCTGTATAACTCTCATTTCTTCTTCCCCACCTCAGGCCCCTACCTTATTCCTTCCAAAGCACTTTATATCTCGAAATACAAAGAAGTTTTAAAAAACGGTCTTTAAAAGGATTTGTCTTCTGTTAGAAGACATGGACTTTTCTTTCCCTTGATTCTGTTCTCTGTGTGCTTGGAGAGCATAAGCCTTTTGTCCCCTACTGGGAGTGGTGAAATGTTAAGGACGAGAGTCAGAAACATTCAAGCGTACAACACAGCTATTTTTGTTATATAGAAGACTATCATGTAAATAAGTGCCATGTGTTCTTATGTACTGGTTTTTTTAAAAAAAAAAGTGCAACTCTAATGATTGGAAAAGGATTGTGAATTCCAGGAAATTTCATTGCAAAATTTTGTTTGGTTTTGTTTTTTAATAAAATGGAACTAGATGCTGGTGTTTGTGTCATCTGTATTTCCTCACAGTGTTGCCTCTTCTTGAGTTCCAGAGGAGGTCCTGTGGATTTTGGTTTTTTATCTTTTTTATTTATTTATTTATTTATTTATTTTTAATCCTCACCCGAAGATATTTTTCCATTGATTTTTAGAGAGAGTGGGAGAGGAAGGAAAAGACAGAGAGAAATATCGATGTGAAAAAAACACATCGATTGGTTGCCTCCTACACATGCCTGACCAGGGCCCTGGCCAGGGAGGAGCCTGCAACCGAGGTACATGTCCTTGACCTGAATTGAACCTGGGACCCTTCTGTCCACAGGCCGACACTCTCTCTACTGAGCTGAACCAGCTAGGGCTGTCCTATGGATTTAAAAACCCTGATATTTATAAAAATCTTGATTATGATCAAAGAAGGAGAGATTTCAATAACTTCATTATTTCTCTCCTGTAACTCAAGTACTAGGCACCTGACCTCCTTGTAGCTCTTTGCATCTCGGTGAAGTGATGGAAATATTTTGAACAATTCAGAAGCGTGGGGGCTAACTTAGCTTGCAGTGTGTCATGCCGGGACTAAGCCCTATTGTCTGAGCCATCTGGGGCAGACAACCCTATGCAGGGTTACACCCAAGGCCCACCAGGTGTGCTGGGTGGCTGGGTCCCTTTTTATATTCACTTGTACGTCTCTAAAGGATTTTAAAACAGCAGTCTTTTTGAATTAGCAAGAAAAGGAAATGCTAAGGAAATAAGAAAGACGGAGCCACAGCCTGGGGAGGAAGGGAAGGACAGGCCCCTATTTGCTGTTTACTCACTTGAAACTGCCAGGCCCCTCGGTGGCCCGTCCAAGGTTGCAGCACAGCCCCTGGAGGTGCAGGGGGGTGGACATGCCAAGTGCAGCGCAGCCTGGCCAAGCCTGCCTTCCACCTGGCCGGGTGCCCCTCCCTGCTGTGGGCTGCACACAACCTGCTGGCAGCCACTCAAACTGCATGGAGGGTGGCAGCCTCTTGAGCTCTCTGCTCCCCACCTGGGAGCTGCTGTCCCCACAGTGGAAAACATCAGTGCCCGGGGCTGTGCTCTCCTAGCTCACAGGGAGGGAGATGCTCTGGAGGGATTGTTAGTAACAATAAGGATCACAACACATGGCAAGGGACTTTAAGCTTGGTTTACGCTTACAACATCTTTCTCTGCCCGGACGCCTACTGTCTGCGATGAAGCTGACGTCTGGGGCCCTGACGCTGGTTGCACACGGAGTCCCAAGGTCAATTCATTGGGGAAAAAACGCTTCATACAAGACAGAGGAGCTATTAAGAACTTTCAAGAAGGCTTCTATGAAGTCACCGATGTGACTTTGCATTACTCGGCTTTTCTAAAGCTGATTGAAGACAGAAGCCCTTTTTGAAGGGTTATATTTCCCAGCACTGCATTGGACAAGACCATTGTGTGGAACGTGTTGATGCTCAAACTAGAAAGAAGCTACTAGACCTGGTTCCCCACCTCCCCAGAGGCCTTCTGGTCTCTCTCTGGTCCCTGCGCCACGTCTGGCAGGAGGAGGTCAGCCTGGAGCCGCTTCCCCTGCAGCGGAGACGCCCCAGGAAACACGGGATGGGCGCTGCTGGGGGACATGCGTGTGCCAGGGAGCACCGGTGGCTGCAGAGCTTATAGTCACACTTTCTCAGGAAGTAGGGGCCCCGCCCACTCCGGGCCTTTGTTTTGCAGCATCTTTATCCTTTTGAGGATGGAAAATGGAAAAGTCCCCAGAGTTTTGTAACAAGCCAGCCAGGCCAGCTTTGCACCCGATTCTTAGTCTGTTAACACCTCAGGTGTACTAGGAGCTAAACCACTATTCAGGGAGCAAAAAATGTGTTTGGCCTTTTCTAAGTCTCATAAGTCCTCCTAAGCCCACGTTAGCATCCCTACTCCTCTCCTCGCCTTGGCTGAGAAATACATGCGCCACGTTGGGGAATGGGCTGGTGAGGGGAGAACGCGGGATTTTCGTGTTTTTTGTTTTGTTTTGTTTGGGGGTTTTTTGTGTGTGTGTTTTTTGTTTTGTTTTGTTTTGTTTTGTTTTGCTCAGTGATGATTACAGAAGAGTGAGAGTACCAGCTCCTGAGAAATTCAAGTGACAACTTAGGAGCTAGTTCAGGGCAGTTGCTCCATCACCCATAGTGATCCGAGCACAGAAAGTTAATTTACCTCGTATTTCATCACACCCGTTGGTATGGAGTCTCCCTCAAATCTCACTGTGACTGCCTGTCCTTGGTGGTGAGAAGAATTAGGGGCTGTGAGCTCTCCGTGGTGCCACCTAAGACCAGGGAACCCTCAGCTCACAGAGGTGAGTTCTCCCTTCGCTTCTTCGCATCCCAGCGCCCTGGCGCAGGTGGGATGCCACCCGGAGTCCAGGCAGTGGGGCCTGTACTCGCTGGCACCCTGGAAGGCAGAAACTCCACTTCCGAGCTCCTCCGACCCCTCTGCTTTAGAAGACATGCCCGCCCTGCCCCCGGGGGACATCCCGAAGGTCTGGTCAGAGCCCCTAACCTCAGCACCCCCTCCGCGCCTCCCGCTAACATTCCTGCCCTCTTTGTTCTCCAGGGTCCTTTACTGAACAGGGAGAAGCCAGAGCAGCTCTCGCTGGCGCAGCTGCCTTTGGTTGCTATGAGAGCTGTATACACAACACAGCTGCCACCGCTATTATAGATCTAGCGGGAGCCCAGGCGCTCAAATCCCTCCGAAACACACACACAATTCCGAGCTTTGGAATTGGCACCAGCATCTATAAATAAATGAGAGAGCAGCGGAGTTGATTAGCGAATGTAAGGATGCAGCGGAGTCAGGCCTGAAGATGCGCTGATGTTATGCCCGCAAAATTCCCAGCGAGTCCAGTCACACATAGCCTCTCCTTTACAACGTGGGATATTAAAAGTGGACCCCTGCCTCTTGTCACGTTCCCATTTCCTTTTTTCCATTCCCTTTGTTTGAATAGAGGAGGAGGGGAAAGGAGGGTGTTGGCTAAGGGTTAGAGCTGGAGCGGGGCTTCCCGACCCAGTGCCAGAGCTCTCCGCGCTGCACCACAATCCTCCCACCAACGCAGGCAGCTCCAGGCTGCTCAGAGCTCTCAGGAGGGGAAAGCAAGCAACACTGAGAGCTGGACTTCGTTCCAGCAACGGGGAAATTCTTGTGCAGTCAGGAAATACTCCCTGAACAGCAACAATTCTAATCTGCAAGCAGAATGGGATGGAGGGAGGTACGGTATGTGAGAAGGTACAAACATACATATTCACACACTCCCACACTCATTCACTCTCACACACACCACCACCACCATTACAACCACCACCACCACCACACACACCACCACCACCACACACTACAATTTACCCATCTCCATAGGATTGCTCACATCTGGCCTTCCTCCCTTTGAATGCCACTGCCTTCTTGCAGTCCACTGTCATCTTTACACTTACTGCAATTCCATCCATCCCGCTCATTCCTTCATACTACTACAAAAGAGCTCATCCAGAAATACAAATACTTTCATAC
>NW_006292604.1:2863095-2865802 GCF_000327345.1 Myotis davidii | reverse complement strand
ACAACCACCAACACAACCACACACACCACCACAACCACACACACCACCACCACATTACTACCGCCAATACAACCACACATACCACCACCACCACACACACCACCACCACCATTACTACCGCCAATACAACCACACATACCACCACCACCACACATACCACCACCACCATTACTACCGCCAACACAACCACACACACCACCACCACCACACACACCACCACCACCATTACTACCGCCAACACAACCACACATACCAGCACAACCACAACCCCGCAGGGAGTTCCCAGCGAATGCTGTCTCCTTTTAGCTTTGCAAGAAAGCTCGTCACATGAAGGTCCCAAGGGGAGTTATGTTTCATGCTCTCCTTCTGGCCCCTGCTCTGGTGCTGAGAAGCGCAGAGAGAGGACTTCTTTCTCTTATATTATGCGGGGGGGGTGGGGGGGGGCTATATGTCAGAGAAACCCTGCAACTAACAGGACACTTGAAAACATGGGGATAAAATACCTTAAATCTCCTAAGATGCCTAGCTCCTCTGGTGGAAAGTGGGAGAAAAGCCTGGAAGCCAGGAGCTGGAAGGAAGGACCATCTGGAGGAGAAAATGACCCAAGAAAGGGAGTTTGCCCTGGGCGCATGCCTGATCCCCTTGGTCCAAGGAGCCACATTTTTTTTTCTGTGAAGGGCCTGATAATCACTATTCTAGGCTCTGTGGATCACATATGATTCCTATAACTGTCTTTCCTTGTAGTGTTCAACAATCCTTTTAAAATGGACAGACTGTCCTTCACTGAAAGGCCGTACAAAAACAGGCCAGATGAAGGGTTTTCAGGGATAGGGACAAAGTCCAGGGTCAGAGTCAGAGACCTCGGCACAAAGCCAGCACCCACTGTGATGGGTAAGTGAGGCACACGTTTAGGTTAAGGTGGTCCCAGATTGGCAGCTACACTAAGTGTTTGGTAGAATCAAACTCATATCTCACTGAAGCTATGCTTCCTAAACCCAGATCTCAAAGCTTCTCACACACCAAGCTTAAGGAATATAAACTCAATCAAAAACCTCAACAAAGGCCTGGCCAGGTATCTCAGTTGGTTGGAACATCCCCTCCATATGCCAAGGTTGTGGGTTCAATCCATGGTCAGGGCACATACAAGAAGCAACCCGTGAATGCATAAATAAGTGGAACAATAAATTGATGTTTCTTTCTCTCTCTCTCTCTTGCAAATCAATCAATAAATAAAAAGAAATTCTTAACGTGGTACATTAAAAAAAAAATCTCAACACAACACATAGAGGAAATGAGCCACTGGGAGAAAGAGAGTCCAGAGTCCTACTCATAAAGCTTGACAACATGGGAATTATCTGTGCAAGATAGAAAATCCATGTTGAGCCTTAGCCGGTTTGGCTCAGTGGATAGTGTGTCAGTCTGTGGACTGAAGGGTCCCGGGGTTGATTCCGGTCAAGGGCACATGCCCTGGTTACAGGCTCAATCCCCAGCAGGGGGCATGCAGGCAGCAGCTAATCCATGATTCTCTCATATCATTGATGTTTCTATTTCTCTCTCCCTCTCCCTTCCTCTCTGAAATCAATAAAAATATTTTTTTAAAAAAAGCAAAGAAAATCCATGTTGAAAGGAGCCCTCCCGGTGACTCCAATGCACTATAAAGTTTACAAACTACGACTGTAGTCATTTCAGACCCAACAGCAGGGCCCCAGAAGCAAAGCCGGACTGGAGAGCAGGTAGCATCATCACTTCGGTTGGGCTGTTTTGATCCTATGATGGTGGATTTGGAGGAGACTGGATTTCATCAAAAAAATGTTTTATTGCTTTGTACTGTTCACCTTGCCTACAGAGAAGGAATGATCTGGGTTATCCCGCAGGGTCCCATGTGATCTAGCCCGCATCTCCCACCTCCCTCTGTCTGAACGTTCTCCCCGGCTGCCCAGGCTGCCGTCACCCTGGAGCTGCTGGCTCAACACTGGATCCCCGGTGAGGATTGTCAAACTAATGGCTGGTCTGGAATCATCTCTCCCCAGGGAAAGGCCCACAGCAGGGAGACCACGCTGCACAACTAGGGGGCGCCGCTCCCACAGTGTGCAGCCTCTTAGCCCAAAGGCCCCAAGCCCAGGCCGGCATACCAATGGGAAGAATTATGTGTTTGGGCATTGCTAGCTCTGAAGAGTAAACTCAGTAGCGACTTTAAAATAAATACGCAGTGCTCGTGAGTACTGCTCTCATGTTAATGTCAGGAATACTAGCAAACAGTTGAGTGTTAGAGTTGGTTTAGGCATGTTTGTGCACCACGCTCTCAGTAAGTGCTTGTTATGCTTCATGTTCTTTGGCCTTCACCATACCAGCTGAGGAAAGTACTGGTATTATCCCCATTTCATAATTCAGTTAGTAAAGCTTAGGAAGTAACTTGCCCGAGATCACACAGCTAGTAAGTGGCAAAACCGCTCACAAACTCAAGCCTTTCTGTCTCCTAAAAGCTACCCTTCACCATCATATTACATTTCCTTCTGTCTTTGGAAAGGAAATTAAGCTGTCGAGTTTCTCTATCTCTATAACAGAAGAAGAAAGATATTTAAATTAAAAGAATCAAGAACAACCACAAAGGAACTTTGCAGTGGAGCAATCCAACAAGCACCCCCCACCCCCACCCCCCGCCCCCAGCCAGGTGATCAGCGCTCACCTCTAAGCTGTGTCATGTCAA
>NW_006292604.1:2852932-2863045 GCF_000327345.1 Myotis davidii | reverse complement strand
CCCCCACCCCCCGCCCCCAGCCAGGTGATCAGCGCTCACCTCTAAGCTGTAAGTCATGTCAATAGTGTGTTCCCAGACATGATGGGATGAATGTGCTCTTCTTCCCAAAAACATTAGATGCATCCACATGGGGAGGGGGCATTCTAAATGCATGACCTGTAGTCTCAAACTGTCAAGATCATCAGAAACAAAGTCACAGAAGCTGTCTGAGATCAGAGAAGCCCAAGGAGGGTATGGCGAGGAAATGTAACCTACTATCTGGAATGTGATCCTGGAACAGAAAAAGGACATTAGGAGAAAGTTAGTGAAATGCAAATAAAGCCTGAAGTTTGGTTACTAGTCATGTACCGATGCTGGGTCCTTGACTGTGGCAAATGTACCACAGTGATGTCAGATATTAACAATAGGGGAAACCAGGTGTTATACTATCTGTGTAACTTTTCTGAAAAACTATAACTACCCTAAAATAACTTCATTTGAAAAGAAAAGGAGATGCTTTCATCAAATAGGAGAACCCATTAGATTACTAGAGGCATGAAAATTGGCTTTTGATCATATTGTGGAATTTTCTTCCCTGGAAATTATAGAAATAGTAGGGAGAACTCAGTATCTTGAAGAGGCTATATTTTCTTTTTGAAGTACGAGAAAATGGATTATTTCTCAACATCATATCCAGCTTTTTTTAAGTTATTTTATTTTTTCTGTGAATATTTTTATTTCTCTCTTGTTCTTCTTTTAGTTATTTTATTTTTAATTTAAATATATTAGGGTAACATTGGTTAATAATCTATAATAATAAAAGTGTAATATGCTAATTAGACTGGACAGCTTAACGACCTTGCGGACAAAGCTGCAGCAGCTGGGGCTGAGGCAGAGGTGGTTAGGGGTGATCAGGCAGGCAGGCGAGCAGTTAGGAGCCAACATTCCCAGATTATGAGAGGGTGTAGGCTGGGCTGAGGGATCCCCCCCACCCCACCCCAGTGCATGAATTCCATGCACCGGGCCTCTAGTATCATATAAATAGCAGGTGTACAACTTTATAATACAATTGTATACTCCATTGTGTGCTCACCTCCCAAAGTCTAGTCCCCTTTCATCACCATATTTTAACCCCCTATACCAGTGGTTCTCAACCTGTGGGTCGCGACCCCATTGGGGGTCAAACGACCCTTTCACAGGGGTCATCTAAGACCATCGGAAAACACATATATAATTACATATTGTTTTGTGATTAATCACTATGCTTTAATTATGTTCAATTTGTAACAATGAAGATACATCCTGCATATCAGATATTTACATTATGATTTATAACAGTAGCAAAATTATAGTTATGAAGTAGCAACGAAAATAATTTTATGGTTGGGGGTCACCACAACATGAGGAACTGTATTAAAGGGTCGCAGCATTAGGAAGGTTGAGAACTACTGCCCTATACCCTCAGCAAGACTATAAATTTGTGATTTGTATTCATTATTACAATGACTCTTTAATCCAGAGTAATTGGAAAATGTGCCCAATGAAAAGCTAATCGTTTGTAATTATATCAGACTTACTGCAGAGGTAATAAATAAGTTTCTTAGCTGGTGCACAGCAATTACATTTAACATGGGGTGGGAAAGCCACATAGACACCAATACAACAAATGTGACAGAACACTGACCTTTTGTGTCGGGATTCATTGCAGTTGAGCTGTTTCTCCCAGTAGGGGGCGCCATTGACCATCAAATAGAAACAATGCCCTGGCAGAGGTGGACAGAGGTGCAAGGCTTCCACCTTGAAGTTGACAGGATAACTTTGAGGGAGAACAACCATTCCGAAATCTTCTCCAGTAATACCTGTACAGTAAGAAAGGGGGAGTTAGACAATACCAACCAACACGGCTGGGGAAGGGTGTGCTTCACAGAAGGAAGAATGTGTTGGACTGTACCAGATAACAGCCCCTTGGGCCTACACATTACTGAAGCCAGGTATCTGCCACTCAATGAAAAGCAGGTTAGAAATGACAAAACTAGAAATATTTTATATCAAGCCAGGCCTGTGTTCCTAAAAAAAAAAAAAATTGTGAGAGCGATGTTCTGAGTATCGTCTGCTCATTGATTGCCCATGAGTGTTTTGTTCCACATAGCATTTCCCAGGGTAGTTCATGCACTTGGTTCTTAAACGCAGCAGCATGAGAAGCCTACACACACACACACACACACACACACACACACACACACTTAAGAGCCTTTCATGGCCGCCCATTTCTGTTAAGCCCAAGTACAGCACAGAAGCCTCAACATGATCTTGATCCCGCATGACCTGGTCCCTGACACCACCTGCAGAATGCTCGTATGCTGCTCCCCTCCATCCCTGTACCCGCCCCTTCCTCTAATCACTGCCTGTTCATTCTGTGGGTCCCAGCTCAGCAGCCTTCCCTTGGAGACACCTTCACCCCAAGCCTAGGTTAGGTAGCCCTATGAAAGGCTTACAGGGCACCTTGTGCTTGGCCTTTGGAGCCCTACCGCTAGGCCTGCTCCATGTGGTACACACAGCACTAAACAGTGCTCAGCGTTAATCATTCCTGGAAGCCATGGTTGGACTGGTATCAATTCTCCTCTCTAGATCACACATTCCTTGGGATTAAGATGTAGTTGTTGGTTTTTTCTCCACAATGTCCCAGTGCCCAGCACAGGGCCTGCTTTAGAGTAGGTTTTCCATATGTAATTGTAAAATAAATGATTGATGGGACAACCGTGTACCTGCCAGCTGCCCGGCTCTCTCCTACCTGTTTTTACTCTTTTCACCTAAAAAGAAAAAACTTTTCACCCAGAAATTAGAACTAGCATTACTTGGGTATTATATACCAGGCTGTTTGGGAGATTTGGGGAAACCAGTATCAGCAAAGCACTTAAATGACAGCTATAAAATACGGAGGAAAAATAAGAGATACGAATAAGAGATAAGATGACTTAAAACAAACATGTTGTCGTATTTGACCCAGGTCATCAGAAGGGCATATTTTATAGAGAAACATCTTCCAGGAGGCCTGTGCTGATAGAGAGCAGGTTAGCACCTCTACATGTTCGTTCAGGTGAGGCTGGTGCGATTATTAAACCAGGGAACCTGGAAAACTCAGCTCAGCCTCTACTTAGCAAAGCAAGGCCATAGAAAGAGAAACATCTGGATGACAGGGAAAGCAATGTTCAATGCAAGATTATATTGCGCTGCCCTGGACCAATTAGAATACTCTTTGCTTAGGTTTCGCTGTGACCTCAAATGTGTCCTATCTTTGGCCCATGGGAGCTTCTTGGAGTTGGCTCCTAAGTCCTTCTTGCATGGTATTATTCACGCAATTACTGGCCTTTGAGAGCTTCCTCACTGTCAAGTATATCAAATTTCCCAGAATTATCAAATATACTTCCTGCCCCAAACACGGAATCAACCATACTTCTAAGAAATAATACGTCAAGAAACAATCTAGGCACTGACTATGCTCATTGCTACCAGCTAGGTTATTGTTTTTATGCCTCTTCAGTGGTAGATACATGTTTTAAAAGAAAAAATATCTCTTGAGTTTATACTGACATTTCCAATTCAAGTTTAGTGTTACTAAGTTTTCTAATAAACCACTTCTCTATTACATATGTATGCATTTCCTTAATTCCATGATGAGAATTCTGAATCTCAAAGATACCGGTAATGATAGAATGACAATATCTACTAAATATTCATTTATCCCACACTACATACATAACAGTCTCAGAAAACAACATTTAGATTTCAGAATTTACTTCTGATGAGAAGCCCATTCATGCTGACCTCAGAGGAAGTGAAGCCAGAGAGACTAACAATAAAAGAGAGTATCTTTGCCACAATGAGTAGGTTCTATGACATTTAGTCTCTTAACAAAGCCCATTCTGTTCTAGGAAATGCTGAGTTAAGTTATTCAGACCAATGCTTCTGGTACATAAAACAAAACAAAACAAAAACATTTACTTTTAAAACGAGAAAAAGCCCTGGCCCACATCCCCAGTAGGAGATGTGCAAGAGGCAGCTGATCGATGTTTCTCTCTCATCGATGTTTCTAACTCTTTATCTCTCTCCCTTCCTCTCTGTAAAAAATCAATAAAATATATTTTAAAAAAAAAGAAATCAATAAAATATATTTTTTAAAGAGGGGAATAAATAAATAAAACGAGAAAAAATATAAGTAAATATAGACAATATATAGAATATATATCAAGACAATCAAAGAACTGACAAAATAGGAAGGAATTACTAGGTCCACAGTGAAGGGAAATCAGGATCCCAGAGGTGCTAATAAAAACAAAGCCTTGCCCTAGCCGGTTTGGCTCAGTGGATAGAGCGACGGCCTAAGGACTGAAGGGTCCCAGGTTCGACTCCAGTTAAGGGCACGGGCCCGGGTTGTAGGCTCCATCCCCTGTAGGGGGCATGCAGGAGGCAGTGATCAATGATTCTCTCTCATCATTGATGTTTCCATATCTCTCTCCCTCTCCTTTCTCTCTGAAATCAATAAAGATATACTTTAAAAAATAAAAGTAAAATAAAATAAACCTCTACTCCGATCCTTCACCTGGAGGTCTTCTCGACTGCAAGCCCTAAAGACTCAGGGACTAGCCTATGGTTTGCTGATTATCACTTAGGATAGGGGTATCCTGGCCTCCTGCTTCTTCTACCATCGCTGTCGTTCCTGCTTAGACATTAAATACCTAGAATGCCCCCTCGAGGGCTCAGGAACCATTGCAGAAGAGGTGGGCATGTGAGATTGTAAAAGCCAGGTAAGAGGGGCACGATGGGCACACAAATCTAACTCCATCTTACAAGCTCATCTTCCTTCTTGATTGACCAGAACCCAGTTGCCTGATATTCCTCAAGACTGAGGGATGATCACAAGAAAGGAGGGAATTGTAACCAATCAGGAACTCAGTTTCTTGAACGTGACCCTTTCTCCTTTCTATCCACTCCCTTCTTTAATCATTAAGTCCTTAAGACATCAGATTCTGGGCAGTATCAAGCTGTCTTAAGAACAAAGCCTCAGATCTGTGACACCAAAACAGAGTTTCGGTCAAGCTAACGATAGCATCTTGACTTCAGCTGCTATCTTTAGCCCCAGGCCCATGAAATGGAATGACCCAACCTGCGGACCGCACCCGCACAAAACCAGACAGAACAAGGCCAAGGCCATGGCTGATGTGAGGACCTGATACGATGATCAACTTCTCCCTGCCCTGGCCCAAGTCAATTCAGCAGAGCCCAGGACTCCAACTCCTTTAGTCCCCGTGGTTGGTGATTTTTCCTGTATGTAACCCACCCCCTGGGAGCCAGCAGGGAGCCAGGTCCTTGAGCACTAGCTTACCTTTGATACTCCTGTATCGGCATCACTTCCTCAATTAATAAACCCTTACTTTCCTGTCTGCAACAAGCAAACAGAAGCTTCTTTTTGAAGTCTAAATAGGAGATTCACCTGTTCTTTCATTCCTTTAATTATCTGCATGTGACGTGGAGCCACTTCCAAGGGAAGACCAGGTCAATTGAAATAAATGGATGACAACCTCGGCCGGACAAGAAGCAGAAGTGAGAGTGTGGGGGCAGACAGAGAAGAGAGAGCATGGAGATGCTGGGAAGCAACAATTGGGTTCCCCAAGAAGCTCAGGAAGTGAGCTCTGTGGAATGAAGCTGCCACAGGAGCAAAGCCTACTTCTGTTTTGAATCATCCACTGGGTGTGTGAACTTCGTTCAATTATGAAGAAAAACCTTGTCACGGCCCCCCACCCATCAAAACGGTAAAGGCTTAGCTAAAGGATTAAGCTGAATTCAAACCATCAAGCATGGGCGCGCAAAGCAAGTCAGACACAAGTGAGAACAAAGTTAAACCAGAAAGGGGAGGTCAGCCAAAGCAGCTTCACTTCCCCTAATCACTTCCTAGTCTCTGCAAGGCCTGGAAAATGTGTGGCATTGAACTTCCTGAACTTCTTGGGGAACCCAACTGTTGCTCCCCAGCATCTCCTCATTCTTTGGGGGAGGAGGGGTAAGGGCTACTGATGCGGTTCCAGTTACACACAAGTCTCTCCACATCCTCCAGACTCTCACCCCCCTACTCAGCCTCCGTGGGCAAAGATGCTGTGAGACAGAGTGAAAACCAGATGGCTGTGGGGTGGGCGACATGGCAGAAACAGAGAGCAGGAGATAATGAGGCCAACACATCCATCACTGACCAATTTGGCATTTACTAATCACATCTCATTTCTTGACCTTATGAAAAAATTAAATCTAATTCCCTTTTGGAGAACGAATAGCCACAGCTAAGAGCATCACTGATTTTCTCTGTATCTCTCATCCTTCATGAAAATGTTCCCCAGGCTGCAAAGTCTGGCCTGAAACAGAAGCCTGACCTTAGTGGACTCCATTCATTCTTCAACAAAATTTATTGAGCACCAACTGTGTGCCTGGCACTGCTCTGGGCTTTGGGTAAAGAGCAGAGAAGAAATAAAGATCCACACCCTTGTGCAACTCATATTGAAGCAGAGGGAAGATAGCTACTTGACAATAAAGACAATAATTTGGGAGGTAATAAGTACGGTAATATGAAGAATAAAAAGCATAGGGCAGGGTAAGGGGAAGTGGGTGTGGGTGCTGAGGCATCTTTGCATTGTGAAATGGGATGGTGAGAATAAGCCTTGTTGAATAGGTGAGCAAGGACTTGGAGAAGGTGAGAGTTAGGACAGTAGCAGCCCTCCAGCCATGAGTGAATATCTTTTCAGATATTTCCCCCAGGGCCTTCATGACATAACAAGGAATAAAGCCTCTAATGAAGTCTGGTTTCTTTTCCCCAAAACTAATAGAGAAACTATTTCAATCTTAAAAGGCAAATAATTATTATAATGCACAACAAAATTTCAAGGTAACCCTGTGACATTCAAACTTAGATGTCAGAGGGAATTAGGCCCGACCAAAGCTTCTCATTTGTCTGTGTTCCTCTTTTTAAATTCTCTGCTTCTCCCTAGAACCAGAGAATTCTCGGGCCACTCATGTATGAGGATCAATAACTATACGAAACGAAAAAATAGAGCAGTCTAGATAATGATCCAATAAACTGTAGATATAGATCCAGCATAAACAAGACTGGAACTGTCATGAGCCACGACAAAGCCCTGGAGAAGGAGCCGTTGGTCAACATGCTCTGTACTCCAACTGCACTGGACCTCTGGCTACTTCTCCAGCACACCAGGCTGCCCCATAACTCCATGGCTTCCTCCATGCTGTTCCCTTGCATGGACAGAGCCTGGAACAGGCCTTTCTTTTCTCACAGCCCTCACAAGAAACTTGAAAGTTCCCTGCAACATATATTTCAGGTACAAATGTAAAGAAGGTCATTATTAATATAAGACAAGTGATTAGGAAGCTCCTGGGATCCATTTCCTACATCTGAATGTGGCTCTCCTCCGCTCCAACCTCATGTGAAGGGCCCAGCCCCTCTCGCAGTCGCTCCAGTGTGACGTAAAGCCCAGGTCCCACCTGTGAGCCCAAAGCCATGGGGAGTCCCCTGCAAGGTCCGGGCCTCCAGCTCACGATGAGGTGTGCTGTGCACAAACCAGAACCAAATGAAGGGAACGAAGCCAACCAGTCAGAAAAACGAAAGGTGCTCCGACTCATAAACAAAGGTCTCTTTTTCACACGCAGCCCCTGCTTTTGTATGTTAGAAATGGAAATAGCACACTTGATGCTGAAACAATGTGTGCAGAAAGATCGCACCGCTCCTTGCTTAGTGAATGCCTTGAATTATTCTTGGTAACCACCCAACTGGTAGGAAATTCTCCTGCCTGGCCCTGTGCCTGGCTGTTCTCCTGTATTACTGAACTGACAGTGAGCCATTGCGCCAACAGCAGCAAGGAGGGAGTTCACTGCCAAGGTCCGGACGTCACCAGTGAGCAGGCCCAATGGCTTCACACATTTACCCACATCAATCATGTGAGCTTTTCACCTGAAGACAACACGGGAGACAAGTGGGTTTTTGGAAGACAGTTCTAGGAGGGACACGCAAAATCTGTCATTCAGCAAGAGAAGAGGTAGTTATTTTGTGCCCGAACAGGGCCAGTGAAATAATGGGGCTACCAATGACATTGTCAAAGGAGAGCCATCTAGTTAAAGTGACCACCACAGATGGTGTTGAAGGGAAAAGAAATCAGAAGAGGCGGTGTTGAGAGTGACCAAGAGAGGGGGGTGGGCCACACCCACTTTGCCTTGTGGTGTTTTGCAGTAGATTTAACAGCTTCAGGTGGGCTATTGCTTTCACAACAGGGAAGCTGGACTTACCTGCACCAGACGAGGAGGGTAGCCCCAGAAGGAGCCAGCTAGTTCATGGACTGGGATACCAGTGCACTAAGATGGAGCAGTACTGACACAGCCGACAGTGTGCAGGGAATTGGCCAACTTCTGAGAAACATACACCACAATCACAGCCTAAGATTTCTCACAATGCTTCATCATCCCACTGGCGACATTTTGATCTATTTTCTGAATTACATCAAAGACAGGAAACTCAGTTTTTCAGCTCTAAATTTGGTTGATAAGATATGGATAAAATTACATTTTAGAAATGATTCATGAATAACACTGGTAGCACACTATCCCTGTGGGCACGGGAGGGAATACAGGTGTAACATCAGGACTGGGTTTAGGCAGCCTCTGTCTCATTAGTGGCTTGAAGAAGATACTCAAGTCTTAGTTTTCTCATCCATAAAACATGGTCCATGCCTTCTTGCAAGAAGAATAAACATGAAGGGGTTAGGTCAATGTGCTCTGTGAGTTTAAGAGCATTACAAAAATGTACAGTTATTAGTAATAGCAAGAAAGGATGCTTAGAAAATGCTGACAATGATCCCCAAGAAGTCTCATAATAGCAGATACACAGATTAATACACCTAGCTGATCTCCAAGTGTGAAGACATCCTTCCTAATAAAACCAAATTCAGATACATAAATAGAGTGGAATCCTAAAAATATGAAGTTCATTTTTCAACAGTGTTATCTTTGGAGGAACTTCAGGGAGAAAAACATGATGCATCTTTGCGATCTTCTCTTGGAAGAGCTAATTTACAGTGGCATGTGCAAGCTTTGTTGCTATCTAACAGGATTGAATCAAATGAAACCTCCAAGCCTTCAAACTAAATTGGAAAAAGAACAACAAGCAGTCTATCCAGTGGTGTCATTACTTAAGATTGGGCATAAGTTGGTGGGTATTTAAGGCACCTTATTTTGCTGATTTGATAGAACACATTTATCTGGTTCATCCCATCCCCTTGGGTAGCCTACTCTCTTCCGTGCAGCTTCCTGGGCAGGGGGAGCACCCCCCAGACAACCCCTATTTACAGCTCTTGGACATTTGTTCCCTCCTTTCCTCTATGCTGGCTCTCTTTCAATGAGAGGCCAAGTCCAATGAGGATGCCTGTCCTCTACCACCAGGTTGGACGTCGATGTCACACTGAGCCTGCACAGATCTGCTTTAAAACAGCCCTGTGGAAGTGGGGAGCATGCCTTCCTCTGCCAGCCCCTGTCACCGTGACCCCAGAGACACACCCTGGTTTCCCAATGCCCTACAGTGACCTCTGTGTGAAAACCATCCTTTGCGCTGCTGCTCATCGCCCTTCTACCCGAGACTCAGGCACAAGTCCATAGTATTAGCAGGAGATGAAACTCTCAGAGAGAGCCTATACTGCCCCCCCATATTCTCATCCCCTTGCTTCTATCCTGATGCTTCCTCACCCCTTCTGACTGCCATTACTCCCTAATAGTCTGCTGTGAGGAAGCTTTGTGTTTCACCATGAAGCTTTCAATAAGTGCTAGTTGGAACTCTTTTGTCACTCGTTCATCACTAGCACCCCACGTCTGGTACACCCAGGGGGCAGCCTGGCGGCAGAGGCTGGATGGCCAGAAGGAGGGCCGCGCAGGAGAGGAAGCGCTAGCCTAGAGTCTAATAAGGCTGGAACAATTCCAGGATAGATGTAAGATTTCCATCATTTATAGGATTTTCTTCGCCTAGTGCTAAAATCTGAACCATGCCCATGAACCACAGTGCACTGATGTCCTGAGAACCGTTCTTTGCATGCA
>NW_006292604.1:2846363-2852911 GCF_000327345.1 Myotis davidii | reverse complement strand
TAATCAAGGTATTAAGTTCTGCAAAGCAAAATGCCCAGGCCCTTCAAATGGCCCTGGTATTAGCATAACGCTCTGAACATGTGAGCAAATTCTTCCCAAAGATAAACTAAGCGTTAGGGAGATGAGCGTGAGTGGGGAGACATCTCCATTCTGTGGTCTCCAGGTATCCACAGGACACCGCAGTGTGTGTAACAGAAGCTGCTGTCATCATCCTCTGGATGTTTGCCAAGTGCTCCATCATCATGTCCCCAAGCTGCATTTCGCCACCAGTAAGGCTCTGTGGGAGCCATCTGCTGCGGGAAATGCTGACTCCGCTGCTCGCAGAACTTGTCGCTGTGGAGCGGACAGGAGGCCTCCACTGGGAAGGAGCGGCCCAGGGCTCACCTGGTTTCCACTCTCACCCCACCCCTTGCTTGTAGCCATGGGTGTGCTCAGCACTAGTCCCGTTGGCTTCCAAGGCGGGTCCAGGAACTTACAGCTCCTGTGTGGCAGGGAGGAGGGTCTTGTTGGTTTTTGTGTTGTGTTGTTGTCCGTTTAGCATCCCCCATCAGAGCAGCGCCTTGAAGGGAAGTGCCTGGTGGAGGAGGAAAGCAGGGGAGACTGTCCCTCAGCTGCAGAAGGGACAGCTGAGGCTCTGCGGGGTGCCAGCGCTCTCTGGCCCCCGCCAGCCTCTCTGGCTGCATGCCAGAGGCAAAGGGCCCTGCAGGAGCAGCAGCAGGTCGGCAGAGGAGCCCCCCAGCTGGGTCTGGGGGAGCCAGGGACTCTGAGGCTCCCTCAGCAGCTGTCTCTGGGAGAGGTGCCGCCTGTCTCACCAGGAGGTTTGGCCATCTGTTCGTCTTCCTGGGAAAATGGACAGTCTGGCCCTGCATGGCGCCTCTGCCTTTGACCTTTTCCATTTAAAGAACTTGCCCTATTTGTTTTCTGATCTCATTAGGAACTATTTCTTCAAGGCTTGTCCCCTAAAGCCTCTGTATTTGTTAGTCAATCCAGCAGGCGGTGCAGCTCCCCTTTTTGAAAGGAAATGTCTTACCTCTCCCCTCTCTCCCCACCGTGTGGCTAATTTTATGTGTTAACGTGGCTGTGCGGGTGTTTCTTTAGAATTAAAATTGAAACCTGTGGACCCTGAGTTAGGTAAATTAACCTCCATTCTGTGGATGGGCCTCATCAGACCAGGTGAGGTCCTTTAGATTCAGTGGTTCTCAACCTTCTGGCCCTTTAAATACAGTTCCTCATCTTGTGACCCAACCATAAAATTATTTTCGTTGCTACTTCATAACTGTAATGTTGCTACTGCTATGAATCGTAATGTAAATATCTGATATGCAGGACGGTCTTAGGCAACCCCTGTGAAAGGGTCTGACCGCCAAAGGGGTCGCGACCCACAGGTTGAGAACCGCTGCTTTAGAACAAAGACTGACTTTCCCTGAGCAAAAAGGAGTTCTGCTAGTAGACTGTCTCTGAATTTGCACTGCAGCTCTCCCCCGAGTTTCCAACCTGTAAGTTTTGGGCTTACCAAGCCTCCAGAGTTGTGTGAGACAATTCCTAAAAATAAATGTCTAGATAGATAAACGCAGATATAGATACAGATACACACAGAATATACCGTACATAATATATCCTGTTGGTTCTGTTTCTCTGTAAAAGCCTGACTAATAGCCCCTGTTCCTCTGTTCTGACTGTTGGCTGTTCCCCTCTGGTTGTGAGGTTTAGAAAATCACACTCAGAGGCCTAACTGAAAGCATGAGGGACAAGGCCTGCTGAGCCAGGGCAGGGCCTCACCCTGAATGGCTCCGCACTGGCACTGGGGCATGGCTTCCTGGTGCACGCCCACCCCTCCCACCCCCGCCCCCAAGTCAACAAGCCATTCTGAGAACCAGTTCTGGGCCCAGCCTGGAGCTCACAATATGAGGAACCCACCACTCAAGTCTTCTCAAGGGTGGGCAGACTTGAGAAGACTCCCCCCTTGAAATGTCTGAAGAGCACGGGAAGCAAGGACCCCTCTCTGGGTGTGGGGTCGGATGGGTCTAAGACGAGTTATGAGAGTGTGCATGTGCGACCTACCACACGTCATGCAGGGGTGGGGGCAGCAGAGGCTGCTTTGTCAGAAGGGCTGTCATTGGGCTGCGTCTGGACTGATGGGTCGGGCTAGAATGGGTGGAGAAGAGCCAGGAGAGGACCTTTGCTTGGTCAGGGAGGAAGGAGGTGAGATGACGGCAAGAGATTTTAAAATGTCGACTACCAACCAGGCAGCCAAAGTGCTAGGTAACCTTACTTTTATATTTCATTTCAAAATTAATATCTATTCACATGGATTCCAGTATCTTATTCTGTGAATCACATAAGAAGGTATTCCACCTGCAGCCTATAAACCTCAGAGAGAATGTTGATCTTAATACCAAAACGTTCATTTCTTAATGCATCAATACATGGAGTCGGATGGTGATAGAAATTCTCACAAAGTGACTGAAGCAAAAATACCCACCCTCCTGAGATGGCTTTTCTCTTCACAGCCAATGTAGGCTTAAAAGGCAGGTGGAAACTACCACAGGGGAGACCTGCAGGCAGGTAGGTCCCTGTAGTGTCTCCCACCTGCCCTGTGAGTAACCTTAGGGGCTCTGTCCTTATCCCTCAGCCCACAGCTCTGGGGCCACAGAGCAGATCACAGCTCAGGTTCCCAGTATCTATGACCTTCCCCACTAAGTTCCTCCATCTCTCGGCTTCATACTCTGTCTCCTAATATAAAATCTGCCCTGTGTTATTTCTGGTCTGCTGACTTCACTGGTCACACTGACCAGCAATATTACCTTGACCAAACTGTTTAGGTTAAGGGCTAGTTTCCCCTTCCGTAAATGGTGGTGATAATACCTGCCTCGCAATGTTGCTGTAAAGGTAAATAGCACCATGGATATAAAACTCTGAGCCCAATATTTGGTGCATAGAAATGTTAGCAAATGTTGATAACATTACTGGACATTATGTGCCCAAAGAAGAGAACCGAAACCTCGAGGAGGAACCCACAGAGCCAGGTTGCGATGCTCAGTTCTCTTTTGATGGAGCGTCCACAACCTCGTAAAATAAGTAAAGGAGCTAAGACCTACCCTCCTCACCTACGCAAATGTTCCTTCACAAACATCATGTTATTCTAGGAAGCAGAGAAGACATCTGCAAATCAGAAAGGACTGGACACTTGAGCAGGAAACCAGACCCAGAAAAAAAGGAAACATATATATATATATTTTTTCTTTTAAATATACTTTTATTGATTTCAGAGAGGAAGGGAGAAGGAGAGAGATAGAAACATCAATGATGAAAGAGAGTCATTGATCGGCTGCCTCCTGCGCGCCCCACACTGGGGATCGAGTCCGCAACCCAGGCATGTGCCCTGACCAGGAATCAAACCGTGACCTCCTGGTTCATAGATCAACACTCAACCACTGAGTCATGCCAGCCAGGCAAGGAAACATATCTTAAATTGTAAATAAACATTATCTGCAATAATGGAAAATGGTCTGGCCGGTGTGGCTCAGTGGTTGAGCATTGACCTATGAGCCAGGAGGTCAGGTTCAATTCCTGGTCAGAGCAGGTGCCTAGCTTGTGGGCTCAACCCCCCAGTATGGGGCATGCAGGAAGCAGCCGATCAATGACTATTTCTCATTGATGTTTCTCTCTCTCTCTCTCTTCCTCTCTGAAATCAATAAAAATATATTTTCTAAATTTTTTCCGTAAAAATAATGCAAAATGACCTTATCACCATCTCAATGAAATAGGGGAGAAATCCTAAAAGTGTCTAGCAAGCAGGAGATGGTGGATGGCGATGAATTGCCTGGTGCCCTTTAACTGAAGCCATGTTTAATGGTCTAGTAGTGTGCCCTCCATCATATGAGTTTAGACAATGTGATAATATCTGTAGGTTCCCACAAGGTCAGTTTCTCTGACCTATTTTTTCCTAAGGCCTTCGGTTATCCATTTATAGACTTTCTTACTATTTTTAGGCTAAGTTTCAGGGAAAAAGTTTGGGGGAGGGAATTCTGTTCTACTGTTGGCTACTATCTAAGTGATTGTTTATTCCCAGTGAGTTTAATTTAGCTGCCACCAGTTATACTTGAGAAACAGGGAACTCTGTTTTCTATTTCTAATCTTCCCTTTGGCTAACATCAAACAAGGTCTGGCCTTTGGCTCTTGCCACTGTGATAACAGCTCTCAACTCCACCTTTGGTCGTAAACAAGCAGTAGCCACCACCAACACCCCCTCCCATTTCCACTTACCTGCTCTAATACCTGCAGATAGACAAACATTCTCCTAGGCATCAAACACTCCCTGACTCAAAAATAACTCACCAGCCTCTCTGCTAGGCAGACCACCTCCTATGCCACCTAGGACCCCAGTTTCCAGGTGGGACACCAGGACGGCCATCTTTGACGGATGACTGGACAGTAGCACCTGGCAGAGAGGCCAATGGGAAGCTGAAATCCAGCCTGTACCCAGAGAGGTGACTTTATCCAGGTCTCACAAAAGCACTGCCGGTGGTAAAAGGCCCGCAGGACAATGGCAGACAACTTTATCTGTGCAGCTTCTTCTTTCAGTCACATCTATTGGCTGCCAAGTCCTGGAAATTATACCTCCTTATTAATTCCCACATTGGGAGTCTCTGAACAGCCCTGTTCAGGTGCTCAGTCCTTCCTGTCCTAGACACAACATTCTGATCGAAGGGTATCAGAAGCACCCCTAAAGGGTAAGTCAGCAGACCTGGGATGGGCCCTGGGTTCGCAACTCTAAACAGCAAATAACATACCCATTCTACAGATGAGGAATCCGTTTTTACCCAAAGGACTTAAGAGATGTGCCTTGCATGACCGAGTTAGCAGGGAGTGTGGCTAAAATCCTCAAGGAAGGCGTGCCCCAACAATGCACGGCCTGGGCCTCACAGTGAAGAGGAAGGAAGTAAAAGGGCATGAGGGGTACACGGGGCAGGACTCAGATTTTCACTTCCACATTCTGAAGGTTGGTGCAAATGAGGGGAAGCCAACAGAGCAGGCTTAAAACACAGCGGAAATGATTAGATAGCCAAAGAGCCAGGCTGCCCCTGGGCCCCGCCTCCCCCCTCGCACCCAGCTTAAAGTTGAACTTGTTAGGGGCAGAAATAGAATATTGGGGACTAGCTAGCAGTTATAAGAAATGTTAATCATGCTCTGTTAACTGTGATTTTTTTGTTCTGATTAAAGAAAGCACATTCTAGCCTGGCTGGGAGTTGTACATCCCCAGGAACTGGGAGTCAACCTTGGAATGCGGTTCCACTTAAAAAGAAAGATGAATAAGCTTGAGGCCGAAATAATGGAGTCCCACCCCAGCCAGCATTGCCTGTAACACCCATTTTGCATACCCATTCTTATTCCTTTTGGGATTTCCACATGTAACCCTTGTCCAACCACCCTAAGCAGCTGGTGTGTGTGTGTGTGGGGGGGGGGAGTGCAGAGCAGATTTTCGCGACTGACCTGCTGCTCTCCCACATTGCTGGCAGTATTGGAATAAACGCTCATACATGATTCAACCCTCTCTCTGCTAAATTGGCTCAAGTAGTGACAGGCAGGCTCAGGAGGGCAGTGTCTCAGGGAAGTTCCCACCCCAGACCCCTTTCCATCTCCTAAAAGGAAAGGGGTAGTTAGATCCAGAAGGTTTGCTCTAGTTAAGCAGAGCCACATTGGGAAAATGCATTTCGTTTCACACACCAAATCTACCTGAAGACCTCCAACGTAATAGTCTGAGAACACCCTGAGACAAAAAGGATAGGCCGGAAGACCAGAAAAGGTTAAGGGCAGGAGGAAGAAAAGGGCCCAGAGAAAGTGAAATTTTATTAAGCCTTACCCAACATTGGGGTCCGTCATTCAGAAAAAAAAGCAGATAATATGCTAATAACTATCCCCTGGCCAAAGTGCCCCCCACCACCACCACTGTGCCTCAGTGTGACCACGGTTTGTCCTTCATCAGGAGAGCTCGGCGGTTGCACTTCCCATATCCAGTGAAAAAAAAGATGAAATCCTGGGGGGAATGAGAACACGTCAAGGGCATGTGGAGATGGGGAAAAGCTGAATGAAAGCAGCACTGACGGTCCAGGATAAACAAAGCTGGGCTCCAGTGAGAGTGGTAAGGGTGGATTTGGCGCAATAATAGCCACTGCAATGGGGAAAGTCCACGTGGACTGAACTCCTCTTGGCTGCCTAGGGCAGGAGGCCTTTCAGAGGTGGGGTGTACCACTGAACAGCACCACCGAGGGCTAGGAAGAGCAGAGCGTGGGTCCGTGTGCCTAGGCAACCACTGTTTATTCATCGGTACTCATGCAGAGGGCAAACACCTCTGGGGGGTGACGACAGGAAGCCAGGACATAAATTACAGCATGGTGTGGAGGGGGGTGGGGGGTGAGCAGAGAGTGACACTGCCATCTTGAATGTTTGCATCTCTGAGAGGTCCTTGGAAAGACAGTTCTGGGTAGTAGACGATGCATGTCTCAAAGGGCAGAGACCGGATCTGTAATTGCAAGCTTCCTAGAGTC
>NW_006292604.1:2834877-2846302 GCF_000327345.1 Myotis davidii | reverse complement strand
CTGTCAATTTCCAGTTTGGGCTGGAACACACTGTAAATGCTCCTGGCAGCCCTGAGCTGTCTCGCGTGGGCCCTTTGAGGGGGGCTGGAGTCATCCTGGTGATACGCGATTTGGGGGCAGGATGCTTCCCGGGCTTTTTGTCCGCCGGAGTCAAAGAATGAATCCACGGTCGGAAGATGGTATAGCAAAGGTGGAAATTTATTGAAGAACGAGTAAAACTCCCACGTGAGGAGGGGGTCGGATTGGCCACTATTCCCCTTTGATTTGGTCACTAGAGTAACTTCTGAGCTCAAAGGTCAAAACCTCCTTCTTTGTTTTGTAAATATAGACCTTTAGCTACTCCCAGTTCCCTTATCTTATGGAAATGTAACTGCTGCCTCTCCCTTGTCTTATGGATGTAACCTTTGTAGCTCTGTAGCCCTGTGTTTCTTCCATGGACCCCCTTAATCTTAAAATTCCCTAAACCTGCCTTTTTCACCCCGAAAAATTTCTATTTCACTGTGGATGTGGCCTTGGGCTGTTAGACACCATGCCAGTGTTTGCTCAAGTCTCTTAGTACCTAGGGAGGGGGGAGGTTTGAAGGTTTAGAGGCCAAGTTTATCTCCTTACAGCCACAATGTTATTCAGTGGTTTGGGGAGGAAGACATGAAGCAGAGGAAGGGAATCATCCAAAAGCGAAAATGAGAAGCGGGAAGAAGAGGGACCAGCAAGAGGGCCCTCCAATGCCTGGCTGGCTCCGTGGTGAAGGTGAATTCAGTTCTGACTAAGCTGAGGGTCTGTGACCCCTCTTTGCAGACTTCCCAGGTTCGAGACTCCCTGGTAGTCTCAGGTAGAAAGTTACTTCCATCTTCTGTTCTATGAGAGTACAGTGTGTAGTCCAGACACATAGGGTGGCTCCAGGGCCCTCAACCTGAGCCAAACACAGACCCAAGGCCTTGGTGGGCCTACCTGGATGGGTGTTCAGTAGTGTAGCTCCTAGATGGCTTAGTTGCTCTGCTGCTTCTGTCTCCTCCCAGCTAAGAGAACTCAGTGAATATCAAACACCCTCCCTCCATGAGCTCCAAGATGATGGCACTGCCCAGGCCAAGGCACCTGATACCCTCGGAGTGCATCCGGGGACTGGTGCTGGCCTGAGCCAAGACTACATGTAAGGAAGGAGTGAACAACAGCCTCATTCAAAACAAACCCTGGGCTAAAAGAGACAGGAAGAAGGAACAGGCAACTCAGAAAGTGGGGAAGATCCCCGTGGAGCTACGGTGTTGGAAGAGGAGACACCTGACAATAGAGCCGGAGGCTGGGAAGGAAGCTTCCAAGGCGCCTAGCAGGTCCTAAAGTCATCCCACGGAGCCATTAAAAGGCAAAGTAGAATATTACCCAACAAGCCCTGTGAGTAACACTACTTAGTGCTGAATAGATTCCCCCCACCCCCTCTGGGTACAGATTCCAGTTTTCATCCTCATACTAAAACATACACAGTGTCAACTCAACTCAACAGACCCCTCCCATCTGTTACAGAGGGTGAGGTGGGGAGGCAGGGGAGGAACACCGAGGTGAGAGAAGAGCCCGTTCTAGACCCCTCCCCTTATGCCCCATCCCCAGCACCCAATATAGAAACAAACTAGCATCACCAGCAGTGTCCCGAGCCATTTAGCTTAATCTTTTGTTTATATTTTTTCTGATCTTTAGGGAACAATCTCAGCCTATTTTACATAATTTTATTTTACTATATTTGTAAGATTTTTTGAGCTGGTTTTTTTGATGTCAGAAAACATTATTAAGGTAATCTTAAGAATTATTTATGGTTTAACTTATTGGGTAATTGTAATTCTTTAGCTTTTGCATATATTATTTGATTTTCCTTACCAGCTCATTTTAAGTCTTCATTTATCTGTGTTCACCTTGGAAAATGCCTTTAGAAAGGAACAGATACCGGTCAACACTCCAAACCTGGGGATAGAGATGTCTCCTCTGTACTAATGGGATTTAAACAGGCATTTAGTACTCTTGAGCAGATTCCCATGGTGATCTCAAAGAAGACCTAACTATAGTCAGGGGAAACCCTAAATGCTGCATTTTGAACCATCAGGTTTCTTGGGAGACACTCCATCCAACATCCCCAAAGGAAATTCGTGGAAACTATTGAAACGATGGGATCATTTAGTTCCCAAGATGATTCCATCTCTGTCTGGAGATTGTTCTAAGTACTTCAGGCCACATCTCCATCCTAATAGGCTGGAGGTCAGACCTGGAGAAGGAGGTGGGCCAAGGAAAAGAGAAGTGGCAAGACCGAAGCAGAAACAGGAAGTGCGCGCCTGATGACAGCTTATTTGCGTCTGGAGTTGCCGAGCCCAGGCCCTCTCTCTTCGGGTTATCAGAGCACAGACAAGGTGGCTGGTCCTGTAGGAGGTCTATGGCATCCGTAGCCATCATAGCTGACAGCACCTTCAAAATTAAAGAGTCTTAGAGTAGCAATTCATAAAGGAGGAGTAGTAGTGAATTTCTGTACATTCTATTTTTAAAAAAATAGATAACTGCCCTTATACTGGCTGTCTTCTCTTATGAGTCTTCAGTGGTATGATAATTAAAGGTAATTTTTTAACATCGAAGTACTAGTTTTGAAAATAAGCTAAGCACAAATCCAATTCATTACTCTATTGAGATCAATAGAGAGTTCATGAATTTTTTTATTGCAAGAGAGAGTTTCGTCTTTTTAGACTAGTCTTTTTGCTATGTTCACAAATCTTGAGTCAAAGAAACTTCTAAGTATCATACAATAAAGTTCTGGAGCACAAATAAAAAGTCCCCCAAACAGAGTTCTGAGTTAATGAGGGTTTTTTCTGTTGGGTGTGCTCCACGTCACAGACACACAGCCCTTGCAGGATGCTGGTGGCCTTTGACTTGGGCAAGCCACAGCACTCCATAGCACCCATTCCTGCAGCCCTGATGTGCTCTTCGCCGACGTCACAGGGGCATGGCAACCCCCCTTCCCACTCATCCTCACTAGAGAGAGGCACAGACCCATGGGCTGGAGACAGACCAGAAGCATATGCCCAGTTCTAAATCCCCACATACACATGCCTGAGGGTGCCCTCCAATGACCGGCCTCGTGTGACAAGGTGTCCTAAACCTAGATGCCCTCTCTAGGTTACTCAAGACCAAGCAAGTGTACTACACAGACGGGACACCTGCCATTTCACTGACTCACAGTAATAGCTGGCATTTACCAAGCTTTTCCTATGTACCAAGCACTGTTCTACGTATGCTTATACGTGTCTCAAAAGAGGATCAATGATTTGCTAAACTGACACAGTTAGAGGTAGTCTAGCTGGGACTGAAACACCAGCAGTATTACTCCAGAACCAGGTGCTTTTCATCTTTACATCATTCTCCCTCCCTTCTCTCTTCTTCAACGTCTTCCAGTAATAATAATAGTACCTTAGTATAGGATGTTATTAGGATGAGAAAAAAATGAAAACCCTTAGCATGCTGCCCAGTACGGAGTCAAAGCTCAGTGAGTGTTTGTTGCCAGATAACCTGCCCAAAGCCACAGGGATAAGTGGCTGACCCAGGACACCAACCTGAGAGCCTGTGGAGTCCATTCTTAACCCCGCCAGTCCTGCCGCTGAGTTGCTGACGTCAGGTGCCATGCCCTGCGCCCTCCCGGGAACAAAACCCGCACTCAGGAAATGTCAGTGGTGTCCTATTCCCACGTCTCCCTCCTCCTCTTCGCCGAGGGATGAACCAAATCACAGAAACACTGATTTAATAAGATAGTGAGCAACTTTGAAAAGAGAAGTCTGATCCAAATTCCACGTCATACTTAACTTTCTCATGCTTACACACGAGACAAAAAGTCAAGTATGTGAAACAGAAGACACAATTTTTAAAAACATATCATGGATTTGGCATCCTCTTCCTTCCCCATTATCATGTGGCCCCACTGTATGAAGACCAGCAGGATGGGATGCATTCCTCCTTAGTCATGCCGTGTCATGTGCCCGGTGCCAAAGAGGATGCCTGGGTTACTCACACACTCACAGCTCTGTGCTGGGCACTTCACTCACTGAATTGTGCAAGGACAGCGTCTGCCGTCAGCATGAGCATTCAAGCTTCAGTTGTGAAGGAAGTTGGCAATCATCTGATCTGTCTTTAGTAATTTGATGGTGCACTTCTGGGTTTTTTCTCCTTAAGAAATCTCGTGGTCTACAGATTATGGGAGACTATCACCTGACTTTGTCCTCTGATTTTCTCACGAGGAGATCCGTCTGGCCATCTTGGCTTATCTAGATTGCAAAGCAAACCTTAGATATATACACAGAAAACAACTTAGCAGCTGCATCCTTCCAGGAGAAAGCTAGCTCCTCTCTTGGAGCCCATATTTGCATTTCTGGGTCTTGTTCAGAGTCTGGGCTTTGGGAGAAAACAGAGGATATGCTTTCCATGCTGAAAATGGGATCTTTGCTTTATTTCCCTCATAAAAGCCTCTACTATTTGTCTACCCCTTCCCTAGGGAACAGCTGTAAGATACTAAACATGTACTTTTCACAGTGCATAGTAATTACAGGAGATGTTCCAAATTGGCTCTGCACATGCCCAGATGCTCAAAAAGTGCGATGGAACTTATTTTCCTTATAAAACGCAGCATAGTGACAATTTTAATCTACCCACCTCAGGAACATATCAAGCTACTGCAATCTCAGTTTTGAGGAGAGAATGATAAAGAAGAGTACAGCCGATTTAGACTTAGGTGTTGGGTTGTTGGCTCTGCTCGCTCACTAACTAAGTTTTCTCTGACACTGGGATCTCAGCAGAAAGACAAATCACCACTTATCATGTGCCTTCAGGTCAAAACAGTATATTTTAAATGCTTCGGGAGAAGGATTGGCTTGGTCTGTTTACACATCTTTTAGCCAAACAAGATTGTGAATTCCAGGAGAGCGGAGGGAGGCTGTGTCTTGACTCCGGCCTGTAGTATTGGGCCTGCCTTAAAGTAAGGCTGCAACAAATGAATGAATGCGCCAGTGTTTACCCATCTTCCAGGGTAAAGAGCACTTGACTTTGCAGCTGCTCTCTTAATCCTCACATTGTGAAGAAGCGTTTTTCTGGTTTGACTTCCAAAAAGCAAGCAACCAGATAGGTAAGCCGGCAGGCACCTCTGTGCACTGAACTCCTTGTGAGTAATAATGTCGTATGTAGCAATTCCACCTGTAGCCTCAAGTCTAGTCTTCCCCAAGCTCCAGTTTAACTAGGAGAAAATTCTGATCGTTCTGAATTTATTAAATTTGAACTGTTCCATTAAAGAATCAGGAGGTCAGGTTTCAATTCCCTGCCAGGGCACATGCCTGGGTTGTGGGCTCCATCCCCAGTGCCGGGTGTGCAGGAGGCAGTTGATCAATGGTTCTCTCTCATCATTGCTATTTCTATCTCTCCCTCTCCCTTCCTCTCTGAAATCAATAAAAATATATTTTAAGAAAAGAAAATAAAGATTTTTTTTTAAAAAAAATACCTACTGTGTACCAGACACTATGTAGCTGTTTAGGATATTCCTCTCTGAAATAGAGAGAGAGAGAGAGAGAGAGAAAGAGAGAGAGAGAGAAGTGAGGAGGCACAAAAGAAGAGTATGTAGCCTCGGAATAGAGGTTCCCAGAGGTGATGACTCCTGCACTGGATGCTGGTAGAGTTATCAAAGCAAATACAAGGAGAAAGGAAATGTCAGGCTCGAGATACAGTAGAGTGAAGAGAAAGCATCTAGAGTCAGCGTGAAGGGCTGGACGTCAGCATCCAGAGCAGCTGTGTTGCCAGAGCACAGAGTAGGATGAGGGAGTCCTCAGGGTGAGGTCCTTGCAGACCAAGCTGAGACTTGATTTGGAAAGCCGTGGGGAACCACCACAGGATTTCAAGTGGAGTGCGTGGCACCCTTCTGAGTTGCCACGTGACCTCTAACTCCCCCATTGACCTCTCATTTTCCTCATCCTTCACCTCTGGGTATTTCTCATGCATGCCGGGTGTGCTTTCCATGCTTTGGAAAGCGCTGGAAGCAAAAACATGACCAGCTTAGACAATCAAGCCCTCTCCCCCAGACACTTCGTAAATTAGCACATGGGACAAGATCACTCCCAGTGCATTATGGTTCACAGGCTAGAATGATCTGATAAAACCGAGGATAAGCACATGGAAGATGCACATTCAAACTTTGTGCTTAACAATGGACTTAATCCCACTAAGACCCAAGATGGATAAGACGTTCATTCAAAACTTAACTATCATGTACGGCCATTCCCATAAAAGTACCATGGCTGGCAAAACCTATCAGAACAAATAGTTTAGGCAGAAAACTGTTAACATATCATTTTAAAAATTAAATATTTATCTCATGAACTTAAAAAATAGTTCCATGAGACATCAGTTTTCAAATCATGTTAGATTCATGAAAACTCTGAAGCAGCTGTGCCTGTAGGGGACCCTCTGCTTCGTGAGCCTGGGCCTGCCCTGTTTAGGAAACATTGTCTTCGCCTTGGCAGGAGCCCAGGGAAGTTTACCACGAACTTTACATAGGAACCCTGCATGTCTCTTAAAGGGGAAATTACAGTCCTTGGCATTGCCCCATTTGTTTCCTTTCATCAGTGAGCAAGATGCTGGGGTAATCACTGACCTGTTTATACACAATGACGATTCTTTCCAGTGCCTAGCTTACACATCTGGAAGAAAGGGGACATAATCAGATCTCCCTGCACCCGGACCAACCTTGTACGGGGTGAGAGGAGGAGGCCAGAGCTGCAGCCTGCTCTGCAGTGTAACTCCACGTGGGGAGGAAGCATCTAAGAAATCTTGGATCCAGAGGCAGAATCACGTTATCTCAAAATAGCACTTAGCCACGGGAATAAAGGAGGGGTCTTTGTCCACACGTGTTTATACGCACAGGCCGATATTTGCAAAGTTGTTTACCAAAAAGCCAATTGTTATCTGTAAATGGTGAGATCTCTAATAATCTTGCTAACAATCTCTCGCCAGTTTGGCTCAGTGGATAGAGTGTTCGGTTGGGGATTGAAAGGTCCTGGGTTTGATTCTGGTCAAGGGCACATGCTTGGGTTATGGGATCGATCCCCAGTGAGGGGCATGCGGGAGGCAGCTGAACAGTGATTCTCATCATTGATGTTTCAATCTCTCTCTCCCTCTTCCTTCCTCTCTGAAATCAATAAAAAGACATTTAAAAAATATGTTTTTATAAAAACAATCTCTAATGGTTACCTCTAAATGGTATTTGGGGGAAATTTTACTTTCTCTCTTATACTTTTCTATCATGATCATTTTTATAATAACCATCTATTCTTTTTATAACCTGAAAAAAAGGAACTATTTTCATCTTGGGGAAAAAAAGCATTATTGTGTCTGTTGAGGGCCCTATATATGTAATGGAAATTGCAGTAAAATGCAGTCACATAACTATGTTCCACCCCAAATAAAAACCAGTGCAAGACACTCCTACAAACATATTAGATGAGGTTGTGGAGAAATAGGCACTGCTCCATGCAGCTCCTGGAAAGGATTGGAAGCACCTCGTTGCTGGGCATGCTCAGAGGCCCCGTGCTAAGCCTGGGATTAACACCGTCTTCTCACAGCCCTGGCCTTCTGGAACTCACAGTACATAACTCTGAAGTAGGCAAGTGTCTCCCAACCTTCCTTGTGGTCTAAGCTCTTTACCTTATCACTCTTCCCCACCCATTAATACTTGCCGTGACAGAGAGTTAAGCAGCAAACGAATCTCTGCTAATACCTTGCTTCATTTCTTTTTTTCCTTCTGAAGAGGTTGCTGTCTTCTTTCCTTCCTTCATTCTAGGAACTCTGATGCATTTACACAGGTCACCTGGCCACAGTATCTCCAACCTGCAAAGAAATAAAGTTTTATTTCTTCTCAGTTTCCAGAACATCTCAGGATTCAAAAGGTGGAGCGATCCATTGAATGAAGGCAAGGTAATACTATTACAGTGTTGCAATGTACCCCTCGAATCACAGAAGGACGAATCAAGAAGTCAAATTAAAGAGTCACATTTATTGCAATCCGGGACTATGAGGGGGCATTTTGGCTCTCCCAAATCTCATAGTGATAAGATGTCTGCAACACCGGGTTTATATAGGCAAAGATCACAAAGGTATTGATTACATCCCAAGGTTTGGAATGAGGAATCTGATTTGCAAAAAAGCAGTTTACAGAAGCAGAAGCAGCATGTAATCTAAATTATATTATCTAGAGCCCTCGGGTCTGGAATGAGGAACCTAGTCAGACTTAAGCATGTTATCTAAATTACAGTTTTTGGGTCTCCGGAACACTGAGTCAACGGGGACATGTTAACTGGAGCCCTCTGACCTTGGGATAATTGTGCTGTCCTTCTCAGGTAAAGGAAAATGTGCTTTCTAAGACCAGTATGACCACAACCAATGGGATAGTAACATTACAATCAATAGGGTATTTAATCGAATGGGGTAATTTATATAATTCAGAAAATTAAAATAACTTTTCTATTATTTTAGCAAGGAAACAAGTACAGAAACCAAACAGCAGGGTTAAAGTTAAACTATAGTTTCTACCTGAGATGATTGCTACCATACTTCAACAGATCACTATATTGAAGGGCCCTTTCTCTCCAATTACACCGTATGGAAGGATCATCCTGTCTGCAGCCACTTAAAATGGAAAGAACCGAACTAGGGCTTCTGTATCATCAATTAGCTCTATTACTTGCAGAGTAGACATTTTAATGACTGACTGATCTAGTTTTTCCTGCTGGATTAGCAAGCAACTCAGATGCCTGGTATGGGTCACTCTATCAGATATCAAAGCTACTGCAAAGTCTTGGATCTTGGAAACAATATTACTCTTGCCTGCCCGGACAGGCCACTCTTCTCCTTCTACCTCACTGGACACTAGATATTCCAAATACCCTACTGGAGCTACTGCCCTTCCAGGCTAGTCAGGGAAGGTCTGGGCTTTTGCTTTTTTTTTTTTTTTTTAATAGTCCATGTTAACATGTTACCTTTAGCTAGAAGGCTAGGAAAGGTGTTGCCTTCTCCCAGGGAAGCATTAGCATTTTATTATTCTTCTGGGTGAATTCTCACTGTGGGAACTATAACTGAATTTTCTACTGGCCTGACCACACCTGGGAGTACTGGGCAATGGAATGCTTGGTAAGACTAAAATTTTGCAGCTTTTAGCCCTACTTCTGGGCCATGAAGGGAGGGCACAGCAGTGGGAGGTAAGGGGTGTGGGCAGAAATCAAGTACCCTGAACTCCATGGTATTTCCAGGGGTGGACAAGTCCCTAGGGGGTAAAGTAGAGGACTTACTGGGAGAAGGATGAAGATAGAGAGGAAAATATATGACTGTGAAGGCGAAAAAGCAGAAAAGGTGGAAAAATGAGGTGAAAAGTGCCAAAGGCAAATTTATTACGACACAGTATTGCTTTAGGCAGACCTGCCTATTAGGTAGGAAACCTATTGATTGCTCCAGGGTGGGGCCATCAGAACTCCATCAGCCTAGATACTTTCCCTTTGGGGTAGGGAAGAGGGAGAGACCTCAGCAAGCCACAAAGACTACATCATTCACCCCTATCTTATCTAGGCATCTGTTCAGTGCTTTTCCTCTTAAATGGTTTGAGATAATCCTTGGACTTAATAAGAATGAATTGAAAGCTAAAAATACTCATTTCACTGAGAAACTGGTTGGATTAGTTAAGTTCTCTGAATTATTTCCAGTTCAGGTATATTTGATTAAAAAAAACCAAACATGCCCTAACCCAGTGGTTCTCAACCTTCCTAATGCCTCAACCCTTTAATACAGTTCCTCATGTTGTGGTGACCCCCAACCATAAAATTATTTTCGTTGCTACTTCATAACTGTAATTTTGCTACTGTTATGAATCGTAATGTAAATATCTGATATGCAGGATGTATTTTCATTGTTATAAATTGAACATAATTAAAGCATAGTGATTAATCACAAAAACAATATGTAATTATATATGTGTTTTCCGATGGTCTTAGGCGACCCACAGGTTGAGAACTGGTTTGGCTCAGTGGATAGAGCGTCGGCCGGCAGACTCAAGGGTCCCAGGTTTGATTCCGGTCAAGGGCATGTACCTTGGTTTCGGGCACATCCCCAGTAGGGAGTGTGCAGGACGCAGCTGATTGATGTTTCTCTCTCATCGATGTTTCTAACTCTCTATCCCTCTCCCTTCCTCTCTGTAAAAAACAAACAAACAAACAAACCAAAAAAACCCACAAAGCCACATTTTAATAAATGAGCAGTTAGCAGTACGGACCAGCAAGCTGCCATAACCTCTTTATAGTTCCTTTTTTAAAAAAAATATATTTGTTGATTTCAGAGAGGAAGGAAGAGGAAAGAGAGATAGAAACATCAATGATGTGAGAGAATCATTGACCAGTTGCCTCCTGTATGCCCATATTGGGAATTAAGCCTGCAACCTGGGCATATGCCCTGACCAAGAATCAAACTGTGACCTTCCGGTTCCTAGGTTGAAGTTCAACCACTGAGCCATGCCATCTGGGCACCTCCTTGTAATTTCTATGATTTTTTGCAATATCCTTCTACTACAGGTTATCACAATTCATTATTATAATGGAAGCCCTGATTTTCTGGAGAGAATGATCTCTAATTCTTTCAAGAAAGTAGAAAGCAGCTAACAATTAAAAAAAAATTCTCTTTCCTCTTGGTGTCCAATCTTGTGTTCAAAGCAGGTCTTTGTAAAATTGACTTGAATCTTGATTATTAATTTTACATTTAAATATTCATGAAGACAGAGATTGTGTAGGTTTTGTTCACTTGCTTTCCCAGGGTCTTGTGTATAGCAGACATTCAACAATTACATGAAAGAATTACGTAAATAAGCAGCATTATGGCACCAATAGATAAAAAAGCTAATCTAATTTCACACTGTAGGGCTAGAGTAGAAATGTCAAGCCACAACATTGAGCAGAATAATAAGGACACTCCAAAAGATAGTAGGAAGGCACTCAGTAGAGTTTATAAAACCATCAGTTACATAAAATGAGACAACATCTATGGAAGCAATTAAAAATATTAAGTTATAAATATATATATATATTGCTTAAAGTATTACAAAGGGTATTACATATGTGTCCTCTTTTTTTCCCCGCCCTTGACAATCCCCTGGCCTCACCCACCCCCCAGTGTCTTATGTCCACTGGTTATGCTTATATGCATGCATACAAGTCCTTTGGTTGATCTCTTACCCCTCTCCCTCCTGCCCCCCAACCCTCCCCAGCCTTCCTGCTAAGTTATGACAATCTGTTTGAGGCAGCTCTGACTCTGTATCTATTATTGTTCATAAGTTTATAATGGTCTTTATTATCCATGAATGAGTGAGATCATGTGGTATTTTTCCTTCATT
>NW_006292604.1:2832971-2834327 GCF_000327345.1 Myotis davidii | reverse complement strand
CCTGGACCTGCTGGGGTTGGACCCCAGCATATAAATATATTAATACAATTTTTACATATGTGTATTTTGCAATCATACTGGGTATTGTTTTTTTATGTGACTGTGTGACTGAAGCCCTGTATGCTGAATGAAGGGTGCTAAATGGCATTTTTGAGTCTGTGAAATTCCCATAATGTCTGGAGGTCTGAAATGTTTTGTAAAGAGGCAGAAGACCTGTCAATGTGGTAACGACAAGGGAAACTTTCAATCTTTGAGAGCCCACTGGGTAGGACACCCACAGATGCAGCGGCAGCCTCATGAAAATGGCTGGGTGCGCTCACGGGGCCATTTGAAGGAGTTCAGCAATCCAACTGTGGGAGCTGCCTAAATAAAAAATGTGAATCCACCCAAGAAAGGGTCATTGAATGCTCTGCGCATTGGGAAAGGGAGAAGCCCCTAGGATTGTCCAGCTTCCACGCCAAAGCAGAGCTTGGCGAATTCTCATCACCTGGGAAGAGGCGCCCCTTTGTGCTGAGCTATCTGCAGGTCTCCTGGGTGTAAGAAGAGCTGCAGGGGTCATCAGATACTTAGGCAGATGAGCTGTGGTCGCCACAAGAGAATGGAAGCATAGGGGAGAAAGCAAAACTGTCTAGGGATCACGCTGGCCTGGTTTGTGTGTCTCTGATTTCAATTATTAAAAAAATTTTTTTAATCCACTTATTAAATGTGGATAAATCCCAGAATTCTGCCATGCCTAGCCCCCAAAGCTCCAAAAGCCCGAGACAGGAACAGCTGTGGTGTGAGTTAGTTGGTCTAAGGCTTTTGGGCTGCTTCCAACTTCGCTAATGCTCATGCCCTGCAGGTCAAGGAAAGAAGTGATGTAATGCACTTAGCTGGGCCACTTTACAATGGAATGGAGAGGAGGAGGGCTCACAGGCGGTGACAAGTTTAGCGCATGACTTGCCCCAGGGATGCAGGAAACAAAAACATCGACAGCCATTGGCTGCGTCCACTTCCGACCGGGTATCCAGCTCCCAGTCTGGAACCTTGAAACACTAATTTCCTGGGAAGAGGGGTGGCGCTAGCCTACGGAGCGTCAACCATAAACACACACCACCCTACGGAGGCTGGCAGCGTCCTCTCCGCTGAGATGGGCGTGGGGCCGAGGGCTTACCACACGGTCCCCAGAAGGTTCCTCCAAAGCCAGCCGCAGAGGCAGGTCGCGGCGCCCAGAGCCCACGGAGGACCCGCCACTGGATTAAAAGAACTGCCAACAGGGACTCACACAGATACTTGTACACGAACGTTGACTACAGCATGATTCACAATAGCCAAATGATAATAACAACCCAAGTGCCCATCAACAGATGAATGGAT
>NW_006292604.1:2821458-2832467 GCF_000327345.1 Myotis davidii | reverse complement strand
CCGGCCGGCCGCGGGCCTGGGCTGCGGCAGCCGAAACACCGCCCGGTGCCCTGGGGCTGAGCCACCGTCCCACTCTGATGGTGGGAACGCCTCGGGAGTCGTGATTTTCAAACTGTTGAAAGAGATGCTTCTTTTCTGACCCTGTCAAGCTGTGGGCGCTTCGTGTACTGGGCGCCCCGTAAGTGGGCGCTGGTGATGGGAATGCAGACGAGCTAGTCTGGAGTGGGGGTAGTATCAGCTCTTCTGAACTGAATGCGGTACTGCTCCCCCCTCCCCCCTTTAAAAAAGCAGTCGCTTTACAGGGGGGCATGAGAGGTGGAGGACGATTCATTTTTACTTCATTCCCTTTCGTGGTAATGGCAGGATCAGGTATAAAATGCTCTTTTGTCTGCAGGGCAGCAATCAGGAGGAGCTGGTGCGGTCATTTCCTATAGTAGTTATGACCGAAGGGAATGAATAAGGAAAAAGGAATTTTTTTCTTGTTGCACCGAATTAGACATAGCAAAACAAGTTATGTGGTTGTAAAAGGAATTAGCAGTCTAACTGCATTGTAACTATTTTAACTCAATCACTTCCCCCCCGCACCCTCTCTCAAGGTATTAATATTATAACAATTACAAAAACCATGCCATGTCACTCAGGATTATAAAATCAGACCCATATCCCAAGTGGTGCCATATCAGAAAGCTCTTCCTTTATCAGCTAACAAGCTTGCTTGGTGACAGGTTTTAAGTAATCTTGAATTGCATACTAGAGAAAGTGGACTTTTGCTCTCCATGTTGGTTAGAATGAACAGAATTGAATACTTTTTACAATGATAAAGTCACCAGAAGGAACAGGCAAGGTTCAACCAGGAGAGAGGCTGCAGCACAGAGAGGACCCTGGACCAACCATTTCAGAATGTTACCCTCCAGGAGCATGCGTGTTAGGTAAATTTTTGCTCTTTAAAAGCCCTTAGAAGAAAACATTCTTTTTTTTAAAAAAATATATTTTATTGATTTTTTACAGAGAGGAAGAGAGAGAGATAGAGAGTTAGAAACATCGATCAGCTGCCTCCTGCACATCCCCCACTGGGGAAGTGCCCGCAACCCAGGTACATGCCCTTGACTGGAATCGAACCCGGGACCTTTCAGTCCGCAGGCCGACGCTCTATCCACTGAGCCAAACCGGTTTCGGCATTCTTGATATAATATGTATTCAGTTGTGATTGTAATTTATAAACTAGTTTTCTTAAGATTAAAATACAAGTGTCGTATTGTATGGCATTTACTGGTTTGAAAGATCTTGGCTAGTGCATCTGATTGCCCCTAAGTAATCAGACTTTTCTGCACTTTTCTACCACAGAAGAGAAGGGAATCTGCAGAACTGCAGACCTGCAGACCCGACTCTGTAAATTCTGACCAGTGTCCTAGAATCAGAATTTTCCAGTTCGTTTTGTAGAAGTTGTTTAACTACATACATTAATATGTAACTTGCATGTCTAATATTGGGATCATCCCAGATTGTCCTTTCAGTCTAAGACAGCTATGTGGAGTTGATAGTTTGTTGTATTAACAAAGACCATTTCCTGCCTGCGGTTAACCTTCCTACACCATGTTAACTACTAAGTTTATTTTCTGGAGTCATTTGCAATAGGTTATGAAGTCTCCAGAGACTTCTTTTTCTAGTTAACATTTTTACTGTATGCCTACTGACTCTTAGAGCTGTAACTGACTGCAGCCTACTTGGAATCTCATCATTAAAGTTGCATCTTTTTAATTGAGAAATCATAGCTTTTACACTTATTGCTGGAATAATTGAAATGATTGTCATTCCTGCCAACAAAGGCTATTTTCAACCCACAGAAAAAACTTGTTTGCTCTGCTAGGTTGGTGCCACGTCAAACATGGCAGGAACATTTAAAAAGTCCTCATTATGCACAGTATATTCTGATTCTAATGTGAATTCATTCATTAACTCACTAAATCGCTTAACAAATATTTGTTGGCAACTTCTGAAGGGCCAGTGTCACGAAGCTCACAGCCTAGTCGGAGTAAACAAATGTTGATAAAATAGTCATACAGATAAATTGATAGGAAATTGTCACTCCGCAGGTCACAGCCTACTTCAGAAACCAGAATCCAGCCTAGTTGAAGTGAAGGGATTTCTGTGGAAGAACAGCTCAGATAGGGTTACCAGAGCCAGTGAACAGCATAGCAGTGGGGCATGGTCACCACCCTAGGTGGCAGGCATGATGATGCTGGAGGCAGTGTTAGCTGGAGCCAAGCAGAAGGGGCTTGGACCTCTGAAAAGCAGCACCCCTAGAAACTCAGACCACAGCAAAAAGGGAATGGGGAGGACATGCCACTGCCTCCATCAGTGGAACCCAACAGGCCAGCTGGGCAGGGTGTCCTGGCAGGATCTAGTTCCTAGAGATCACCCTCCAAGGAGAGACCTCGGGGGTGGAGTCTAATTGAGAATGACCAGCACTAAATCAAAAGGAGAAGACCTTGACGTTGTTCACCCCAGTTAGGGGTCAGGGTAGGAGTAGGGTCAAGGAAAGATTCCCTGAAGAAGTGACACTTGAGTTGACAACTAAAGAAAGAAGAGATTAGACTGAGGAGTAAAGGGAAGAGCAAGTTTTGGGTATCAGCTGTTGGAGATTTTCTGGAAGAGCTCAGGATTGTTCTATAATGTGCATGCATCTAGACCAGTACACCATGGACTCCTCATCAAATGAATGACAGATGGTTAGGAAACCTGCTCGGGGTGAAATTGGCCAGGAGGGCTCAGTAGTTCATGGTGCTTGGTAACTTGTGAGGGCAAAAGGTGTAAAAAACAGTGGGCCACAGTTTTAATTAAGTTATTCTCTTTTGGATTCCAGGCAATATATGTAGGTATTGACACAGTGATGTGTTTAAAACAAAAACAAACAAAAAAAACCCTTCTGCTCATCTTGGCCAGGCCTGTGTCTTATCCACTGAGCCAAAACAGCTAGGGCCTTTAAGATAGTTTCTTGGCATTCTTTCTCTTTTACATTTACACAACATTTTCGAGTCCATTTATTAAATTCCACCAAAACAAAACAACAGCAGCAACAAAGACTTTTGGACTGTTGGGGTTTTGATTGAGAGTAAAGTCTATAAATAAATTTGGGCAAAATTGATATCTTTATAATATTGAGACTAATGGTCCATGAACATGGTATGTTCCTCGATTTATATAGATCTTTTAAATTTTCTCTCAGTGATGTTTCTTTCTACTTTGCTGCCCTCGTGCACAGAGAGGACCCACTTTATGAAGAGATCAGGTTCGAATAAAGGGGTGGTTCCCAGGCCTACACACAAAAGCCTGTTTTTGTCGTGTGCAAATCAGGAATTTGTCTTTGAGACCAGGCAGTTGGCAATACTAACAGCTGTGGCAGGTACCACCTTGAGGTGTGGGGCCCCCAGCTGTGCTTCATGGCCAGTGGATACAGGCAGTGCCACGGGAGAATTGGAAAGTTGCCCTTCTCACAGCTGTGTGTTCCCTACCCCTCAAGGGCTCTCATCTTTTTCAGTCATTCCCTTAGTAAGCAGACAGCTGGAGTCAAGCCCTAGACCAACGGTTCTCAACCTGTGGGTCGCAACCCCTTTGGGGGTCGAACGACACTTTCACAGGGGTCGCCTAAGACCATCGGAGAACACATATATAATTACGTATTGTTTTTGTGATTAATCACTATGCTTTAATTATGTTCAATTGGTAACAATGAAATTGGGGGTCACCACAACAAGAAGAACTGTATTGAAGGGTCGCGGCATTAGGAAGGTTGAGAACCACTGCCCTAGACCAAGGGATGTGATTTGGGAAGTTTCTTCCTTTCTGAGCTTGATTTTTTTAATATATGTATAAGATGGTTTAATAGCCTCTCAGCAGTCAATGTGAGGATTTGGGGAGATAAGCGATGTCAAATACAGGAACTATAAAGAGCCATTCATAGTTGACATCCCATCATTTCCCTCCCCTTGCTGAAGATCTCATGTAGGCGTTAGGAGGCAACTCCTCTAAGCAGTTCACACCCGAGTGTGAGCAATTCAAGAGTTCTGCCGTTACAGAGACATGGCATTTTTAAAAGGGCGCTGTGAAAACAAATAGTATCTCTCTGATGTTTAGGTAACTTAAAAAGTTAAGTCAAATATTCAGGCTTTTTGTAAAAGGTAGTTTTTGATCAGCAACTTTAAATTGTGTCTACATACCTTCTTTCTTCCCCTCTCCTTCCCTACCTGGACATGCGCATTTTGAAAGCCCTGCCAGTAAACACAGTACAGGTGCTCCTCGACTTACCATGGGTTACTCCCTGATAAAATCATCATAGGTTGAACATATCCTACCTTGAAAATGCATTTAATACACTTAGCCTACTGAACATTGTAGTGTAGCCAACATTAAATGTGCGCCAGCACTTACCATTAACCTGCAGTTGAGTAAAATCATCTAACACAAAGCCTTTTTATATTAAAGTGTTGAATATCTCATGTAATATTTTATGCATATCACTTTCTCAGCATTGTATAGTCAAAAAATCATAAGTTGAACCATCTTAAGTCAGGGATCCTCTGTACTCTCTCTCCCTCCCTCCCTTTCTCTATTCTTTCTCCTCTTTCTTCTCCCTCTCTTTCCTTGCACAAATGACTGGTAGTGGCAGATGGGACTACCAGAGAGAGGACTGGGGTAGAAGACAGGGAGGGCCCACCTTCTCTCTGTATAGATACAGATGTAGATTTTGATAGAGATATGCAGCTATAGATAGATGGATAATTAGTTAATTGGGACTTTGTAACTTAGAAGTATTGGTTCCAGTACAGTAGTAACCCCTTTTTTGCAGTTTTCCCCCCCACGGTTTTAGTTAACCCTTGTCAATCGCAGTAAAAAATATTAAATGGAAAATTCCAGAAATAACCAGTTCATAAGTTTTTAAATTGAGCACCATTCTGAGTAGGGTGATGAAATCTTGAGTTATCCTGCTTGGGGTGTGAATTATCCCTTTGTTCAGCAAATCCACCCTGTATGTGCTACCCATTCAAAAGTCACTTAGTAGCTGCCCTAGTTATCAGATCAACTGTCTGGTATCACAGTGTTTGTGTTCAAGTGGCCCTTATTTTACTTATGGCCCTGAAGACATTCATGTAACTTATCACAGTCTATTATTGTAATTGTTCTATTTTTTTAATTGTTCTGTTTTTTATTATTAGCTATGGTTGTTAATCTACTGTGCCTAATATATAAATTTAACTTCATCAGAGGTATGTGTGTATAGGAAAAACCAGATACAGGGTTCAGTACTATCCATAATTTTAGGTATTCACTGAGATGGGGGTGGGGTTCTTGAACTATTCCCCATGGATAAGGGGAACCGCTGTAACCAGAGAGCCATGAAGAAGTCATTAACCCTTTTCCCCATTTCTTTGTGTGTTTTTGTTGTTGTTGTTGCTTTCCTATTAGATGTGTGTTCTAGAAAGCTCAAAGGATAGACCAGTTTTTTTTTTTAAGGTGTTCTGAAATTGTCAAATGGCTTCTGGTTTGCTTCAGAGGGCATCTCACAGTTTTGATTTCCACATCTCTAGGGAGCTAGGTTTTCTATTCGGTGGGATCCATTAAGGTTCTAACTCTCCATGGGAGGTCTGGATTAGAAATTTTCATTGGGATGAATCAACTCTTCTACCTTCCATTTGGTCCAAGTTGTACAAAGCTTGGTGAATAACTATCCATTTCATGAGATGAGGTCTGTGAAATGCACCTCTAACCTTTCAGCTCAGGTATTCTAAGACTTGCTGGGCAAGTACTTGCTGGAGGAAGGTCAAGTAGAACATTGAGGACTTGAGCTCTGTTTACACTCTAAACAAGAAAAAGTGAACCCTGTTTATTCATTTAGTTATTTTTTAGATTGTGTTTAATACTTCTTAAGGAAAATTATTTACATTTCAGTAGTACAAATGAATTTTTAGAATCTTCTTAGCCTAGGAACCAAGGTAGTTTAACAAAAATAAGCAGGGCATAAGAAATTTACATTTGGACTCTTTAATTTACTCTGTTTTACTCCATTGGCATTTTATATTATTTATGTATCTATTACTATAATGAATAATGTAAAATACATTATTTCTAAAAGCATCTTCATAATAAATTTTCAAATCTCTGGGGTCTAAAGCAAATTTTCAAAAAGTCATTGTTAGTATGACCATATTATTTTATTAATGCTTGGTTATATCTTTTTCATTAACTTTACAATTAGCATAGACAGCATATGCAGGCAAAGCAGCTAACATTTGCTGAAATCTTTCTGTGATTTAGGCACGTGCGGAGAACTTTCCAACATCAGTAACTTGATTTTTGTAACAAGCATAGTTTAGACACCTCTGCTATAAATGAGGAAACTGAGTGCTGGAGACGTTGAGTCTTAAGTTGAGACCATGCTGGTGTTAACAGGCAGAGCTTGGATTTGTACTTAATTTTGTCTGAATAGAGAAAGAGAAGGATAAAAAACAAGATAAAAATAAGAGAGGAAGATGAAATTGGCATGCATCCTTTGGGGAGCTAAAGGAAATTGACCCCAGTCTTAGGAATACAGTCTTGAGTGTGGAAACGAAGAGAACAAGCCCAGTGGCTCAGTGGTTGAGTGTCTGCCTATGAACCAGGAGGTGAAAGTTCGATTCCTGGTTGGGGCACATGCCCGGTGGTGGGCGTGCAAGAGATAGCCAATCAGTGATTCTCTCTTATCATTGATGTTTCTCTCTCTCCCTCTTCCTTTTTCTCTGAAGTCAGTATAAATTATATATATTTAAAAAAAGGAAATGAAGGGAACAAGCAGAGCAAGGCTACACCTTCTCCCATGTTGTGATGTCATTGTTGTGAAATCACGGTCCAGTGCTTTATGGGTTCAGTAACATGCCTCTATACCAGAGAGGAAGTCTCGAAACGAACTCTAGATTTTTCTTAAAAAGATTCCCAAACTTTCCCCATTTGCAGGCTTCTAGTTAAATTGTCTTTGGGACCAAATATGGAGCCATTCCAAGTTATACAATTAAGAGGCACTGGACCTTTGGATTTAGGACCAGACAAGGGAAAGGCTTGTTTGTATGGGCTTCCCACAAAGAAAACAAGTATCCGTGTTTATAGTGAGGGAGGTCAATCTCAAAAAGTTACCACTACCTGCCACAACCTTTTGCAGCAAGGATTCAGAATCTGGAGAAGGGGCCACGTGCAAATAGATATACTAGATAAGAAGTATAAATTTAGAAGGCATGGGGGAAAGCCAGGCGGAGGCCTCACCCTCTAGTGGAGTGGCTCCCGAATCTCCGGAGCCATGGCTTTTTATTTGCTGGAATACACATTTGCCCTTTAGCAAAGCAAACAAGCATATCAAAGGTAAAGTTTGGTAAACTGTAAAAGATTATCAGGTTAGGAGATTGCCTTCAGCCACCATTGCTTTTAGCCCTTGCTAAAGCCCCAAGGTCCATCAGCCTTCTGAAAGACCTCTCACATTTATTATGCAAACTACTTGTTCGTCTTTGCCTCCAGCAGCTACCAAAGGAGGAAAATGCAAATTTGACCTACAATCTTGATTGTTATCAATGTAATTTGTGTCAAATGTCATAAGGATTTTCTTTATTTAGTATCTGCTTTTTTTCTCTTTGTGGATATAAAAATACTGTGCTTTTCCTGGGATCATTATTGCAATAGTTTGGCTCCCCCAAACTTTTTTTTCTTTTAAAGATATTAAATGGGTGAGAATATCAGGAGGTCCTTGGATGACATGAAATCATATACAGTGGGGCCTTGACTTACGAGTTTAATTTGTCCCGAGACCGAGCTCATTAAGGAGCTCGTTAACTCAAATTACTCTGTAAACTCAATGCAAAAAATCGGCTGAGAGATAGCTGGTATCTCAAAAAACTCGTTAGTCGGGACACTCGTAAGTCAAGGCCCCACTGTACAAGATTTATGGAATTAATTAGGAATGTAAATTTTTTTGGAACTGAGGCTCCACCACTTTCATCGGTTCCTTAACATAGATTATGAGTCAAACTCGGAATTTTCCCCCAAAGTGATTTTTAGGAATTTCTAGGTGCTTGCAACAGGATTACTATAAATTGTAAGAAGTCTTGTACCATTTCCAGGTAATTTGATTATCCTTCCAACTAGGTAAAGATGTTTGCGCTATAGTATTTAAACAATAGGAATATATCACTGTCTTCTAATAAAATTATAAAGTGTTAGTGCTTCTTTTCTGCTGTTATCCCGGTGCCCAGATGTGGGCCCTTTAACTACAGTTCCTGTAAGATCCTAGAGGTGTGAGTGCACGCGCACAGGGCATGTGTGCTGCGAGGTACATGCGTGAGTGCATATGTGTGAGTTGGGAGGATGCAGCTGGTGAGGGAGCAGAGGGCATGGAGTGAACCAGCCTGGGGTATAGCCTCAGTCTCAGGCCCGATGTTGTCCTGGCTGCTCCCTTCTGGGCAGATGCCCCTCTCAGGGAGCCCTGAGGACCCCCACGCTCTGTAAAGTAGAGCACCCAGCTCTGACAGGCAATGGAGAGAAAATTGGGGTCTGAGTAGTACAGAACAGTGAGTTGGCTTTTCCCTTTTGCACTCTAACATTCAGCTCTCAGCCTGGACACTGTGCAGTTCTGACTGGATGGCTTTGACTGATCAGTGTAGACCATGCACTGTGCTTCACCTAAGCTCCTCCCAGGACGCTAATCCTCAGGATAAGAACTGCAAACTCCTTTTCTTCCTGTTCTCTATTTCACAGTTGGATCACTTCTGATCTCTTAAATATGGCCCTGCCTGAGTATAACCTGTGATCTTTAGGAAGAGGGTGCCACATGCCCTCGGACTAACCATTTATTTGCTGTCACCTGTTTATCTGAGCTCACTGTCCCTGTCCCCTCCACACCCCCCGCCCCCCTTCCTTATAAAAGCTAGTTTTCCCCTCTTCTGAAAACCTCCATCCAGATGGCAAATCCCATGGAGTCTTCACATAAAGGCATCATGCAGTTTTTGTTTTTTTAAAAAAATTCATAAGTTTATGGGCTGGTTTTTTTTCACCATGGCTATAAATGAGGGTGTGTTTGACCAAGCAAGCTCTCCATGACTTTTTCACAACTTAAATAACTTAAGTTGTACCCTTGATAGAAATATCTGTGTGGACATAATAACTTCAGCTAGCAGAGGACAGACACATCCTCCTCTATCTCGTGTGTATGTGTGTGTGTGTGTGTGTGTGTGTGTGTGTGGCCATTTCAGTTTGTCCCAGGGACTGCCTATAATGGGATGGTATAGTTGTATTAAACTCTAGCATGTGTACTTTTAAAGGCCACTTACAGATTTCTGTTGTGCTTATAACCCACTTTTTTAAGGTTTAGATGAGCACGAAAATTTTATGAAGTCCTAAATAACTTATTCCCCCCTTGCTGTAACTCATCAGCAGCTTTCAGCCTGTGGGTCGCGACCCCTTTGGCGGTCGAACGACCCTTTCACAGGGGTCGCCTAAGACCATCCTGCATATCAGATATTTACATTACGATTCATAGCAGTAGCAACATTACAGTTATGGAGTAGCAACGAAAATAATTTTATGGTTGGGTCACAGCATGAGGAACTGTATTGAAAGGGCCAGAAGGTTGAGAACCACTGAGCTAGGTCTTTGTCTTAAAGGCTCCATAATGCTTACACAGAATAGGAGAGAGCATTTTCAAAAAGCTTAGTAAATGGGAATAATCATTTTTGAAAGGGCCTTGGAAATGTCCTTCCAATAAAGTGTAAATGTCAAAGAGAATATCTGTGTGTTTTAAGATTGTTTATGGCAAGTATATTTATCTTTCATTGTAAATTGTATTGGCTGTGAAGGAGTTTAAACCTTTTTGGTGGTTGCTAGCGAAAGGACTTTCTGGAATGGAAGGAGACCCAGCAATATCCTCTCCTAAATGTGTGACCATGGTGCTTAACTTCTTTGAGGGTGTTTTTCATCTGAAAATGGGGATGGTTCCCCCTCCCCATATCACATGTTTTCTGCGGGGGTCCAATGACATAGTGAAAGTCCTTTGGCAGCCAAAGGCATGTCAGGTTTAATGTGGTATGAGGATGCTGTGTTTCCAAACGAAGTCCTTTCTTAACAAAGTATCATCCATCTACTGCAGCGGCAGTATCAGAAATCTTCTGAGCAGCCCTCAGTCTGGTGCTTTTCGAGGACTAGGTCAAAATAGTGTGTACATAAAACAGCCTCGCCCACAAGGAGCAGATAGTCATTAGAAAGAAGGAAAGGAAGGACAAAGGGGTGGGGGAAGGAAGAAGGAAGAAAAGGGAAAAGAAGAGAAGAGAAGGGAAAAGAAAGGAAAGATGTTTGGTTTAGTAACTGGGATGGTACATTGTCAGGCTACTTGTTTCTTTTTATTTTTTTAATATATTTTATTGATTTTTTTTACAGAGAGGGATAGTGAGTTAGAAACATCACTCAGCTGCCTCCTGCACACTCCCTACTGGGGATGTGCCTGCAACCAAGGTACATGCCCTTGACCGGAGTTGAACCTGGGACCCTTCAGTGCGCAGGCCGATGCTCTATCCACTGAGCTAAACTGGTTAGGGCAGGCTACTTGTTTCTTAAATCCAGATGAAACTATTCTTATTTCTTTGTAAGTAGAATAATGCATTAGTTTGATATCACACACACAGTTAAACAGTCCTATTGTACCGTGAGACTTTATGCACCTTTAGATTCTGTGTACTTTGTTTCTGGTACAAAGTAGGAAGCGGAGAGAAAGCCTGCTTAACTGTTCTGGGATGGGGGTGGGTGTAGGGGGGGAGGGCAGCAGCTTTTGTCCAGGTTGCCTAAGTACAATCCGGAAGAACCTGGGTTTATAGAACTGAGTGTGTAAATGCATGTCATAAGCATTTAAATGTTGTTTAGTGTAAAGTTGCAGGGTGGCTTGCTGGAATTAACAGGGAGAATGAAGATCCAGGCATTAAGAAGTATCAAGTATCAACCTTAGT
>NW_006292604.1:2819282-2821031 GCF_000327345.1 Myotis davidii | reverse complement strand
AGAAGTATCAAGTATCAACCTTAGTCCCCCCCCAAACCCTGAAGGATCTAGAAAAACAGCTCTCAGAAAGAGAAATGTCTCTGGAATGACTCTTGTTTTCCTGGGCAAGTCTGGTCCTGATACCAACTAAATAAAGGAGGGATTAGTACTTGGATATTTAATAACTCCTGGCATTTTAAACCCAAATAATTATTTTTAAAAACGTATCTTTATTGTGGAAAGTATTACAGATATGTCTCCCCTTTTCCCCCATTAACCCCCTCCACCATGGACCTGTTCTCCTCTCACCCCCGGAACATCAATGATGAGAGAGAATCATTGATTAGCAAACCTCCTGCACGCCCCCTGCTGGGTATTGAGCCCGAAACCAGGGCTTGTGCCCCAACCAGGAATTGAGCTGTGACCTCCTGGTTCATAGGTCTACGCTCAACCACTGAGCTACACTGGCCATGCGGATCTATTTTGTTCATGAGTTTATTTTGTTCGTTAGATTGCACATATGAGTGCGATCATGTGATACTTGTCTTCTCTGACTGGCTTATTTCACTTAGCATAATACTCTCCAGATCCCTCCATGCTGTGTCAAAGGGTAAGAGATCCTTCTTTTTTACTGCTGCATAGAATTCCATGGTGTAAATGTACCACGGCATTTTTACCCACTCATCTACTGATGGGCACTTGGGCTGTTTCCAGATCTTTGCCATTATAAATTACGATGCTATGAACAAAGGGGTGCATATATTTATTCTGATTCGTGGTTCATTTTTTTTGCCTGTTCTATGAAAGTGGAGTCTTCACCTCCCTAAGTGCCTCCATTGGGTTCTTTGCTGTTGTGATGGACAAGTTGAACTTAGGGAATGTAGTTGAATGCAATTCCATTTTCACATCACAGAATCTCCTAGCATTAGTTGAGTTCATTAAAACTATGAGGATTTGTTCAAGTTATGCATATCTCGAACATCTTAAAATAAACAAAATAACTGATGTACACCTTGGCCGTCATGACTTTTATGAGAGCTTCACATTCTCAGACCCAATGAGGCGTTTTCAGTGTGTTGGCCTATGAAACCTGAAATGGAGGGTGCGGGTGGGGGGTGGGGGGAGAAACCAGAAACCAGAAGCTGCTTGAACTTGAGAAAATTGTTTCCTTTCCCCTTATATTGGAGAGAGGCCAACATTCTTGACTGTTATTGAACATGGTATCAAAAGAATGTGCCTGAAGTGTGTAGCCAGTGACCTTTACAATCACTGTACACTTGTGATGGGAAAGTATTTACCACAATACTTTCTTTAACTTAAGTGCAGTAAAATCTACTTGTTTTTAGCTTTAGCCTTGGCAACAGGCAAAATAGCACAATGACGTCCTGTACTGCCCCTGCAAATATTTTAAAAATAAATACACATGAGAATCCCCCCATATATATATTAGAGACCTGATGCATGAAATTTGTTCACTAGAGGGAAGGGGGGGTGTCCCTTAGCCCAGCCTGTGCCCTCTCGCAGTCCGGGAGCCCTCGGGAGACGTCCGACTGATGGCTTAGGCTTGCTCCCCTTGGAGTTGGACATCCCTAGCGCTGCCACAGAGGTAGGAGAGGCTCCCACCACCACCACTGCGCTTGCCAGCCTTGAGCTCTGCTTTTGGCTGAATAGCGCTCCCTCTGTGGAAGCGCACTGACCACCAGGGGTCAGCTCCTGTGCTGAGCGTCTGCCCCCTGGTGGTCAGTGCATGTCATAGCTACCTGTCGTTTT